>NW_004567104.1:55269538-55376723 GCF_000260355.1 Condylura cristata | reverse complement strand
GAGAGGCTTCACCAGAGACAGAACAGGGAGCAGAACAGGCAGATTGACGAAGTACACTGCTGAGGAGAGCAGCCGGCGGGTCAGGAGAGGTCTGCCACACCATGTGGTCACCTCTGGGCCAGGTGGGAATCGAACTCATGTGGAAGTGGCTTTAGCTTCTCAGTGCAGTGCTTTAATCTGCTGCGCTACCAGGGAGGGCCCTGTTTCCTTATATTTTTATTCATGTCTTATTCTTTACTGTATATAAACTTCACAATTTATTTTGCATTTGAAGATTATTTTTCTGTACTAGGCAAATTAATTTGTATCATTTATGTGAAGATAACTTTTTTCATAATGGATTTTTTACTACCTAGATTTTGTCATGTTTCCATGCTTTGAGTTTTATCTTATGTTAAACTGGACAATAATCATATGAATGTATGATAATATCTAACTAAAGTAGTATAATAATTGAAAAGCCCTACAGAATTTTACATTTGATTTTCTATGAGACATGAATAAGGTTGAATTCTCTCAGAACATGATTTAGCCTACCTTCTGACATGTTATTATTCAGATATTTAAGACACTGTTTTATATAAAAAATGTAACCCAGTAATTGGTATTATACAATTGTCTACACTAGAAATGCAAAATATGCTTAAGGTCATACAGCTCCTTCTTTACTTCAAATAAATGAGTCAGAAACAAGATAGTCTTTATACATTTTTACAACTGTCAAAGTTCAGATATTTAACCACTAATATAAATCCTACCTCTACACAAAGAAAACTCTTCAGTAACATAATAGATTACTGATGAGTTTTAATACAGTTTGGTACTTTGCCTTTTATTTTATTCTTTCCATTTCACTTTCATATTGCTTAGATCTCTTCCTACACCCATCACCATATCAATTAACTTCAATTTCTACTCTGTTCAGGTATATTATTGAGTTTTATGTTCCCATTCTAATCATAGAAAGTATAATTAGTACAGATTTCACATTTTATATAATCTCTAAATTGTAGCTGTAATTAAAATAATAATAATCTTTGAAAGGAATATTGGGGTAATTATTTAAGGTGCAGTATGATAACAGGGATTGTGAAAAATAGTAGAAAATAAGTGTGCATTAATTTAGGAAAATATAGTGATCCAACTAAATGAGTTTATTTTTCAACATCCTAATAACACGTTAAGTGAAATTCTGTAACAATAAATACTGTGATTTGTATGATTATGTGTATATACATGTGATGATGGTTTTCTGTTAAACAGCGGAGTTTAAAATACTGACTTAATTTTATTTTCAATTTCATCCTAAGGTTACCACACTATTACATAAATCTCTTAAAGCTTCTATGTCTGTAATGGGTTTCTTTTTATTTATTTATTTTTGGAACAAAGTAATATTATGCTTTTCAATTACATTAAAATAGGTAGCTGTTTTTATTATTCATTCTCAATTTTTAAGTAACACATTACAAGCTTTTTGATATATACCTATACTATATATATGTATATATATATATATACACACACACTAAGTATATATATATATATATATATACACTATATATTTCACTAAAATCAATTTAACTTGTAAACCATATCATTTAGTGAAGTACTAAAATACTGACTTAAAATGATATGAATCTACTGTTTTAAGATATATCTATTCTGATTATTCATATACTATTTTCAGAATATTATCAAAATTCAATTTTTGGAATATTATCTATTACAATTCAAATATAAATATTTGTTCATACTTGAACACATAAGTATCTATCGAATCAATTGCTTAAATATGTGTCTGTAACTAATTCTTCTTTGTTCAGTTTTAAAGATGGACTATGGGAGTTTTGGGGAATTTTGATGACGCGAGTCCTCTGGCAATATCAGAAGGGGTCTCCTGTACTCCCACAACACAAAAAGCAAGTAAACAAATGTCACTTAAATAAAAATGACTTAATATAAAATGAAATGTGATTGGATTAAATTAAAAAAAATAAAAATATCACAAAACATACTTAGATTTTAAATGTTCTAATAGTGTTAGCTTAGATTAGAAAAGTATAATTAGCACAGATTTCACATTTTATATAATTTCTAAATTACAGTTGTAATTAAAATAAAATAATTTTGAAGGGAATATTGGGGTTATTAAGCACAGGATAATAGGACTTGTGCAAAATAGTAGTGATTAAATCTAAAAAGAATCATTTAAGAAGGGTGTCTTCACCAATAGTACCTATTGTATAAAGATGAGTCTATTTATCGGTCTGTCTGTCCATCTATCTACCTACATGCTTTGCAATCATCTATCTATATTTTTATCTACATATCTGTATTTATGCATGTCATGTATAATATCACAGAATAAACTTAATCATCTACTTCTTTAACTAAAGCTATAGTTGAAAATAATCCTTTGTGTTATGTATTTAAATATACATTAATTAATGACTTATTTTCTCTATTGCTTTTTTTGTTTTTCTCTCCACTATTAACCACTTCATGTTAAATTTTGTTTTAAATAAGAATATTTCCAGTTTCATTATTGTGGTGCAAAATGCAAGTGGCTATCACTGTGACAAACATATTTTGATTTTAGTAACTGAACATATAAAAAGACTAAAATTAGGTTGTATTTTTATAGACTTAAGCATGATAATTGCTATTAAGAAAAAAACATGGGTTCTCTCAGGTGGTGCAATGGGTTGAAGTACAGCACTATGAAGATATCTGCATCACTCCTGCAAGAGTTCCATCCTGACCAGGGAGCTTACCCATATGGCAGGGCAGACCTCTCCTGTCTTGTCCACTGCGCCCCTAAGCAGGGTATTTCATTCAATCTGCCTGTTCTGGCTCCATTTTGTCTCTTGTGAATCCTCTCACCCCCTGTACCTCTGGCCTGTACCCCAGTTCTTGTATATACAAATACATTTTTTTGAAAAAAGAAAAAATATTAATTTTTTGAAATTTATTTTTCTACTTCCTCAAATATATGCACTATGATGATAAGATAGGAAAATACCCCTCTCAGTATTTCTTAGGTTACTTGGGTAGTCAAATTAGTATTAGGTAGACTAACAGGGAAAAAAGAAAATTAAATTGTATGTATGGGGAGACCATGAACAGGAGGGATTTGAAGATGGAAAGTTATATCTTAATGTTTTACTATTTGAAACTCACTTTCAGTATAAATACATTGCAATTATATCTGCTATTGTTCCAAAATTTTATATTTGGATACTCTGCTTCAAAAATAATAGACAAATAAACATAAATTAAAATATCTAAAATCATTGATTTTTATGTTTAATATTTATATTCAAGTGAGATAAGTCAGTTTACATTGTTGTTTGTATTTTGGAAGTAGAGAATTCCCCCCTTCCTGGAAGTTAATATAGTGCATCCTCTAACAAAAGTACCTAGATCCAACACCAGAGCCTTTGGTGCTCCCTCAACTTTGTTTTAACCCCTTCCCTATCCATCTCCAGTTTTATAGTCAGCTTTCATGGGTATGTTTTTAAGTTTGGTTTTGTTTGATTTCTCTATGTTCCATTTGTAAGTGACATCGTCTGATACTTATTTTTCTTCTTCTGACTCACATGGTTTAGCATAATCCTTACCTCTCCATCCATGTTGAAGTACTTGCACAGTGTCAGAACAGTGCAAAAACAATAATAAAAAGAAGAAGAAGAAGAAAAAACAATAAGAAAATGATTTTGAAAACTTACCCTGTTTCTTACCAATATATCACAAATGCTAGCATTAGTTTTAACACATTTGATTTAACATTCTTCCTCACACGCCCTCTCTCTCCAATAAAGATACTCAATAAGTTATACATGTCTTATACAGTCACAGTCAATTATCAAAATCATGAAATTAATGTTAACGCAATGTACTCAAGTAATAAACTCACATTCTAATTTCATCAGTTGACCCACTAGAGGTAAACTAATTTACTAGAATCCAATTAAGGATCACATGCTGAATTAGTTTTCATGTCTTTTTAATCTCTCTAATTTGGAAAAAAAAAAAAAGAATGTTTCTTTGTCTTTCTGAGACTTGCAATTTTGAAGAGGAATGGGCAACTAAAACCAAATCAGTCTTTACACATTCTTCAGTTAAGAAAAGCTTCTCTTGATCGAAGATTTGGTAGATTTAAAGTTAGATACACTACAAATTGGCATGCAAGTGCCAAACAAATTCCTTTGGCATTAATACTACATTATTACATTTAATATGACCAGAGAACATGTCATACTTCATCAGTTCAATTATCTGAGCAATAAGAATTTTCTCTTTGACAGTGGGTAATGTGACATTTTGTAGAGAAACACAATAGCACCCCTCCATGACTTTTTTTGATGAAATAATAGCAGTAAATACTAACTCAAAAAATGCCATTTTTTTCTTCTTAATCTATGTGAAGGAGAAATGTACATTTTCCCAATAGAACTTGTGTAGCTTCTGGAAGTAGTTCAACTGTGTATGGCAAACGTTCTAAAGTATTGGGAAAATTATTGAACATCATATAAAGAACAATTAAAAGTGATTTATTATTTACTTTCAGCTAGAGAGTCACTGACTTTGTTTTTGCGGGATGAGTAGTATGGTAAGACACCTCTTTAATTTATCAATGTCTATTTCATGAAAAAGAAAAGAAAATGCTTACTTTGTGATTGACTATTAATTGACATTTTTAATCAATTTACATGTATTTGCTAATTCATTGCATTATTAACAGTTATATGTTACTATATATATATGTGTGTGCATATATCTATCTATCTATCTAGATAGATAGATATATGCACACACATACTCACTATTGTTCTTACATTTTAGTGGGAGAGTGAGCATAAGTTTACCTTATATAGTTTATTTATAATATAAATATTTAAATACAACTAGCTAGCTAGCTAGCTAGATATATACACACACATACACACTATTGTTCTTACATTTTAGTGGGAGAGTGAGCATAAGTTTACCTTATATAGTTTATTTATAATATAAATATTTAAATACAACAAGCTAGTAGTATATATTTAAAAACTAAACTTAAAGATTTAAAATATAAATTTCAGAGAAATTAGGCATTTAACAATAATTTAGAATAGATAATAGTCACATAGTTTAGCATTATGTTATATTTATTATATTATCACTATTTTTAGGTTAGAGAATCTAAAATAAAGTGGATTATTTTCATAATCTACCTACTTACACATGAACATATAACTATATGTATAAAATATAACTCTTAAAAGCAGTTTTTTAGGAGACAGTAAAACCTGCTTTCACTGTTTCTGCACTGGTAAATATATTGTGCTTTTTTTCATTTTCTCCTACTTTGACTTTGTAGTCATGCCCTCATTACCATATTCAATTAATTAGTGAACAAAGGTAATATTCTAGTGTTCACAACTCAAGGAGTTGCATTATTGACTCCAAATAAATAGGGCAGGTTCTTAATGCAAGGTGAGCATTCAGAAATCAGAGGGAACAAAGAAAATATTTCACACCTTTATGAAAATACTAGCACTAAAAACTCATTGCTTGACCAAGAAGACCTCCTACAAGGACAAAGAAATGGGAATAAAAAATAATAATAATAAAGAGAGAAACAAGAAAAGTACACATTAAAATTAAGTTTTAAAAAGAGTTGCAAGCAGTTTTATTTCACTTTAACTGCCCAAGTCAACAAAAGTATTTCTTTAGAAATTGCTATCTCACATTTTGAAAGAAACCACAAGCATCATTTTGGCTTCATAATTTTTGTATGTATTGCATTTGTGTACACATAGCTAAAAAACTTTCAATCTGGGGCATTTTCTATATGCTCATTTTTGTTCATAATTCCTTGCTGAGTTAATGCAGGAGGGTTTCACAGAGTGTTTTACATAGCTTTGTTGAAAAAAAATGCAAATACAAATAGATCTATTTTAGAATGCAATTCAGAGATAAAGTACTTCTTAAAAACAAATTTGAAGTAATGCCGTATATTTGATGTTTAAATATAGCCAGATTACATTACCTGCAACACAGTGTAGGTAATTCTTATCCACAGCGGTAGTGTGATCAGACACTGTCTCTGTTTCATCCATGAAGGTTTTACCCTTTGCCTTTGGGTTCAACTCTGCAACACCTTTTCTACATTGCTAACACCTTAAATGGCCATCAACATTAGAATAAATTTGATTCTCTTATAATCATCTTAATGCAAACTCACCTAGATTTTATTGTAATAGAATTTAAATATCTATCAATTTAATGGAAATCAATATGCAAGACTAATGAATGCTTCCTCTGAAGTATTTTTGAAAATTTTAGGCTATTTTCAATTTTCACCAGAAATATTACCATCTCACAATTAGAAGAACCCTTGGAGGTTTATGATGCATAGTTAACAAATATGGACATAAAAACAGTACTGAAACATAAGAACATTTCAACATTTCTGAGAATTTTGTTTAAAATTCACTGATTAATTAAAAACAATGCAAAACAGAAAAACCAAAAATAGTATAAGAGAATATAAAATCAGCATGGTTCAGATGACTATTCAATTACTGTGAAAGTACATTCCTTTTCAACATGTTCTTCTAAATATATAAATTCAGATGAAAATAATTTGTGACAAACAATATATACTCCCTTTATTCAAATGAGAGTAAAATAACACTGATTGGAGATAGAACAGTTCTTCCACTGGGGATGATTCTCGTCTAGACAATTCATAACCGATAAAGCTGTGAGTTTTAAATAGATATTTAAATGTCAAAAAATGGCAAAGCATATTTTAATTATTCAGTACTCAAAAGCTCAAAGGTGTATAAAAAATTCACATGTAAGTATAAGAATGCCACCTGTGTAGCAGTGATACTTATCTCCAAAATCTCTGGTGGACATGAGGAAAAAGGGTTAGAAAGGTGGAATTTCCTTTCATTGCTACCATTTAAAATATTTAGATAAAAGCTTAAATAAATTTACTACAATTTTCCTCTTTTTTTCCTCCTGAATATCAACTTGTGAATGTGACATTGTGTTGTATGCAAGAACAAATCTTGTTTAAGAAATATTCCGCTGTTATGTTCCCTTAGGCTGAGCGATCTCTTTCTTTCTCTATTTGAATGGCCTGCATAAATAGAGATTTCTGGCAAATGCATTCAACTGAAACAAATTAATAACTGCCCTCAATTGTACAGTAACATTGTTTTTGCACCATTCATTACTACATTAGTCCTTCGGATTTCTCTCACACATAGGATTTGAAAAAGTAACCAATGTGTCTGCCAGTGCTTCATTTCTTTGACAAAGACAGTAGGCTTTACATTAGAAAACTGTCAACTGTTGCATAAACTTCAACGGTATGATTTTGGTCAGGAAGCACACACACACACACACACACACACAGAAACACAGGCTAGTAACAGGCTTATTCTTTAAAGATTGGGTTATCTGATTCAGGGTCCTAATAAGTCATTCATTTGCTTATTTCCCTTTTCACTGTGTTCATTCTACTCACATATATCGTCTTTCAATTCTGTTCAATCTCATTTTGCTCTCCCTTTCTTTAAAAGAAAAAAGTAATGTAAAGTTCTTTTTTCTTTTGACAAAGGAGTTTTGTATTATTGTACCTTATCTACAAGTCTAATCTGAGATGCTTACATTTCAATTCTAACAAATTCTAACAAAACAATAACAATTCTAACAAAATTGTTAGAAGAGTCAGTGAGGAAAGAACAACGACCACACATGCACACACAAAACAGAGCAAACCAAAATATTTATAGAAGAATACAAAACCATGTGTAAGTCTTGTAGATAGGCTACCCCAAATTTTCTGGCTGAAATATTCATCTTTTTATTCTTTCATTGAGCAAGGCTATAAGTAGTACAACCAGTGCCATACTTAGAAAAGAATCACAAAACAGGTAGAGGGTGCCTGGGAGTTCCATAAATTTCAATGGCATCATTTTTTCTGTTCCTGTTTCTATGTCACTTGCTCCTTGTTTCTCTCTCTTGTTCTCTTTTATTATTTGACTCCAAGTCAATGATTTCTTTATTCTGCATGTAGTTCTTCATTTCCTAGCTGAATTAATGAATGGTTTCAAAAGGTAATTAGCTTAAAAATGTATCTTACATCTAACTGGCTAGTTATTAATCATTTGCAAAGTAAGATTATAAGATGTTATGGAATTTATTGTTGTAGCATTAGCATTTATACTGTGATTTTGCATTAAAATATAAAATACGAAACTAGCATGATTTGTTTTACAATATCTGGTGTCTAGTTATTATGTACTGATCATCAATTTTATTATTATGTATCAGATTTAGAAATTCAACTTCTCCACATATGTGACTTGAAATCATTAGTTTCAGATGTGTGTCACTATAGCAATTGTCTTATAAGGTACATTGTTAGTAACTTATATGACTTAAGAATTTGTCAGATAATCAGGATTTTAAATGTGATTTATGTTTATTTTAGAAGCAAACAAAAATTGGTTAAATTATAGGCAAAATATAAAAATGTCTTAGAAAATTTTATACAGGAAATCATTTTATCAGTAACAAGATCAAATATATTAGTACCAATAGAATTATTCCAATCTTTAGCTGTGGAACTATTGATTTATATTCAAGAAATTAGTCTTAACTAATAATCACATATTTTATATGATCATGTTGGAATCACAATGGGAAAAATGTGGAAATATTAATATAATCATGAGTCCATAGATAAGGTGACATCTGAGGCAGCCATATGTAATTGCACAATAAGGATTTTAGATACAGACATGTCTAGGGTTAAATATTAGATCAAACATTTTCTATAAATATCACAATTAAAATATGTATTTAATTTTGAGCTTATATTTGTAGTGAAAAAAGTGACCAGTTAAGTATTGGTTTTATTTAATGCGAATAATTGCCAGCTGAATATTCTAATCCTCAGCAGTTCTCCCTGAATCAAATATGATAAAATGAAATCTTACTCAAGATCCCTCTATAAAGAAAAATAACAGAAAAAAAAAACTGCTACAAATTTTCATATGGTAAGCATCCTGGTATATATTTTCTGTTGATTTCTGCACTATAGATGATTTTCATAATACTTGAATTTCATTGAAGGTTTTTCAATGAACATAGAATCATGTAGGTATGAAGTGACATGTAGGTATGAAGTGACAAGTAAAATTCATTCCTACTTACTGTGTGAAACTTAACTCATGAAATGTTAAATTTAACCACCCTATTTTTACTGTATATATATGAAGGATTATTTTTTTCAAGCATGAAATAAGATGCACCATTAAGGTTTAAATAAAACATGAAAATAATTATATTCTTTCAAATAAAAAAGGTAGAGGTAGTGTGACTTCCGCAGTGAGAAATAACTTTAGTCTGCTGAAATCAGGTTTTAGAACTCCAGTTTCTCCCATTAAACTACAAGCTTTCTTTTTCTATCTTTAATTTAGGAAGGAATTTTGTCAAAAGTGGCCAAGCTGTTCTAACAGACTTGACACAATTTTGACAAACAAAGCTCAGCACACCCAGAGTCATTAGGGAGCAAGACTTCCCAAAGATCATGTGTACTTTGGCCATCTGTGTATTTTAAATTTTTGAGAACATTAATTCTCATAAAAAATGGAATATTTTGCACAGACTTTTATGTCTTCAATAGAGTTGACAATTATTTTAAGAAACGAGGGAGCCCTAAAATACTTACACAAAATCGGTTTCAAATGTAGGGTTTTATTTTCCTACCAGCTTCATTGTATCACTTGATGTATGTTTCACTTTCTACAGCTCAACAATATTTTTGTAAAACCATTTTCTGAATATAGGATCTTATTTTTCCACTGTACTTTTCTATGAATTGATATATTTCTTTAAAGAAACTCAAAAATTCAATAAATTTACTTTTTAGAACTCTTAACTTTGACTATATTTTCAATGTCAAAATTATAGCCATGCTTCAGAATTTGAAAATAGAAACAAATAATAGTAGTTTGACTTGTGTCATTGGCATGGTAATTACTTCTATGACGAAATATCAAGATACTTTATAGAATTGAAGGTAATGGTCTTGAATTTGACTGTTAGCGACACATTCATATTTATTGTGATCTGTAATTTGTTTTAAAGATCTTATAAAAACATTGTTATTTAAATATTTATTTTTGAATAGTGTTTAAGATTATTTTCCTATTTTACATATAATCTAGGTTCAATGTTAGGGGAATTAAATTCATATAAACTCAACCTGGGTGATTTTTTGTTTTCCAGTCAAGATCAATGAAACATTTTTAGGGATGAATTTCCAACATTTTTTAAGATTATTTTTATTTATGCATAGAGAACTGGAGTGTGGGCCAGAGATGGAGAGGTGTGAGAAGACTGACCAGAAACAGAGTGGAGAGAACTGGTGGGTCTGCTGAAATACTATGCTGCGGGGAACAGTGGGCTAGACAGGAGAGGTCTGCTGTGCCATGTAGGGATCAAACTCATGCCACAATGGCTGGCTATGGCTTGATAGATGAGTCTTTAACCCCATTGCCACTGTGGAGGCTTGATTTTCTGACATTTAAATGTATATCAATGTGAGAGTATTAATTTGTTAAATGGAAACTAAGAGGCCAGATATAATTGAAAAAATACAGTAGTGACTACTGTCATTGGAAATGATTACTAGAATACTTTTTCGGTTAGTAGTGGCCTTCAGGGATACACCAACATTCATATTGCCTGATTCTCATTATGTCCCTACTTGAAAAACTAAACTGTTGATGTGGCTATCGTCAGTGCAGTTCTAGGAAAAAAGAAACGCCAGATATTTAGATTCAAGAATGAAATACTACTTAAAATTTAAACTACTGTATCTGTTTTTTATTATCTATATCAATCTGACTAACACAAAAGCATATAAAATACAATTGTTGGCAATTTTATAAGTGTTGATTATTTTTCTAACTTTAAATTTGAATGCCTCCAAAATTAATCAGTAATGTCAAAAGAAACACTGGAATATTTTCAAATGTGCTAGTTGCTTAAAATATTATTTAATATAATTTCTAAATTTATCAGGTTATTTAACAGAAAAAATATTTAGAAATCACATAACCATTTAACACATGACATTTACTCGCAACACTTATCTACAAATGTCAAACACTATAAATATAAGGTATTTACTGATTTTAAACATTTCAGAGTTCAAATTTATCTCCCAATAAATATTAGTCACCATGGGGAAACTACTATATTTTATGCTAGACCAAAAATTCCAGGCATCTATGTATAATGCTTATACTAGGTAAAGATAGGAAAAAAGTAAACACAATTAAAATTATTTCTTCAGAATACAAATATAAATGTCTAATAGAAAATATAGGGAAATACATCAACAAAATGGTGACAAAGGATGTCCCTCCCTTTATTCTAACTTACAAAGAACTACAACTACTCAAATGTGGGACAATACTGAGAGAATCCTATAATTCAAAGGTGAGACTGCACCTGCACCTCAGATAACAGAGATTGCATTAGAAAGGACACTGAAGAGGCCCAAGAAAATATATACTACAGTTGCATTAAAATGTAGAGGATCATATGTTAATATTATCTGATCACATCTGTTCAATGACAGCACAATAACTACCTAAAACTGGTTGTTACAGGGATGTTGTTTCTTTCACTGTGACGTTATAGTGAGAATTACATTATTTTAATTATATTTTAATTTCTATTTACTTTATTTGTTTATATTTTTTCTAAAACTAATACTTAAATCTGTTTGTGAGACTATTACAACAAGAGCAAGTCTCAGCAAATAGTAAACCACATCACAATAGAAACTCTTGCTATAGTTTCATAAGCTATATTGAAACACTCTGACTCACTGCTTGGCTGTATAATCCTCTTTCACCTGCATATCAAGGATATACTCTTCACAGAAGTATGAGGATTAATAAAAAAAGTCATTAATAGTATCTTCTATATGCTTCCTTGTTCCAAAAGACTTCAATAGGAGATATGTTTTGTTATTACTTAGAACCTTTCCCAAAGGCATATAGGTAACAGCAATTGTAGAGATAAGAAAACTAATTCAAAGGGATTAAAACTTTACCAATATGATGTCAAATATTTGCTTGAAAAGTGAAAAGTCAAAGTGTTCAATTGGTTGTTTTGTTGGGTCAGCAGTAACAAGTAGTGGACAAGCAAGTTTGCAATAAACTGCTACTGAGAAAAAAGCTTTTCTTGATGACTTCTATTTTAAATCATTACAGCATAGAATGGCAACAGATTTTTGAAACATACAACCTTAGACAATGCAGGGTCTATAGAGATCATCAGCTTCTGAGAATAAAAAAAAACAAGGCTACTCTGGAAAGGCAATTTGCTCTTTCGATGCAAAGTGTTGATATTTTAATAAATCCATACCTATTGAATTAATAGCATTCAAATACAAGTGAACATTTTGCTACGCATATATTATTCCTCACCTGTTTTAAGTTAAAAGTATTGAGTCATTATGATAAATTCAATTAGAAATTTTATTGATTCATTATGATATTCTTTGACACAAATTACTATTTTTAGTTATTTTATTTCTTCGTTCCTCAGAATTTAATACCCTACTTTAAGTTTCAAAGCTGAATATTTCAGCATCTATTGTTCTTCTTTATAAGATCATATAATCTTAGAATTTTAATACTAGTAAAAAAGGCAGGTTAACTTAAAAGCCACCTATCATCATTAAAAGCAAAATGGTTTTCCAAACTTCTTTTGAGTATCTTCTAGTTAACACATTCTCCATTTACACAATTGTATCAAATGATATTAAGTTTAAATTTGATCTATATTTTTATCTATTACATCTATTATTCTTGGTAAAAAGGAAAGCAATTGAGGGCCCTTCCTGGTGGTGTAGTGGGTTAAAGCACAGAACTAAGAAGCTAAAACCTCTTCAGCATGAATTCAATCCCTACCCGCACCAGAGGTGACCCACATAGCAAGGCAGACCTCTCCTCACCCACCCACTGCTCCCCTCAGAGTGTACTTCATCAGTCAGCCTGTTCTGCTCTCCACTCTGTCTCTGGTGAATCCTTTCACAGCCCCTGGACTTCTGGCCTGTACCCCAGTTCTGTATGCACAAATATTTTTTTTTAAAGGAAAGCATTTGAAATATTGCTTATTTTCTTCAACATCCAAATATTAGTATAATGATATTCCTTTCCCAAATTTTCTCTTAAGACTGTTTTTATTAAAAAAGTTATTATTATGAATTCCATCACTATCCTTTCTGTTGGGTGAATATGTTTTAACCTATTATAGCCTATTATATTTTTTGTTTGTTTGTTTGTTTGGAAAATGTCATGTCAAAAACCTAACACAATGCTTTGAATAAGATTTAATTGTATTCTAATAAGGGAAATCTATCTCCTAGACCTCTTCCTACATATAAACTGTCAATTGAAAAATATAGCTTATTCAGTGGTTGAATTTTACTTTTAACTTTATAAAAATTATGATTAATCAAAAGTTGGACATACACTTAACAAAAAGGTGTTAAAAATAAACAGTTTAGCTTCTACAACCCCAACAACAATTTTTTTTTTTTGGTGAAGTTTAATATGACTTTATTTTGACGAAAGCTTCTAATATAACATGATTTTTTGTTACTGGTATTGATATTAATATTCTCTCCATTCTTGATTAACATTATTAAAAGTTTATGAATGTGCTTTTGTATGCATTTAGTGTGTTACTGGCAAAATGTGAAACATTGTAGGGTCAAGGGCACAGATATATATCGGGGTATTGAAACCCCCCCAAAGGAAATAATTAAAATGGTATTCTACCATATCTGTTTCCCAATATTTTTTTTTCTTTCCTAAAGTAAATTCCATGATGCTTTAATTCACAACCAATTTGGATTCTACCTCATGTTTCTGTTTCATGTCAAGAATAATACTTTATGATAGTCCATGCATAAATGGGATATTTATCTAGAAAATATCCTAAAATTATAATATCACATGATAAAGTAAGTTTTAACATGCAATATGAGTAGTTTATGAAACTAAACTAACGTGTCTCTATGCTTAGAATGTGAGAAGGTTCAAGAACACATCACTTTGAACTAATACTAGCATGCATAGTGTTACAAGGTAGAATAAATTAATTGGAAATGTAATCACCAAAAATAATATACTAAACCAATATACAGATGCAAATATGAATAAATTTAAGATCAGAAAGAGCAAAATAAATATGAAATGTAGCTTTATGGCAACTGTAAGCTATTAACAACATTTCAAATTCCTTGAATCAGTGATAGAACCCAAGACATCAAAACCATAAAAATGTGTGGGTTTCTTTAAATTACATTCATTTACATTTTATTTTGAGATGACATTGGTTTAAAAGGTTGTTTATGACTTAGAGGTATAATATCTCCTCTTTAGGTATTGTTACCAAACCATACCCAGCACCAAATACCCACAGTGACCCACCATAGTTCGTGGAGTTCCCTCCCAGCTTTGTTCTCACTATTCCTCCCTCCCCTTTGAAAGCCTCTCTTCTGTGGTAAGATTTCCAGGGTTTATTATTGGCTTGACTTCACCAGAGTATGGTCATTTTTTTTTTTCCATTTCCTTCTTTCTCTATTGAATACCTTATTTATGGTTTCAAGTTCCTTGGGTTCTATTACCAATTATATAAAATTACAATTCCTTTTAACATTTTACTACGTTAACAGTGGATATGAATAAATAAACACAGTATTTCCATAAAATATTTGACTATGGGTTTACTTTTCTATTGGATAGACTCTGGAGATACTATTTTAGAGGAAAATAAAACAGTCAACTTATTCCATAAATGAATGTGTATGTGTCATCTTCAGATAAAGCAGGAAAATTTCTGAATTTCAAGTGAAAGCTAAGTCCTAAATTAAACAATTCACTAAAAAATTGAAAGCAAAGGTTTAACAAAGCCATAATAATATGATTTCTAAACTATACTGGTATACTTAATGTATAAATATATATAATTTCTGTCTTTTGAGAGAAGACAGATACCCATACCAAACAAACTGATAGCTTATTTAATAAAATATCTGCATAATTATCTTTCAATGGTTAAATTAATTGAGCAGAAGAAATCAGATCACTGGTGAAATGCAAAAGCACATTTAATGTAAAGTTTGACCTAAAATCTAAATGAAAAGTCACACACAACTAGCACAAAAAACTTTCCTCTATCTGTTCATTTTGCCAAGCAAAATTGATACAGCACTTCAGACTAGTAAAAAACATTACTGTGATTTCAGAGAGCACCATCTATAAAATTTGAGCTAAAATATTCTCTTCCTTACTAATACCATTGACAATCCAATTTTGCAATTTACTCAATTAAAATTGACCCTAAAAATTTTGAGATGCTAAATTTTATCATATTTTGTACTGTTTTCATACACTTTTTCTTCTTGATGTCTGCGAATTATTTACTGAATATTGTTTTGCTTAACTAGAATGCGTTTTGATAATTCAAACGGAAGGTCCAATTTTTTCTTGGGTAACGTATACTAGATTTTAATGTTTGAAAAGGCATCTGTGCCTTACTGTTTTTGCTTGACAGTGTTTTTCTTAAATATATAGAGTAATACAAATAGGCATAAACTTCAAGCCAGAAGAACTAAAAGGTACAAAAATGAAAATACGTTCATAACTAACCTGTCCCATCATTTATAAAGCATGTGTATTAAGCATAATTAACCAAAAGCTAATATTTTGAGGAAGGGTAAAAAGAAAATGCCTATCAGTGTTTTTTTTATTGTTGTTATTTTTTATTTTATATATCTCCCTGCATCCAGACTCAGCCTGCATAGAAGACAAAAATAGAAATTCCATTCCTAATTGCCAAAGCAACTGTTTGGCAAACAGTTTCGATTAGTATAAAATGAGCCAATTAATGCACCCCACAAAGGGCTAAGAACAAATACCAATATCAAACACTGCTGCAGAAACTGCTCTTTGAAGTGGCTGTTTTGAAGACACTATTAGCAACATGAAATTTAGCTAAATGTAACCAACCAGATGCTAGTGCTTGAATACAGCAAATAAAAAAGATTGCTTTGCTATTAGAAAGGTAGCATAACTTTCTTCATTTCGCTTAGTGCTGCCAAGAGATCCACAGAGGAAGATTCTGATTTTCTTTGGGTCCTTTCAATTTTTCTTATTTTCTATATTTCATTTAATATTGGTTGCTGCTGTTCAGGATAAATTTTTGAAAATGAAACGATTTCATTTCTAAAGCCCATATGCCATAGGCCTTGAACTTTGAAAATACTAAAAATGAAATAATAATGCAATAGAAAATGTAAAAGTAGAGAAATGACTCCTATAGGAAAAATAATTTAAAATGTTTTTCTTTGTTCAAATTATTTTTTTAGATATTTGCATTAGAGACTTCACTTTGCAATCTAGTTTAGAAACAAATCCTTAAGCACTGGAAAAATGATGTTATTATATATTAGAGAAATGAAGTTATCTATATATGATACTAAACTCGTGGATACCTGGCAATCCACAATTGTCAAAAACCATTGAAAATAAAACAGCATGTATCCATGTAACTGTAATAAGCATTTATTTATTAATGATTTTTTATTATTACTAATAAATGCAAATGAAGATTTAGTTAAAAATACACTGGTGTGCAATTCCCATTTCTCTCCTATGTTCTCTGTCATGTGAGAACACAGCAAGAAGGAGGACTTACACAAGGAAAGAAGAGAGGTCTCCCCAGAAACTTACCATTTTGGCGACCTGCTCACAGACTTCACTCTCTAAATCTCTGAGAAATTGTATTTGTTTTTGGAGTCACCCAGCCAGTGGTATTTTAGTAGAATAGTTTTGTCAGACTAAGACAATTCCTCATGAGTCAATCCTTAGCTCAAGCTAAGGAAGTAGCATAAAGAATATTGAGCTAGGATTTAACTTATTTTGGCACACAGACTATCTTTGAAATAAACCAATTCTTGTTATGGTCTTTTATTTTATCTTTTTAAGTCTAATTGTTTTCAATTTTAAAATGAGAAGGTTATATTGACCAATCTCTCCCTAGTCTTCCCTATTCAAGTTAGGATTGCCTGATAAAATATAAACTACCTCAGACAAATTTGCATTTCAGAGAAACACTTAAAGGACTTTAGAATAATTATGTCTCATCCATATAGGGCCATGCTTTTCCTAAAATTTTATTTATTTGTTTGATATTCTCATAGATGTTATATCTTTAGGTTTTTTGTTTATTTTTGTTGCTGTTGCATTTGGTTATTTGTTGCTGTGTTTTCTGGAAAACTAACTTCAAGTACACTGCAGTACATTAGTGGCTGTGCAAACTTGTAATATGTAATAATGAAATAGAGAATGTGATAAACCAAAAATTGCTAAAATCCCATGCCTCTGGAGTATCTGTTTTACTGAACAAGTGGAGAAGTCCAAAATTTGCATTTCTATTAAATGTAAAGTGATGCTTACTTTGAGCTAACCTGGATGGGACTGGTCCCTAGAGACTTCATATTCCTTCAACTTCCAAGACTTCCCTAATCTATTACTCACAAGTTGCCATCTATGGTAACAAATGATTGTAAGTAAATTTATCATTTAAGTAAATTTTAGTTCCATTGCTCTAAAAATAGTTTTCAAAATATTTCACAACAAAAGAGGATATTCTAGAATATTTTAAAATAAATATCTTGACCCTTGCTTCAAAATAAAGTACAATTAATATTCCATATGCAATCTTGCTAATATAGTCTCCAAGTTTGGACCTATATAATATTAAATATTTAATTTTGTCTTGAAAAATGTTATCTGTAACCTTGACACATTCTCACTTTTTCTCCTTTCTTTTGAGTCCAAATTCTCTAATGAACCTTAGAGTTATACATTTTCTGCAGTTCAAATAACTCCTGAAGAAACAAATAGCTTTGGTGATAAAATACCCTTAAGCTATTTTGCTTTTTCAGTAGATTTTTATGTGGGAAATACTGTATCTCTATTGAAAAGTTTCTGTGTGACTTCCTGTTTCTCATTAAGTATGTAACTCAAGTGTTATCCTAACTCTTTCCGTCATAACTTTACCTAGGGTCTTCTTGTCATAGAAATGTTCATGAGAAATGCTTCTTTGTGCTGTGATTCCTTGTCAATTTCTAATCCTTGATCTTTTGTAGCTATAGAAACTTTAGAGGCACAGGAAAAATCTCTGACTCTCTTTATCCAGGAAGAGAATATACAGATATGCTTATGTTCCTTTTCAGTTATAATTAATATCATTTCATTCACAACTTCATACTTAGAATAAGGATCACAGTTATAGGACATAGCCAAATACTTGATTAGGAATTACATTCTGAAACTTATACAATTACTGTATTTGTGATTTATGTTGTTCCTTCTTTCAAAATTTATATTGATAAATAAACCTTCATTATTAATTTTTATCATTTTATTTCCAGTTCTTTAATATGTGTTTTCCTATGTCAATTAGTTTTCTTGCCATTCATTCTTTTCACAAAAACATATGAAGATACTTTCTCTTACTTCATGCTTAGCTTGATGATAGTATATATCAATTATATCACTTTTATCTTGTGATAAATAACTGGGGAAAGATTCACTTCCATGAATAAAAAGTTCTTTTCACTAAATTTACATCTTCCCATCCCTAAATACATTTATGGTTGTCCAGCGATGCCCTATGCATATTTGCTTATTTATTTAAACTCTATGTAGACCTTTTTTTTCAAGATTTATTTATTTATGCATACACGACTGGGGTACAGGCCAGAGGTGCAGGGGCGGTGAGAGGTTTCACAAGAGACACAGTGGGGAGCAGAACAGGGCCACTGATGAAGTACACTGCTGAGGGAAGCAGCTGGCAGGTCAGGTGAGGTCTGACTCATCATGTGAATCACCTCCAGGGCAGATGGAATCAAACTCATGCTGAAGTGGCTTCAGCTTCTTAATGCTGTGCTTTAACCCGCTGCGCCACAAGGGAGGGCCCTATGTAGATTTCTTAAGATGTTCTTAAGAACATTTATTTAAAAGGCTATTATGGCATATGTGTGTGTGTATATGTACATAATGAGTATATATGATATACATTAAATATATAATATACATTGCACACATATTTAATATACATTATATATTCATAATTTTTATATTTTAATTTTAGTAATAATATAATAATCAATAACAACAATCCTATCTTGATTGTAATAATAGCTTTTGACCTGCTTTATTTAAAATTACTTTAATAATTTTTATAATATATAACGTGAAAGTATGCTTGCTTATAATTTCCATTAAATTCCACCTTAATAAATTATAATATTTGAAAGTTCTACATCAAGAAGATTGAATCCAAATAAAATTAGCTATGATATATTTTATATAGTTATCCTTATAAATTAGAGTTTCCCTTTTGTAAGAGGACAAGGATTTCAAGTATAAAGAAAAAAGTTGTAAAGGTACAATCATCTAGAATATCAGTAAAGGAAAATGAATGAAAAAATATTTTGGGGGAATGAAGAATTTCTAAGAATGAAATGGAAAATGGTAAGAAAGATTAAAAATTCTTGAAAAGTAACCTACCTTATGAATTAGAAGGCAGAGATCAAGAGCTAAGTTTCTTCTTATGAATAAATATGGGAAAGAAGAGATTTCTATTAATAAGAACACTGGGAAATATATTTGTATGTAGTCACTGACTAAAGTGTTTGATGGCAATGATTTTCAGTAGTGAAAGTTATAATATATGATAATTACTGTCTGATACTATGTATACTGTTTGGGTATACTTTCTGAAAAGGGAATATCCACAATGCATAATTTAAGAGGAAAATATAAACATAAAAATGAGAGGATAATTAAAATATCAGCAATTATGTTAGAGTATAAAAGTGAAATTTGCAAATTTCTTATTAAATAATGTGTAACTCAAATACTTTGAGTTCTTAGCATGAACGTGACACACAAATCAGTGGCTTGCATATGTAGTGTTCTAAACCAATGTTAACTTAAATAAAAGCATTAAGTAAAAAGCTACTAAAATATCAAAGGAAAAATGCTGGTAAAGATGCATGTACAGTCTCAAAACTTAGATTGCGTCTTTTTAAATTTATGCTAAGCAGCTTTAATGGAATGAGTTGAATCACTGTAAATACCATATAAAACATAAATTCATTAATGCATCATTGGAAATGTCCTACAATTTTCTGCTTAAATTGAGATGTAGATAGGAAATTTTCTTCTGATTAGGCTTTCTTTTTTTTTTCTTTAATCTTTTTTATGCTATTTAACAATTACCACTTATTGGAACACAGAAGATTTTCTAAAGATATGTCAAAAAAAAAAATCCAACATCTACCGCCAGTGTCAAACTACAGATTCTAACAACAGACTCTACCACTTAGTTTTAAAGGTCATTTGTGTATCACAAAATACAAGTTTAAAAGGTTAGATTTCATGAGGCTTTAAATAGAAAATCAAAGTTGTGTTTGCACTAGCTTTATTCAGTGTGGTCTCCATTCTTGCATCTCAGTATAAACGTCTTCAGGAATTTTTTTCTTAGTTTTTCTTTCAAAAGAAAGTTCAGCAAAGTTCAAGTACCAGAAAAATATTTAAAATCCATCTATACTCTAAAAAACAACTATACAACCTGGCAATCTATTAAAATCAATAGTGCTTTAAAAATGTCTGACATCTTTTTTTTTTTTTTAAATGTATCTATCTATGCATACAGAACTGGGGTATATATAGGCCAGAGGTTACAGGACCAGTGAACGGATTCACGAGAGAAAGAGTGGGGAGCAGCACAGGAAGATCGATGAAATTCACTGCTGAGGGGAGCAGCGGGCATGACAGGAGAGGTCTGCTGCACCATGTGGGTCACCTCCAGGGTGGGAGATAAAACTCACACTGAAGCAGATGCAGCTAGCTGTGCTGTGTCCTAACCCATTGTGCCACCAGGGAAGGCCCTATGTCTGATGTCTATTATAAACATTTAAACTTAACAAATCATGTTATATTTAGTCTAAAATGCAGTAAAATCTAAGCCAGTTTGTTTATTTTGAACCTTTTAAAATTAACACTGATTTTGCTTTTCTTATAAAATGCAATTATGGAACATATCAACATCTATGCCAATTGACTTAAAAATGCTATTCCTTAGCCCTGCCTGATGGCACAGTGGGTCAAAGCACAGTATTATGAAGCTATCACAGCCACTGCAGCACAAATTCAATCCCAACCAGGTAGCTGACCCACATGGTGTGGCAGACCTTTCCTGACCTGCTCGCTGCTCCCCTCAGCAGTGTATTTCAGTATATCTGCCTGTTGTGCTCCCCACTCTGGCCTATACACTAGTTCTGTATACATAAATAAATAAATCTTTAAAAAAGGGCTATTCCTTTTGCTTTGAATTGAAAATAATCTTATAATTAAAAAATTTTCTTTGATTTTTACAATAGTTCTTTGCAGTTGCCAAAGACGAAAACCTGTTAGCTGTGATGTTGACATACCAGTTTAATCTGAACTATCAGACATGATGTATGATGGAGTGGGTTTTGCTAGAGAGTGACACTGAAGTATTTTAGGAATCCAAATGATTCAGAGTTAAGAGATACAGAGCAGACTGACAGAATTATTTTTAAAGAATGCATAGAATATCTCTTTTCCTACTTTGCTTGTTTCCAAAACATGTGATGAAAATGGCCTAAAAGAATAAAAAAAATTATAATTATTCTACAAAGAAGAATGTAATAATAAGGTATATGCTCAAATGAATTTGAGGAGATGGGAGAGAATGGTTAGTTTCTTATCCTATTAATGCCCACATTAAGTAAAATTAAAAGTTTGCAATCTTTGCTAAAACTTGTATGAAAATTCCATATATATATATATATATATGGACTAATATCCAATAGTCCCAGACATATCTTCAGTGAATACATTTGAGGATAAATTACATTCGCTTTTTTAGATGCCTAATAGATGATTGTTTTAATTTCTTTATAAATCCTGGCCTTATAGTTACTTTATTTTTGTAGTTGTTATTTTCTAATATGTGATATATGATTTGACTTAGCATTGTACAAAGTAAAAGGAAAAGAGACCAAAACTTTTAGATCAACAATCACTTTCCATGATACCAAATATGAGGTAAAATGGGGAGGTAAGTAGGGAAATTTCACAGTGTATCTTGGTTCACAATTCTGTGTTGATGATTTGAATAGCACTTAAATAGGCTATCTATTGTAGATTACTATTGCTTTAGTTTATTGTTTACTACATTCATTGGTAAAAGTGTCATAGAGAGCAAAACGGTAACTATCTGGGAACCCAATTCAATTAAAAAGTATTTTATTCTTGGAACTCCCTGATGGTACAAGGGGTTAAGTCTCAGCCACTGCAGCATAAATTCCATGCCTAGCCAAGGAGCTACCTCACATGGCACAGCAGACCTCTCCTGTCTTTCCCACTGGACATCTAGCAGTATATTTCAGTAAATACACCTGTTCTGCTCTCTATTCTGTCTGTGAACTTTCTCACCCACCCTGTAGCTCTGAACTTCATGCCATTTCTTGTATGCATAAATAAGTCTTCAAAAGATATGTTATTCTTTTGTGAGATAAAAAATATGCTTAATTTATAAAACAATGTTATAAAATGTGTAAGTAAATTATCAAATGTACAAATGATCTCATCTGTAAATCTTCTTCAGAAAGATCTTCAGCAATAAGCTATTAGAACTAATTAATGAATAAGTTAATTGGCTGGCAACAAAGTTAATATACCAAGATTGATGCATTTCTATACATAAGTAATGACTAGTACTGACAGAAATCAGGGAAAATTTCCTATTGACAGTGCTGATAGTGACTTACAATAACACGCATCTGAAATTTGCATAATGTTACTTCACTAACAATTTATTTTAAAAATAATCTTTTGAAGAGCATGAAATTGTAAAATCGTTGAGAACATACAGATGGTTACTTCTATATATATATTTATCTTCTTACAAAACTACAATAGTAAATTTACTACTTCCCTAAATTTAAATTTATCAGACTCTTCTGGTCCTGAGTAAAGTGTTTATAGTTTGCCCAACTTGTCAAGTTTATTACTGAAATAGGTTATACCTGTCAGCTATATGGTGTGTTATCCTTTTTTCCTTTTATTAAACTGTTAAATATGCTTTGAATTTAAAATTAGCCAGGCAAACTAACTGGAAATGTTACATTAAAGGTCTATAATATCCAGGCACTTGTCATTTCATAACTACTTACAAACAAATAGATGCATGGCTGCTGACTAAGTCAGAGTTAAAAGAGAACTAACGTATACATTTCTATTGTATTTTTACACATCATGGAATCTACATGTTAGGCATTTCCCCCTTTCATGTCCTTTACCTATTTATTAAATTTCAAAGGAAATAGCATCACTGAAATTATCATTGTCATCATTGTTTTATGCTTCTTTATGACCAGTTAGAGAGGAAAACAGAGAACATTCTGATTTCAGTGACAACAATTTAAATTTGTAATTTAGAAAATATGTTAAAAGAATCCAAGAAAACTTTGAAACAATCTCAAAATATGTAAAATTGCAAAAATATAGCAAATATATGAAACAAAAACCTAGTGACACATTTGGGTCAGAATTCAAAAGTGTATTGAAAATAAAAAAGAGATGCTATCAAGTCCACTTGATAGTTGGACTTGCTTTAAATAGTGTCAGTTATTTTAAATAGCATCAGTTATTCATATTTAAAAGAGATTTGCTCTCTTCAGGCCTTCATTGTTTACAAGATAATAGGGATAGCTGACCTTTGTTAGTTAATACTACCATATATATTGCAGGGCAGAAAACATTCACAAAACTAACAAAAGTGCATTTATAGGAAACATACATATATATATAGGACACTAACCTCCCTTTTTGCCCATTGTCCTATCGTAGAAATGGGCTCTGATATATGCTCCTTAATATATCCTGTGGGTAAGAATTTCTTACTATATCATTGAATGCAGTCTTTAGCTTTTATATTTCTCATCATGTATTTAAGAGTTCATAGTGGTAATTAGTAAGCTATAATAACAGTTCATAGTGGTAATTAGTAAGCTATAAAAAAGAAGTCTTGATAACAGAAGAATAGAACCCTGCTTGATCCATTGTAGAAGGTCTGCCTTGAAAATGGCAAGAGTCGTTCAGGAAAAAAATTAGGCAAGAGTAGATCTAAGTAATCAAGTAGTATTTGGGGTTATTTCTGGAGTAGAAAGAGTGTTTGTCTGTTCAGATTACCATAATCATTATCACAGAGCACACAGCTAAACAACAGAATGATAATTCCTCACATTTCTGGGGCCTGGGAAAGTCAAAAGTCAAGGTTCCAGGAAAGGGGTTTCAGTAAAGGTGCTATTCAGATATCCAGTTCACTTCTTTGTCCTTCTATCACCTTTCTTAGTACTTCCTAGTAGGGAGAAGGAACTCTCCTGTCTTTATACAAGGACACTATTCTTACTTGTTTGACCTTACTAATGATTACTCCCTTAAAGATTCCTATCTCCAATGACAGTCTCACTGGCTCGTTTAGGCTTTCAGTCTGTAAATTTGAGTGGGACACAATTAGTCCCAGCTGTGAAACTTCAAGTGGCATTGGTAGATACCACTTGAATACACTGCCTTTCAAATACTCTAATTTTGCAACAAATGGACTTTCCTCTCATTGTTTCTTGAGGATGCATGAAAAGACTAAAGAAAGAATATGATTCTAGGTTTCAAAACAAGTTTCAGAAGTGGAAGGATGCTATTTTTTTCATGCAATATTTCATTTTTCTAAAGCTATGTTTTCCTATACTGCATAATCATTTCTATGGTTAATGTTACAGGAATACCATGTTGAGACATATCAGAAAAGAGAGAAACAAGAAAGAAGATTATCTCTTGAATTCATAATGATTTGGTGGGGAAACAGGAAAATAGAATGAAATACAAAACAAAATGAATAAGCTTCACATCAAAGTATAGTGTTATAGTAATAAGTTCGGACAGAAAATTTTCACTTCATTGTTTTATCCAAAGAGATGCATCTATAGCTTTATGCATCTTTATTTTTAATTATACTAAATATTTATTGAGGTGACATTGATTTAAAACATATATGTCAACGCAAGATATAGGATCATATCCTCCAGATGTATGTATGCACATCACACCCAACACCAAGGTACCCTGGTCATTTTGTTCTCAGCCGTCTCTCTGCTCTCTAACAACCTCAACTCTACTATCATATTTCTAAAAACTATTCTTATTTTGGTGTTACCTGGACCTTAGTTTTATTTCTCCATAGTCCACTTAGGAGTTTGATGCATTTGCATGCTTTCATTCACATGATCCAAATTGGATGAGTTGTCAATTGACATTCCTTTTTTACTCCCATTATGGACAATAGTTTTAAGTAAGTTTTAGTTGTAGAACTTTCTGGATAGTCTGCAAATGATTTGTAACAGTTCGGGGGGTGGGGGGGAATCAACCTTAATTGAGTGATACATTGTTTGAAACTCGATTAGAATAAATCACATAATTTTTTACTGCAAAGAACTAGCTCATGTTGACATACTTGCCTAAAAAAATGGAATATGGTTCAGAATTTTTATGTGTATGTTTGTAAGTTTTTTTTTTTTTTAAGATTTATTTATTTGTGCATATAGAACTAGGGTACAGGCCAGAGGCTCAGGCGTGGTGAGAGGCTTCTCCAGAGACACAGTGGGGAGCAGAACAGGCAGACTGGCAATGTACACTGCTGAGGGGAGCAACTGGTAGGTCAGGAGGGGTCTGCAGTGCCACGTGGTCACCTCTGGGACAGGCAGGGATCGAACTCATGTGAGAATAGCCCTAGCCTCCTAATGCTGTGCTTTAACCCGCTGCACCACTAGGGAGGACCCTCTTTGTAAGTTATTAAAAGTGACATATTGATCATCTTTTCTGCACAAAAAAGAAAGAAAAAGAACGCAAGAGCAAGGGAGGAAAGAAGTAAAGAAGAAAAGGAAAAAAGTGGCACTGTTCGGTATTGAAGTCTTGTTTATATTCAAAGACAAAATGTAAATATATGAATTACAGGAGGTGCATTATACTGTACTGAAATAATATGAAGTATTTGAAGTTCCTATTAAGTCTTCTCGACCTGAGGAAATGATGTACAGATTAAAAATTATGTTCTTAAAAAAAAATGAGTCAGTCACCACAAAATCCTGAATAAGTTCAGGAAACTTGACCTCTTTTTAAGATAACTGAACTCTGGGTGATAGAAATATCAGGGTGATATATGAAAGATGGAAGACCTTTATTGAAACAGAAGGGTTCCTAGTTTGGTTAGAAATCAAATTAGGGCATCTTGTCAGAATATTGTTTTTTTCTTAAAACTTCAGGGAAAAAAGCAAATCAAAACAAAATAAAACTTTCTACATTTTTATTTAGGGATTCCTAAAATATACATATATATCTTATATACTCAAGTTAGGAGTTAATATCCTAAGGCTATCTAGAAACTTTGTGAGAATTAAATAAAAAAGTATCTCTCATAAGTAATTTTAATCAGGCCTTATAGATTACCAAAAAAAAAAAAAGTCCATGATCCTTTTTTGTACCCAAACACTAACATATACAACAGCATGGCCACACATGTTCATAAACACACACACAAAGTCAATCAAAATTATGAAATTACCACAAAATTTCCATATAAACAGAATCCTTTAGAACACTGAAAATAAAAAAAAAAAACAAGAAAAATCTTAATGAGATATATCATAGTGTGAATAGAAATACAGTAAAAGCTTCCCTATGAAATCATTTTAATGAACAATGAACGATGGCATCCTCATTTTTTGTTTTGTATGTGTACCCATTGGAAACAGATTTTTTTTTTTTTTTGGTTTCTTACTATTCATTAGCCATTTAAGTTGTCGAAATGTAGAATAACATCTGTTTAAATGTATAAAAAAAGAGTAAATGTCTCAGAGGTATATTAGCTAAGTGTTATACATGTGCACAATTCCCATTGATAGTAATGAGTCATTACAGTGTATTGCCTAGTATTT
Organism: Condylura cristata; assembly: GCF_000260355.1. Taxonomy (NCBI): domain Eukaryota; kingdom Metazoa; phylum Chordata; class Mammalia; order Eulipotyphla; family Talpidae; genus Condylura; species Condylura cristata. The sequence continues at coordinate 55,349,527 of NW_004567104.1, read as the reverse complement.
GAGGATTATGTTGTGAGATTTTCAGGACTGGACTTACTAACACCAGGAGTAACAGAATAAATATTGCTTGAAAAAAAAAAAAGTTGGCAAAATTGGAACTTACATTTACTTGAATGCTATAACTAATTTTTATGCCATAGCAATTGAAACTCTAACTAATAAGCACTAAATTTATAGTTTCTTGAGCATGTAAATGATTGTTCTCCTTTTTAAGATCTTGAGCATTGAGAAAAAAAATAAAACATAATCTCATAAACTATTTCATGATACAAAATATTAAAAGTACTTAAATACTTCATTCAATTATGGATTCAATAAAATTTTACAGCTATAATGAAAACTAGAATTATTACTTAATTGTACCTGTTAGTTGATACTCTTTGAAATATTAAGGATATTTACATTTTTCTCAAAATCAAAATTTCTTTAATATATAATTATATATAATTATTATATAATTTTATAAAATTTTATAAAACAATATGTGTCTTTTACCATTATAACTTATCTCACTTAACAAAGCATTTGTTATTTTTCCATGTTGTCATTTTAAAACTTCATTCAAAAAACAAAACACAAACAAAAATTAACTAGAGAACAGCTTAGTCCTGAACTTTTCTAAACCTTTAATCATATATCAATGCTTAAAACACCTTAATATTTTTTAAATAAATGCTTAGTAACACATATCGTCATACCAGTTTAACAAATATTACTGGAAAAAGATGTGATAACATCACCATCTTTCCCACAGGAAATTCATAGCATTCCTCTAGTGTATGTAATTTTAGATTCATTTCAAGATATTACATATATTCCTATAGTTAGCACAATTCTGTGAGACAGGATGAAGAATGCAATGTAAATCAACTTTTTTATTGTATCTTGACCTAGAAAACATTGTGATACATAATAGCATTTATAAATAATTGGTATGTTGAATTTTTATCCTTATATTATTGATGCAATATTTATTCATTCCTGAATCTCTTGTTGCCTAACATAGCCTACAAATGTTGATTATGCCAGTACTTTGGTGTGTGAGCCAATACCTCAAAATAAATGGGAGGTATTCATTAAGAGAGTTTTTTATTTCAAAACATGTAACAAAATCTACTTAAATTACACTGTTTTCAAATGTATTTAAAGTGTTTATATCTCTTATGTATAAGATACATTTGAATATATATCTTAAATCATCTAACTAGCTACTGTATAATTCAAACATTCCAAAGTTTGTAGTTATTGAAAAAAGGTGTAATATTTTTACATGTGCATTGAGTTGAATAATCTACAAAATTAATAAAAAATTCCAAATTCATTTGGGTAACTAAAGATTTTTTGTTTTGGAAAGTTTTAGTACCTGCCAGAAAAGAAACCTAAAGTTGAAAACATGATGGAAAGTGTTTTATTATTAACCTTATCAGTGAAAACCTACTGATATTAAATTCTAGCAGTAGACCACAAATTTTTTGATTAATGAACACAATATTTTGTCGGAGACTCTTTGTGCCCTGATCACGGATTATTGAGGGGTAGAACAGACAGGGTCTCAAGGTGGCAGCTGTATCGGCGAGTGGAGATTCCTAAAAGGGGAGAAAAGGGAAAAAGGGGAGCGGGTGCAAGGAAGACACAGGAGTCGGAGTTGGGTGCAAGTCTTCCTGTTCTGCAGTCAGCAGTTTATTTTATACACTTTAGGCAAGCAATTGACATATGAATGGGGCTGAGATTGTAACTGGGTGGTTCCTAGGAGAAGGGAAGTTCCAGATTCCCTGCCCCACCCAGAAGGAGGGTGGAACTGAGCAGAGAAAAAGGAGAGAGAAGAAGAGAGAAGGAAGGCAGATGGAGAAGGAGACCTAAGGAAGCCACATGGAGCAGCAAACATGTGATGAAGAAACCGGGCTTGTTTCCTGACCCTGGACTGGTTAAGGCAGATGTGGGTGAGATACCTGTAGGGAGGTGACCATGGCAGTGTTTATATTGATTTTGATTTTGCTCTTTTCCTCTCAGATTTGTCTGGCCATTTCTGACCCTTTTCCATGGGTCCCGGCCAGAAGGTGCTTTAGTCTTGTGGCAGGCTTTCAGGCCTTGCTTTGGGCCAATCCCTTTTGGGTTGACTTTTGCCCACGAGGGGATGGGTAACTTCAGGTGTTTGATTTAGAAGTTACATTCTTTGTGTTTCATATTGTATATTCACTGTATTAAAGTCACTTTTCATTAAAGCTTTAAATGTTTTGGCTTGTTGCGGCGGATGGCAGAACCCACTTAGAGCAGGCAGGTTTTGGGGCTTCAGGGGTGGCTCTCTCTGAATTGAGGTGCCCTATAACAAGATGACAATCTTTTTTTCTGAGAACAGCTTGGGTTTGTATTGACCTTGATTTTTACTAAGACATCTTAGAGGGTAAAGAAAAGTCAAGGATTAGGGTGGAGATGTGAAGGTTAGAGTAAGGTCTTGAGCTAGGGTGGAATGATTCTCTTGTAAGTCAATCACAAAGAGATACAGTAAAGTTCTTCAAAAGCTAAATAGAGGATTTAGGTGAAGTTCCTTATTTGCAAACTAAACAATAGAAAACTTAAGCAGTTCTCTAGAAGGATTATGTGAGATAGTAGAGAGATGGGATTTGGGTTCTTGTCAGGGCAATAAAAGAATTCTGATTATTCTAGTACTGCCTTGTCTTACAATGTTAATTTTGTTAGAACTGTTCTTATTAATCAGCCAGTTGTAATATTTTTGATTCCAAGAGGACTTTCCCATTCTGAGGCAGCTCTTGCTCACCTGAGCCAGGCAGCACCTTATGAGGCTAAGGCAGTTAGTTAGAAAACTGATGGTTGCTTGGAATATTTTGATTATAGAGAAAAAGGGGGGTCATAATGTAACAGGGTGGTTCCTAGGAAAAAGGGAAGTTCCAGGTTCCCTGCCCCACCCAGAAGGAGGGTGGAGCTGAGCAGAGAAAAAGGAGAGAAGACAAGGGAGAAGAGGAGAGAATGAAGCAGGATGGAGAAGGAGGAGACCTAAGGAAGCCACATGGAGCAGCAAGCATGTAATGAAGAAACCAGGCTTGTTTCCTGACTCTGGACTGGTTAAGGCAGATGTGGGTGAGAGACCTTTAGGGAGGTGACTATGCCAGTGTTGATACTGATTTCGATTTTGCTCTTTTGCTCCCATATTTGTCTGGTCATTTCTGACCCTTTTCCATGGGTCCTGGCCAGAAGGTCCTTTAGTCTAGTGGCAGGCTTTCAGGTCTTGCTTTGGGCCAATCCCTTTTGGGTTGACTTTTGCCCACGAGAGGATGGGTAACTTCGGGTGTTTGATTTAGAAGTTATATTCTTTGTGTTCCGTATTGTTTATTTACTGTTTTAAAGTCCCTTTTCATTAAAGTTTTATATGTTTTGTCTTGTTGAGGCGGATATGGCAGAACCCACTTAGTGCTGGCAGGTTTTTGGGGCTTCAGGGGTGTCCCTCTCCCCCTGTCCTAATAACAGATTTGGGGTGTCCTATAACAATAACATGAGCTAGTGTGGAAATTCTGATTTTTCAGGGCATTTCCCCTCCATCTGGAATATGTCTGATGGTAGAGGTTTCTTAGCTTGTGTCAATATTTTGTGTTATATCTTTTACATGTGTTCTCCAATTTCACTTTAATTTATTAGGTGGCAGTAGCATTTCTTATTTTTCACTGTATTCTCATAACAAAGAAAATAACCACATATAAATATTTAATGGCATTTGATACATTTGTCAAATGGAAGGGTATTCAATATTTTAAATTAACACATATATGAAAATTATCTGCAGTTATTTCTGTAGTTTGAAAGTTTGGAAAAGTTTATGGGGATTAAGGTCTATTCCCCTTAAAACTGAGAATCATCTTTCTATTTCAAATCTAATTTGAACTAGAAAAATTGTATGGATTTGCAGCTCAGTTTGTCCTGTAATAACTGGATGGTATTTACAATGATTCCAACATTCTGTAATTTCAAATTCATAAAATGTTCCCTTGATAAGCTATACGTTTGATTTAAATAATTTATTGAGATTCGTTATTTACTTTAATTTTAGGTTTCAGTTCTTCTCCTAAATATGTAAAGGTATGGATTCTTTGCTCTACTGGATTATCCCAGTTCTGCTGTAGAATAAACTAATTCAGTTAGAACATTCTTTTTTTTTCTTTTAAAGATTTATTTATTTATTCATACAGAACTGGGGTACAGGCCAGAGATGCGGAGGGTGGGAGAGCCACCAGAGAGTGGGGAGCAGAACAGGCAGACTGTCAAAGTACACTGCTGAGGGGAGAAGCGGGCGGGTCAGGAGAGGTCTGCCCTGCCATGTGGTCACCTCTGGGGCCGGCGGCGGGGATCTAACTCATGCGGAAGTGGCTTAAGCTTCTTAGTGCTGTGCTTTAACCCACTGAGCCACCAGGGAGGGCCAAGAACATTCTTAAGAGCTAAAAGAATTAGATGTGCAATACAGAACCTCAGTAGCCTAGAAAAAAATAATCAATAGGGAACAAGTAAGGGTAAAACATTGAAAATACAGTCCCAAGGAGAGGAATCAAAGTGGCTCGCACAAAGACATGGCACTGGCCACACTAATCAACTCGAAAAGGTTCAGAGAACAGACTTCACAATTCTCATAATAATGGTAAGAAAAGTTCAGGAAAGGTTTTAAGAAAATACTCAGAGATTGGTTGATCTCCCAGAGGGTATAAGACAGCCAAATGTGGAAATGTTCATCAAACAAAAACATAAAAGAAAACACAGTGTGAAAGATTTCTCTACCATTTATCACCTTGGAAATTTTTTCAGAACACTAATGTTTAAATAATAAAAACTATTAAAATAACAAAAATAATGAACAACCATAGACCAGAGACATTCTGTGGGGGTGGAGTGGGGAATGGGATCAAAAAGGGGGGGGGGAAGGGAGGGAAATGCACGGGACTATGGTGGTGGCACAGGGGTGATTTGGTGATGGGAAACCCGTGGGGATTACAATTGAGATGAAAAAGAAATGCAAAATGATGTAAAAATAAACTTTTTAATAAAAAAATAGAAAAAGGAAAAAAATAATAACTATTATATTAAACTAAGCCCCATGTGTGGAGGTGGGGGGTCTAGATTACTGCAGTTTAGGAAAGCCCTTATAGCTTAATTAAGATTTATTTTATAATTAATCTGCAGATTAAACATCTGTAGGATTTAAAAATATATACCACACTCTTGGAATTTCAAAAGAGTAAGAAACTCTAAATGGCTGCTTTACCATCCTAACAATACCTTGAAATTAATGGAACCTAAAAAATAAAACAAATCTTTGATTTTGCAAAATTAAAGGAACAAAATATAAATGATTGAAAGATCTGAACTCTATTAATATATTTATTTTTAAAATCTAAAATGGGAACCATCAGTGAGGGTCCAAAAGCAGAACTATCTTAAAGCCCTGTGTTAGTATATATGGATAAATATATATACAGACATACCGAAATAAGAAATGGTTTAGCAAAACTAGAGGAATATGACGTCCACTGCTACTTTACAGAGTAATGTGTTTCTTTCCTGTATTTGTAGTTTTCTTTGTTAAAAAAGTTGAGAAAGATTTGTACTTGGCATCAAAATGAGAAAATGGCATTTTCTATAATACCATAATCTGATGGAAATGTTGTATGTGTGTGAATGTGCTTGTGTGTGTTTGAGAGAGAGCTTAACAAATATTAATGAATCATCTGTGATGAGCAGAAAACTGTGTAGCAGATCTCATAAAAATGAAGAAGGAATGTTTTCCAGTTTTAAAATGTTTTATTTCATAGTTCATATAAAGTATATGTACAAGACTCAAAGCAAATAGAAAGATGGCCTTCAGTAACAAATGGATGAGACAATATATTCTTGACCTCCATCATGGAATTATATTTAATGTCATTATTTAATGTCATGCTGAACTTTAATTATACAATAGAAGTTCTTAGTTCTACATCAGCTCTACATATATCTGACAGTTTTGGTCACATTTTATGATAGACTCAATTTCCAGCTGCTTATACTTACATACAGTTTTCACCATTGCAGATATATGTTAAACTAACAAAGTAGTAGTCCCAAGGCCATACAGTTGTAATATGAGTCCATTTGCTAATCTCTTTCTTGCAGTTGCTTCCTAAATTACACCAGTTATGTACTGTGTGCATTTTATTCCCTGTGCATCTCACTCATTTCCTTTATCTAAGCCAAGAAGAAATATTTATAGTATCAAACATAAAAGGTGTTCTAATATTCTCCCGAACTGATCCTATAGTCAGACTTTACTATTTCAGGAGATGCCAGTTTATGTCTTCAATTTATCCAGACCATAAATGAAATTTTGTCAAAAAAATAGGAAAATTTAATGTAGCATTTTTTTGTAAAAGTCACAATAAAGGTCCCTCCCTGTTGGCACAACAGGTTAAGCACAGCACTGTTAATCTAGCCACGGCCACTTCTGCAAGAGTTTGATCCCGGGCCATAGAGATGATCCTCCTGTTTCAGCACTGCTCCCCTCCCAGTGTACTTCATCAGTCTGCCTGTTCTACTCCCCACTGTCTCTGGTGAATCCTCTTACACCCCTGTACTTCTGGTCATACTCCAGTTCTTTATGCATACTTAAATAATCTTTAAAAAAAATACAATAAAAATAAAACCCCAAGCTAAGAAAGCTAATTTTAGTGAACATTAAGAAGAAATCACTGTAACTCTCCGCAATAAAATAAATAATATAAAGATAAATATTACATTGCATAGATCCTATATTTTATACTGATGTACTAAGTAAAATGAGTTGAGAATTTGTTTCACCTGTCTGTTGGCCATCTACATATGTTTGGGGAAATATCTATTTAGATTTTCTGCCCATTTTTTGGAATGGAATTTTTACTTGTTGAGATGCATGATATCTGCAGACCTTGAATATTAACCCATTGACAGGCATGCAATATGCAAATACATTCTCTCATTCAATAGGTTTTCTTCATTGTGATAATAGTTCCTGTCATTGAAAAGTACTCAATTTGAAGTAGCCCCTTATATATGCTTTTGTTTATGTTGCTGTTAGAATCCAGTCTCAAAAAATTCACTAATGCTAATAGTGTAGAATCTTTATAGTATTTGTTGATATTATATATGATAATGGTTTTATTTCATTATTTTTGTGTATATTGTATGGTAAAAAGTCTGGTTTCATTTTAAGCAATGTAAAACATGTTTAAAATAAATTTTCCTCTTTTATTTTTTTTAAAGAGTTATTTATTTATGCTTACAGAACTGGGGTACACGCCAGAGGTGCAGGGGCAGTGAGAGGATTCACCAGAGACAGTGGGGAGCAGAACAGGCTGACTGATGAAGTACATTGCTGAGGGGAGGAGCAGGTGGGTCAGGAGAGGTCTGCCATGCCAAATGGATCACCTGGGGTGGGGATCAAACTCATGCTGAAGTGACTTAGCTTTTTCATGCTGTGCTTTAACCCACTGTGCCACCAAGGAGGGCCTCTCTTTTATTTTTAAAAGCTATCATGTACATTTGTTGGGGGGTGGGAAGGGTATCATGAATAAACTACAAAAATCTGATTTATGAACCCCACTCCAACCCCACACCAGAAATCCAAAATCCCATAATGTCATCACCCCCTAAAGGAAGACTGTTGGGAACTGAGGGTGAGGTTAAGCAGCCAGGTTTGGTATATAACCAGACATGTGCACCTTGGGGACTCTTGGTTTTTGCCAGTTTTCAGCATGCAGTTGGGGTTCCAGCTCAGCACAAGTGGCAAAGCACATCATTTAGCAATTTATCTCTCAGCTCCCCTTGAGTCAGTCCTTTCTTCATTTCCCATTTTTTGTAAATAAACCCTTTTTGTGTGTGCCTGGAGTTGAGTCTCATTATCACACCCTTTTAAGTGTGCACCCTTTTAAGTGTGCAGGAGAGGACCCATAGCTAAGCACACTAGGGTTCCCCTGGAACAAAACTACAATTATCTTTGCCTTGAAATGCCAGTAAAATGACTATTTGATCTTGGAGTTGTCAAATGGAAATATGTGTTATAAAGAACAAATTATTTACTATTTGTAGGTCTCATAGTTTCTATTTCACCTCATGGCATTTTTGTTATTATATTTTTCAAGAAATGCATTTAAGTTTTCAATTTTATTGGTAAAACTCTTTAATACTACCTTATTGTTGTTAAACACCATATTATCTGTAAATGTTACCATGATTTATGTGAAATTGGTAATATTTTTTTTCATATTCTTCTATGATGGAACAAAGACTAGTCTAATATTCTGATATGTTTAGATAACTGATTTTAGTCCTGTAAATACTCTATATTTTGTCATTGACATATTGTTATTTTCACTCACCTACATATTTTTTCTTCATTTTACTTTGATTTTCTTTTTCTAATTTCTTAGATTTTAACCATAAATCATTTTTAGACTCTTTTCTATTTGAAATTTAAAACAATAAAATTTATAATTTTTGTAATTGTATTACTCTGACTTGGATATGACCCACTTGCCACTTCAAATTGATGTCTGTGTGTGTGAGAAAGATATTCTTTGATTTCTGAATTATTTATATGTATCATTTGACATCAACACTTTCAGAGTTATGCCATTGAATAATATAGTTGTATATTACTACTAAAACTAATTACATAACATTAACTTTTTGCAATTTGATGTTTTAAATTTCATCGAGTTTGGAAATTTGCAATTGCAAAATGCATACCAAAAAATTTGCTAGGTTCAATTTTCTATATAACAATTGTTTTCAGGTGATTGAGAGTGTTGTTCAAATTGCCTGTCTTTACTGGCTTTTTTCTATTTTTGTAATCCACTTCTAAAAGGCATATTTAATATGACATTCTGTCTCTATTAAATTTCTTCCTTTATGTCTATCAGTTTGTTTCATATTTTCATTAAGTTCTGCTATGTGAACTTATGTATTTCTGATTATTACACATTTCTGTATAACTTCTTATCATTAATATGAAATATTGTCATTATCTCCTACAATTACATTTGTGTTGAAATCCATGTTTTCCTTACACTAATCTAGTATACATAGTCTATTTATGTTTAAATGCTTTGGGTTGGTATATCTTTTACTATGAAATTACTTTCAAAGTATTTATGCCATTTCATTTAATATATATCACTATGGAATTGACTTTTTACATTCTGTCAGTATGTTTTACTTAATTGACATACTTAATTTATCAATATCTGGTATAATTATTATTTAGTTTGATTTAAGTTTTAGAATTTAATAATTATTTTAAATGCATTTCTAATCTTTCTCTTTTTGTCCCTTAAGATTTTGGGGTATTTTTAAGCATTTACTCCAGTTAACCTAATACTCTATTAGACTTTTTTTTTTCTTTTACATTTTCTAATGCTTGCTCTATGGATGAAAATATTTAACCCTGAAAATGTGAGTCTCCCAAAGATCACCTTTAGTTCTCATGGAAAATAAAAGTCCATGGTGCCATAAGACATGTTCCACTTCTCTAACACATTTAGACTTAAAAAAATTCACTAAGGCTATTATATTCAGTTTATGTTTAGTAGAGTGAAAAGACAGACTAATATTGACCATAAAGAGTGGCTTGTATTTTAGCATGCAGGAAATTTTCCAAGTGTAAATCTTAACAATATTACTTTTCCAAAACAGTTCTGAAAAACTCTAAAAGCTCCCAGAAATGATGGGAGTTTGTTGGAGTCTTTTGAACAATGGAGGTCCACCTGAGACTTAGTGTTCAATTATTGTCTTATAGACATGTGACTGACCTCAATTTCCAGTCCATCCAGAAGTCTAGCCTGAGATAAACAGTTTTATTAGGTAAAGTGGCCCAGGGATTTAAATATTACTTCGCAGAAAGTAAGTGCAAACCTTTTCTGTCTTTGGATAAGGTTAATTCTTTACTGCAGTAGTCTATTGCTGCTATTAATCTTAACTTCTTTGGGATCATTTGAATAAGTAAAGTGAAAGAAAAATGCTATTTTATAGTTTCTTTTTAGGATATCTTATAGAATTAAGTATAGTCAATCAAAAATTGTGTCTACTTGAACATCCTTCCTTAAGCACGTATGATTTTTTTAAAGTGACAAACTTAAAAATCCCTTTTAAATTAATGTTTCTGCATTTGTGTCTATCCTGTTTGAAACATACCTCTCAGAAAAACATAGCCTAAAGTACAGTAACAAGTGTACTGCAATTTCATGTCACAAAATAGTATATTTTTCTTAAATATGAATAAATTGTATTAAGAAATTCAGAAGTTATAAGGGACAACTAGCAATATAATTTTCAACACAACTGTAGCTTTTACTTTGTAGTCAAGAGAGTGAGATATAACAAAGTAGAGTAGCTAACAATTTGCAATATTTTATTAATTATTTGCTTCATGGCTTTATGAGTTGAAACTAAAATGTGTATATGCCTTTAAACAAGTGCAGTTTGCTATGTCAGAATAAACCTGATAAATTTCATGTATCTGTGTAGAAATATACCCATTTTTATTATGTTGTGAATATGCTTAAATCAAATATTTGCTTGTTTTAGACATTATGCAGAATGTGGTAATATGGAATTTCCTTTCAATATTTGCAGTACAGTTATTAGGATACAGTAGCTGCTTAGGATACTTCTAGCCTTAATGACAACTTGCACTGAAAATAAAATGCATCATTTTGCACATTCATTTTCAATTTCATCTGCCAAGTGGAATATTATCATGTACAAGATCAATAGAGTGATTTGACCAAACATACAAATCAGATTATACTTTCTCTCTTCCACCACTAAAATTATAATACTACAATAGCACATAATAACATCATTCAAAGGTTTCCAATTTTTTGCAACATTTTCTACAGCACACAAGATAATTTCTTTTGGCAAGCAAATTAAGTCCAACTAACTGGATATTTTATTTAATATAGCTTCATTAAGGTCATGTCTTGAATGCCATTAATTAGATATTTCATATTTTAGTTAATAGATATGTTAAATATTGAATACCTAATAGTCTACTTGGTATACTGAACTTACATTAAACATGCACTTATTTTTCAAAGGTATCACATATAAAATCCGAGAAAACAAATATTATGTAGAGGGCTTTGTCTAAACTACACCAATTATTTCATTTCTAAAATGTATGTATATATATTATAATTAATGTGTTAGAAAATGTATCTTTTACTCAACAGTATGGTATTGAGGGGGTGGGAAGAAAGTAATCACTGTTTTTTTCATGGCTTCTGGTAAAATGTTTTGATATAAGGTGTTGAATAAATATATTTTGAATAAAATTAATTTAGATGTATGTTATAGGATTTAAATAAGAGGTAGTTATAATCTACCTCAGGCTTCTGGAAAGTGTTAAACATTTCTCATAACTTATCTAATAAACCCCCCATAACAGAATGAAAGTTTTCATCAAAACCTATCAATTGCTTTTCCTTTTCTACATTTATTCTGCTCACAGTTTTCAAAGGGCAATTATAAGGTAAATGTACTCTCAATACTTTCATAAATAAGGTTAAATACAAAATATAGGTCAAAGTAAAATGTTTCTCAATATGCCAAAACACACAATTCTAGAAAGTACATAATACTATAGTCATTAGAAGAAATTTTGTTCAGTGAAAATAGTATTTGCATCATTTCAAAGATGTTTTTATTTTTTTTTTAGTTGAAAAGGGAACGAATTGTATTGTATAAAATAATACATAATCTAAATAAGTTGACTTTCATAACAGGGAACTTTTTATTTTTTAAAGATTTATTTATTTATGCATACAGAACTGGGGTACAGGCCAGAGATGCGGAGGGTGAGAGGCTTCACCAGAGACAGAGTGGGGAGCAGAATAGGCAGATCAACGAAGTACACTGCTGAGGGGAGCAGCAGGCGGGTCAGGAGAGGTCTGCCGCGCCATGTGGTCACCTCCCGGGCAGGCGGGAGTCGAACTCATGCGGAAGCCGTCTTAGATTCTCAGTGCTGTGCTTTAACCTGCTGCGCCACCAGGGAGGGCCGGAACTTTCTTTTACCAAGAAGTAATATGCAAGTTAGACAAAGGACAGATTATTTCATCTTCTGTTTTAAAGTTCTATTTGTTTTGTATTAACTTATTTCTATCAATTGTTTTCTATTTATGACTACTTAGCAGTGTTAAAGAGATGGATGTATTTTTGTTTATACCAAAGCCCATTAAAATTTTCTTTTACTGCAAGATAAGTTACTTTTAATGCAACACAGAGCACGTTGACTTAAAAAAAAATATATAAGGGCCCTCCCTGGTGGCACAGCAGGTTAAAGCACAGCACTAAGAAGCTAAAGCCACTTCAGCATGAGTTTGATCCCCGCCCAAAGGTGATCCACATGGCTCAGCAGACCTGCCTGTTCTGCTCCCCACTCTGACTCTAATGAACCCTCTCACCACCCCTGCACCTCTGGCCTGTGCTGGGCCCAGCTCTGTATGCATAACTAAATATATCTTTTATATATAAATATATAATACAAACATATTTGAGTCACACAGAGAAACATAAAGTGGTTGAATAATTTTAAAACCATAGAGCAATTTTCATAATATTCTCAATAGAACTACTGTTATGTAATTACTTAGTGAGGTATGATTAGCAAAAATATAAACAGTACAAGTTTTATGTACACAGCCTGAAGTGTATAACCGTCACCTCATCTATACCATGAACATATATATCTCCCAAATTTCCACATATTTTTTTTCCTTCCCCTTCTCTTTTAGTTCTACCCCTCTGGTTCTATAATAACATTTAACAGGAGCTACAATACTCTATCAAATTTTCCATATAATACAGAATATTATTAAAGATAGCCATTGTGCTACACAGTGCTCTAGGAAATGCTCATTTTTATCTGAAATTTTGTTCCCTTCTACTAGTTTCTCCTTATCCCCTATATCCAGTATCTCTTTCAACTATTCTACTCTTTGTTTATATGCATTTAACAGTTTTAGACTGCTGATATAAATGAAACACACAGTACTTGTCATCTTGAGCTTGTCTTAATCACTTAGCATAATGTCTTCTAGTTTTTCATACTAATTTGTATGAGTTCTTCATATATTTTAGATAATACTTACACCAAGTATGTGGATGTATGTAGCTATATATACACATAGGCATATGTATATATGCATGTATGTGTGTATATGTGGTTTTCAAATATTTTTCTTTCACAGGCTGTCTCTTCACTTTTGATTTTTTTTGTTTTCTGCGTGGGATCTTTTTACTTCGACCTAGAATGACTTGTTGATTTTTGCTTTTGTTGTATATGTTTTTAACGTCCAATCCAAAATATTTACAAGGATAACGTCAACAAGCTTTTGTCTTATACTTTCTTTTAGGATCTTATGGTTTCAGATTTGGGTTGATTTTTAACTATGATAAAAGTTAAGGGCCTAATTTCATTGTTTTACCTATAACTTGTTTTCCAAATGCTATATTTTAAAAGAGGATTCTTTCCACATTATGTATTATTGAAATTTTTGTTACAGATCACTAACACACATATGGCTATTTTGAACTTCTAATACAATGTAGTCATATCAGGTGACCACATTTATTTCTAGGCTTCCTATTCTGTTCTATCTGTCCATATGGGCATATATAAGCCATTACTATTCTTTTGATCATTGTGACTTTGTAATATGTTTAAAATGTTACCAACTTTATTATTGCTAAAAAATACACTGGCTCTGTAAGATATTTTCAAGTTCCACATTAATTTTAATTCCTATGTCTACTTCAGTGAGACATAACATTGGGATTTTTGTAGAGAATACATAAAAGCCATGGATCATTTTTGCTAGAATAATTTTCTAACTTATTAAGTATTCCAATCCACAGATACAAAAATAATCCTTTGATTTATCCTATTTAATATTTGGTAGTTCTTTATATATATATATATATATATATATATATATATATATAATGTGTTCTCTTTGTTAATATTTTATTTTTCATCATGTCATTATCATTTCCTATGTTTCCCCAATATACTAGCAACAAAGTTCATTGTTACTTAAGCTAACAATTTCTATGGTTTCTACAAAATACTGTTTTACCTCCATAAATGTATTTATTTTATGTGCAACTTTAAATACATTTCATATAACATTGTGTATTATATTTACCTAAAGTGTTACATATTATATCAGTAAAGGTATAATCAAGAATTTCTAAGAAAAAGTATAATTTTGGCAATGCATTTTGCGGAAAAAAAAAAACAGGCTAATGGCTCCTATGAATTTGCTGCAAAAATATAATTTTCTTTTTCTCAACAGGCATTTATTTGTTCTAAAAAGAGTAAGGGTCAAATGGATATTCAAGCTAAATATTGTTAGGCAATTATTCCTGTTGTTTAAATAATCAAAGCCTGATCTTATTTTAATGAAACAAAGTATTCCTTTTTTTTTTTAAAGATTTATTTATTTGTGCATACAGAACTGGGGTACAGGCCAGAGACTCAGGAGTGGTGAAAGACTTCACCAGAGACAGAGTGGGGAGCAGAACAGGCAGATCAATGCAGTACACTACTGAGGGGAGCAGCAGGTGGGTCAGGAGAGGTCTGCCATGCCATGTGGTCACCCCCAGGGCAGGAGGGAATCGAACTCATGCTGAAGTGGTTTCAGCTTCTTAGTGCAGTGCTTTAACCCACTGCGCCACCAGGGAGGGCCCAAAGTATTTCTAATTAAAAAATTCATATGTCTTTGTCTTTGTTTATACTTGAAGTGAAACATCTAGAATCCATCAGCGTGAGCCTTTCATTCCATTCAAACTGACATACTTCTTTTTGTGACATGGTTTATTTTTCAACCCTTTGTATTCCTTCATGCAAATTTTTATCTCTACAATCTATACAATTCCTTTTAAATAAGCTAGAAGCAGATGGATCATCATCTTTTCCTATAGAATTTGTTTGACATCTGGAATTGAGTACTCTAAAATCAGCTGATTTGGTATTTTTAATTGTTCTTGTCAATTTCAATGTATGACACTATAAATTTTGAGTTACCAGACAGACTGCAAACACAGTTGAGGTAGACATTATGACTTAAATGTTTTTGTTTGCATTTACACATATTGCCAAAAGATTTAATTTAACAGTTAAAAATATATCTACGACAGAGAAAAACAAGAATACACAACACTAGATGAAAACTAGGAAATAAATTTACTTGGTGATGGTGTTATGTAAAGCAAGACACACTAGTCAAAATATGAATTTTCTCAGTTTTTTCCAGTGCTTCTAGTAGCTTCTGAGAAAAGAGAGCATCAATTTTTTTTATACCAGAAAGTTTGCCTTTCTTTTACACTCAAGCATTTTTTTTTTTTTTTTTGTAAATTGTCCTGTTTAAAAACAAACAATATACTTGACCATGTCCAATAGCAGATAACGGGCATAGACACCACCCAAATTGATGAATTCGTTAAGGGCTGAATAAATCAAAAGTGATTTGTTTGGCTTTCTAACCTTCAATCCACCCAGTTTTTAAGCTCTCTAGACCAGGAGCATGGCATATGTTCTATAATTAGGAATTGAATTAGTTGTAAATTAGCTCAAAGATAATGTGTGTTATTAGTGAATTCTGAAATGTTTCACAGTATATTCTCCAACTATTCTTATTTATATTTCTCCATCAGCAGTACTGAATTGGATGTCTTGAACATGTCAAAAGGCCAAATGAACAATGATGTTCCCACTTTTAATTCTTACCTTTTCCTTCACTTCAAAACAGCTTATTTTTCTCTGTTTTTATATGGTGTGACAAGGACTTGGGTGTGTTGTAGAGGCCTTACTACAAAACTTGAAAGAAGCAGAAGGTATGTGCATTCATGTCTCAGGGCTCTACAACAATTTACCCTTGCTAGGTGGATTTAAACAACTCATATTTATTTCCTCACAGTTACAGAGGTTATATTTGGCATTAATGTATTGGCAGGGTCCTGCTTTCTCTGGGTAAGGTTACACGTATGCCCTTTCTCAGCATATGGTGGTTTCTAGCAATTTGGCATTCCTTGGTTTGTAGACATAGCACTTGGTTTAGAGACAGCACTCCAATGTCTGCCTTCTTTGTTTTATTGTGCTCTTTCCAGTGTGCCCATGCATCTCTTCATCTAAGAATAAAGTCATAGGATTTAAAGTCCGCCTTATGCCTGTATGACTCCATTTAACTAAATGCACTGACAAAATTTGATGTTCAGTAAGGTCACATTCACAGAAGTTACAGGTTTTGGAACATAACATTTTTTGGAGAAGGGGCATATTCAACAAGAAACACACACACAGAGAAAGAGAACAAGTGAGAGAGAGAAAGAAAATGTAAAAAGTATCATGAAAGAGAAAGGTGGGGCAACATGTTTTTAACTTGAATTGGTTTGTTTATTTTGGAAAAGGTAAAGGAGCTTTCAGAGCTACTGTTGCTAAATTACATAGTAAGGAGGAGGTAGATAAAATTCTTATCCTGGATGGTGATTTACTAGATAAAAGAGTTTACCCTGCTCAGTCCCTCAGGATATTGAGTATCTCTAACATCAAAATTCAGAAAACAAATTACAAATGACAAAATGCATGAGTTAAATTATAATAATAAAACAACACACTGGACATGTGTAATGTGTTGTAAATGCATTAGTGTTTACAATTAAAATAACTATTTTCATGTAATTTCATTAGACAGTAAGATGTGTATAATTATATTGTCTAATTCTTGATATTTGCATGTGTTTTGCAGTTTCTATAGGTCCTAACTCATGGTAGATGGTTTAAAGCACATGTTTATAAGTTCATTGTTATCTAGATGGGTGAATGGTACATTACTGGTTAGAAAAATCTAAGCTTACACACACACACACACACACACACACAAACTTCTATTCCAGAAAGGAAATTTATGATAAATTTTCTGAAGGTTTATAAATTAAGGAGTATGGTATCACCAGACATGTAATTCATGTTTAAATAGTATGGAATACAGTTTACACTAGTACTGAAAATGATTTTTGTATGATTATTCTCTCAAAATCAGTGAAGAATAATTTAAAAACTGCCTGAATTAATCCTCCAATATATTGCATATGTAACAAATGTCAATACAGAATGACAGAGGCAGCTGTTGGATGGCCTCAAAGGCCAAATATTTGATGTGTTTTGTGATTCAAATTGTGGTAATTCTTTGGCCACAGTACATGATGGCTGGAGGCTTTCATTCCCTATGTGGAGAGAATGGAGAGTGTGGATGATCTCCATATCAAATTCCTAACTACTAATCTAAATGAGGGTGAAGAGGTCTTTAGCATATTCACAGCTTTGGGGAAGAAATTAGAACAACAAAAGCAGTGACTAGAGCATAAATGCCTTGGGAGCATGGGTTAGAAAAATACTTTTACAAGGTGAGCAATTATACTGAAACTTCAATGTAATGAAAAAGGTCAAATTCTCAATTATATAACATTGATAAAAATGATCCATGAACACAGCAAATTTGCTCTTCATAATTTTTAGCAGAAGTAAGACAGTCTGGTAAATATTCTATGCCAGGGTTTGGGTATTCAATATAATAATGTTGAAGATTTTGTTGAGAAATTATACAACTTCATGGGTAACTCTAAGCTGTTGTCTTTTCTGCTTATTTTTAGCATTGTTTAAACATGAGAAATTAGACTGATAGCACTAGAGTTTGAGGGAATATTAACAGTGTGTTATTCCATTTAATTAAACTGGTGGTAATAAATTGTTGATATATGGAAGATTGATGCTTTATAAGCACTGACTCGAAATCTTGGAAAAGTAAAATAAAATTGTATCAGAAAAAAAAACTGCTCTCTTCTGCTTATTGAAACAGCTTAACATCTCAAACAATATAATAGAGACTCAACATAAATATTTTAAAATATGAATTATGTAATTTGGTTATCTACTTCTACAAATAAATCACAAAACAAAGTCAAGTATGTTAAAATAATAATTTGTTAATGTTCATGGTTTCATGTATTGACTGAATTCAGTTAGGTAGCTTACCTTTGGGTTTCATCAATGGTTGTAGTCAGGTATTAGTTATCAGACATTCTCAGGGTTGGGAATTAAGAGTTTATGCATATGGTACAGTTGTGTTTACTATTGTTCAAAAACTCTTCAGTTGTTCTCTACTCTAGCAATTTATGTCTCTCCACGGGACTGTGGCTTACTCCTACAATATGACAGAAGCTGTCTAAATTGGAGTTTCACAGAGTAATTATTCCAAGGGACTTATAATTACCATTATCTTAATTGTTGAGATTCACTCACATGGTTACTTATTTCTATTTTGCTGAACTAAGAAGTCATGGAATTTGCCTGATGTCAGAGTAAAGTAGTAAAAATTTTGTTTCTCAATGGAGAAAGTATGAAATGATTTGGGTCATTCATTCAATTTCTTCATTGGCTTTTAGGAATCACTGCATTTAAACAATTGGTTATCAAAATCCTTGCTATCTTGACAGGACTTAGCTTTCTACCACAAATAAAATAAACACTGGTCTTAAGTCCTAAAGGCATTTCATCTATGCACCCATTTGCAATACTTTGTGAAGCACTAAATTAGTGTTTCCAACCAATCATACTATTTCTGAAATTTTTAGACATTTGTATCAGAGTAAATTCTATATGACCTAAACAGAATGCTATAAACAGAAAAGGAATCCAAAAGTATCCTAACTTGACTTCACCAGTGAAAGGACATAATCATGTTTTTCTATCTACATATAATAAAACTTCAATATGAGAAAATATCATTTTCTGTGTATCCTCTGAAATTTGACCTCATTGACTCCACCATACATATGGGAAGCACTACTTCATTGTCTTTGACTAAAGAAGGACACTTGGAATATCCCCAGGGACATGGATTCACTGCAACTATATATAATTTTTGAGAGTGAGCTACCAAAACAAATTCCAGCAATATTTATTAATTTATAGACATGAAAAGATAGTGATGCTTTATTACAAAGAAAATTTTACCTAAGATTTGCCACAAAATATTTCTCATCATCATATTATTTAGTGAAAAACTAGTCTGATGACACAATTGCTAGATTTCCCTAATCTACATTAAGAATATCAGTGAATTTTGGAAAAATAACATGAATTAGAAATACAGTTTCAAGTCACATGAAAAATTTGGGTTAAGGAATGCAATTTGCAACTAATGTATTTTTTATTGTATTTTAGAATATATGAATGATTTTTGTTAATTGTAGTCCCCTTGTTTTCAGAACTTGTAGAAAATTTAAAAAATGAATAGAGGACAAGGCCTATGTACATATTAATTCAAAGAAGATATTTAAAAGATAGCAAGCTAGTGTGGAAACGATGGATGTTATGAAGTTGAAACCATTGGCTTGCTAATTATATAATTTGTATGTGTGAAAGTAGAAAATTTTAGAAAAGCAGTCTATAAACACTTAATGACTTCATAATCTGTTCAAAATTACAAAATGTTTGAAAAGCAAGTACAAACACAGGTATATTGTCTTTCACCTGAAAGTAAACTATATGAAGGAATAACATTTTTAAAATTCACTTTGCAATCTCTTTCTTATTCTAAGGTGGTATTTGGATTATAGTACTTTCTTAAGAAGTACTTGTGGGAATTTTTTAAAGAAACCTATGAAGAAGAAACCAGAAGAATTATTACAAATGACAACTCTAAAATAGCTATTTTAATTAGAACTACCAGCTGTAGTATTAATATTATCATTATTAAAAACCACTACAATGATACTTTCGAAAGGAAATAAAATACATAATCCCCTCATCAGGGTTGCCATTGTTAATCCCAAATCAATCTATGATGAATCCACCTATCTCTTATCAATCAATTTAGTAAACTGGGACACTAGTATGGCTCAAATTGTTGCTTGTTTACTCATAGCTCACTCTTTCTCAAGGCCTGACACTGTGCTTAAAATTCATGTGTCTCGGGCCCTCCCTGGTGGCACAGCAGGTTAAAGCACAGCACTAAAAAGCTAAAGCCATTGCAGCAAGTGTTTGATCCCTGCCCGGAGGTGACCCACATGACATAGCAGACTTCTCCTGACCTGTCGGCTGCTTCCCTCAGCAGTGTACTTCATCAGCCTGTTCTGTTCCCCATTCTGTCTTGGGTGAGTCCTCCCTCTGCCCCTGTATTTCTGGTCTGTACCCCAGTTCTGAATGCATAAATAAATCTTATAAAAAAAAATCATATGTTCCATATTTACCCTCAGTTGTTATTATGTGTTTTTATTTATATTTGCTTTGCTTATGAGTTTTGCTTTATTTTGTTTCAAGCATAATGGTATCTCCTACACTTTCCATGCTGACCAAAGACAATCCTTTTATCTAAAGTTTTATACTTTGAAATAAAATAGGTGTGCCCTCGAGTTCCATCCATATTATCCCAAATGGCAATGCTATATTAGATTTTAATGTTGAGAAGTATTTCATTGTGTGTGTGTGTACACATCTTCATTCACACATTGACGTACCCCTGGATACTTAGCTTTTGTTATAATTAAATAATTAAAATATTCAAATATAAAAACTATAAATGTTTATAACCTAAGTATCTAAACATAAATTAACTGAAAGAAAAGTGCATTTAATAGTATCAGAAACAGATTAGTACTTAGTAAATATCTATTATTATGTTACCTATTCAAAAATTTACACAAAATTACACTCTCACTTTGACCAAATTTTAGTTTCTGCTCAGCCTCATTTTTGAGTAGTTCTTGACTTTGGTTGTAGTGTACATCTTCCCAAATTTATTTTTAATAATTTTTTTCTGCTAGGTCAATGTATGAAGAATTCCTCCATCACTGATATATGATTATCCTTGATACCTGTTCAAATTTTAACTTCACCTCTTAATATGTGATCACCTTGGCCTGCCTTTAACAAGAACCCTATTAATTCAAATTATACTGCATCTCCCCACACTTGATATGTTCTTTTACTAACTTTCCATTCCCTGACTTCATCATTTTACATTTAGCTATAAATCCCCAACTGTGTGTGTTAAATTTGCAGCTGAGTCGATATATATTCTTGCCTATTGTAATACCTCCAGAAAAGCTATCTCAAATAAAGGTTTCTGTTTAGCAATTTTCAGAATAATTTTAAAAATAACATATTTTCGGCCCTCCCTGGTGGCGCAGCGGGTTAAAGCACTGCACTGAGAAGCTAAAGCCACTTCCGCATGAGTTCGATTCCCGCCTGCCCCGGAGGAGACCACATGGTGTGGCAGACCTCTCCTGACCCGCCCGCTGCTCCCCTCAGCAGTGTACTTCGTAGATCTGCCTGTTCTGCTCCCCACTCTGTCTCTGGTGAAGCCTCTCACCGCCCCTGAGCCTCTGCCTGTACCCCAGTTCTGTATGCGTAAATAAATAAATCTTTAAAAAAAAAAATAACATATTTTCAATTAATAAAATCAATACAATAATCTATTTTCAAATTTTATTTTGACCTATTTGCCTTCTTTCTAGTTCCTATTTTCAATTTCTATGGAAAACATTCCCATTGTCCCTGTCAGTGTAGTCATCACCAAATATACTCTGCATATACACACACACACATATACATACACAGTTTATACAGTATACAATACTGCATATGATGCTGAGGTATAGACATCGATTCAACACATCCACCAAGAAGTCATCTGTATTCATATAAATTGAGTCAAAATGTAGGATTGGGATTTAAATTATAGCATTATTTATCTCATGAAAATTCTTGGTTCCTTTATTTCTTGATACATATGTTTTCCTTGAATCTTATCATTGATTAGATTGTATATGACTTCAAAGTAAAGAAATAAGATACACAAGCTTCAAAATAATACCTTGTGCCTGAGAAGGAGAAAAATGTGATTTTTTTTGTACTTTAAGGTTATTTATAACTGTTAATTCTGGTACAAAATACTTTGTATTCTTACAAGCCAGTTGGAAACAACTTTTTTCTAAGTAATGTTCACCTTTTGTTCTTTAAATAATACTATAATAACTTATACAAGAATCATTTAAACCCTACCTTATAATCAGTGTATATTCAATATAAACATTTGTTTTGTGTCATGGCAGGGTGACTTTTGTTGGGCACCAGAGAAAGAAATAAATGCTCTTATTTTTCAGTGTAGATGATCACATTCCAACGGAATGGTCACATTCATAGGCAAGATTTGTTCCATATAATTACTGAAGAGTAGTTTTCCGTGTTTGATATCCACTCACTACCCCCCCCCCTTTTTTTTTGGTAGCATTGCTGCATAAAACAAGAAAGTAGTCTTTCATTGACCTAGTATTGAGTTGTAATTTACTTGCTTTGGTGTGTTGAATTGAAACTGCATTAATTAACATGTTCCTTTGTGCTGAGCAATTCCAGGATCCACAGGCAGTCACTTTTGTGCAATGTTCAGTGACACAGAAATTTATAGGTTATGTTCCATGGGTACATTCTGCTTTGTAATAGTCAGTCATTCATTGTAATCCATGAATATATTTTTTTCTTCAAAAAGTTTACCAGATGTTGAATATTAGAAATGAAATCATAGTCATTCTTTTGATGACCAGATTATTCTTTAGACAACATGGACACAATTTTTATGCCTTTCTGATAAGCTACCAGACTATTTTAAGCAATTTTTAAAGTGAGAGCTTCCAATGCAATGATTTATAAGAGATAAATAAATCAGTACTTATAGGAGTTGGGCTTTGATGTTATTTATCAAGTGAACTAACAAAACAGTTTTAGAATCAAAGATAGAATAACATCAATATCTCTTGCTGAGATATTTATATATTACAGGATTACAGGCAGGCACTGCTTCTTAAATTATTTTTAAAATTATTCTAAGGAGGGCCCTCCCTGGTGGCGCAGTGGGTTAAAGCACAGCACTGAGAAGCTAAAGCCACTTCCGCATGAGTTCGATCCCCGCCTGCTCTGGAGGTGATCACATGGCGCGACAGACCTCTCCTGACCCGCCCGCTGCTCCCCTCAGCAGTGTACTTCGTCGATCTGCCTGTTCTGCTCCCCACTCTGTCTCTGGTGAATCCTCTCACTCTCCGTATCTCTGGCCTGTACCCCAGTTCTGTACAAATAAATAAATAAATCTTTAAAAAAAAAATTATTCTAAGGAGCTCTATTAAAAAAAAAAAAAACTATTGGTGCCATGGTAGTGGGTGTAGCAACATATATCAGAAGAGGCAGTATACTGTATTTCTGAATCATATGTAATATTGTAACCAAAATTACTTTATCAAAAATTATAGAAAATATATGATCAAGTCATATCTTGAGTGTCATGTAGTTTATTGTCAATGTAAATCAGCTGACTGACAATTTTGGAATATCCTGTAATAACCTTGTAGAAGCAACAGCAAGGGTAATTTATGTTAAGAAAATATGCTAGGGACTATATAGACTTGATTTATTACAGAATAGAAAGTTTCAAATAAATTTATTTATCAATTTCTTTACTATAATCTCTGATGCATTTCAGATTTAGAAATAAATGAATTATTTATCTCATTATAAATGTTTGTTTACATTAGAATCATAACTGGAAGAATATATGACCAAAAGGACTGATATAAAATTTCATATTCTTCCATAAAATTCCCACTTTTCCAGGGCTTTCAGGTGGCACAGGTGTTAAATCTCTGAGCTATCAATCTATCACTAGCCATTGAGGCAGAATTTCAGTCCTTAGACAGGGAGTTGACATGCATGGCACAGCAGACCTCTCCTATCTAACCAGCTGCTCGCCTCAGTAGTATATTTCAATGGATCCACCTGTTCAGCTTCCCACTCTGTCTCTGGTGAATGTTATCAGCCCCCACACACTCACACACTTCTGGCCTATACCCAATCCTTGCATGCATAGAAAATAAAACTAATCTTAAAAAAAAAAAAACAAAAAACACTTTTCTACAGGCCAAATATTGGTTGACATTTTCTCAATTATTTGTTTGCAGTGTTAACTTTAAGTAAGCTAAATTTAAGTATGGCAAAATGAGTAAAATAACAATAATAGATAAGAGGAACAATAAACAGGTTTAAGATAAATGGAAAGGCAGTCGAATACATAACTTTATGGTGTATCAGTGTGTGGATATTAAATAATTAGATACAAATTTTGTACTATGGGTGAATCATGGAAATTTTAGTAACTTGAGGTTACTGTGGGGTGGAAATATTATAATCTCTTTTTTAGTGAGAAAGAAAAAACACACACACATAGAGGATTTGTTTCTGGTGATGGGTCAGAATATTTGTGATATGGGGTAAAGGTTTATTTGCAAGTAAAATCAAGTGTTTCTGTTTAGTGATGAGATTGTTTCCTGTGAATTATCTGTTTGTGCTATTTTGTAACATGTAAGCGTTCCTATTGTATATATACACATAGTAGCAAGATATACACACATACAGAGAAGTCAATGTTCTATCACCCATAATAACTAAGCACTCCTTAAAATTATATGTTGTATATATTGAAAAAATAACTATTGCATAATTTTATTTTTTGTGGAAATTATTCTTTCCAGATATGCCCACATAGCATTTCCACCCTGACGAGCATGCCCTCTTTTTAATAAAATCTAGACTTGGAGATGTTTGACTTTGCTCTGGTAGCTGTTTGTGCTGATTTAGTGAAGTGTACTCAATGTGCTTAGATAAAATGTTTTCTGACAGAAAAAATAATATTGTTCCCATCTAAAATGCTTTGTCTCAAGGTAAAAATAGCCAATTTCAGTCTTTCTTTAGAAAAAAAAATCATAGCACTTATATAATAACAATGTGAGTGTTAGAGGGGAGGCTTACCAGGCTGTATTTCTGGGCGACTTCCTAAAGCCAGAGTTTCCAATCACATAGGGCCAGTTAAGCCCTTCATCTTCTCAAGGTAGATAAATCGAGTGCCATGTACTTTGCTGTGCAGTGAATTTTTGAATGAAACCTTTTGAAACAAAGGTCTCGTTTACTGTGAAAATTCAATGCAAGCCTTAAAATTTTTTATTAATTAAAGTTTTACATGGTAGATGATAGTTTGCTTAATGTTATTTACATAATTTTGTGACTTGCTAAATATTTACATAGCCATATCTAACCAACTGTCTCCTGAAATTATGGTATTTTGGTTTGTAATTATATCCAAAGCCACTTTTATTCATACTAATAGAAATATAAAGAAAAATGGTTTCAGGATTAATTATTCTCAAGTGCTGATAAACAGTGAATAAAATTGCTTATATAGCAGTTTCTCCATAGGTAAAGCTACTAATAGAAAAAAATAGCATTATGACTAAGAGAAAAAAATATATATATATACACACACACACACACATATGTATATGGGGAAATTAAATGTAGAAGATAATAAATATTTTATACATTGTATATTTGCAAAAATAACTCATGTTAAATTAATAGATAATATTACACTGCCATATTGTTCTTTTATTGTAATTTAACTTGCAAAAATAAAGACAACTCTATGATTTTGGAATTTTCTCAGCTGAAATAGGAGCATTATGTATGAGTAGATTTGAACTATTTTTAATCTAATTATCCAATTCTATTTAACTGACTTTAAACTTCAACAACACAAGGTTGTTGTGAGAAATAAATTAGACTCGTGCATGTAAAAACATTTAGCATGCTGTTTACCACATAATAAGAGCTCAAAGAAATGTTAGCTATTATTACCAACCTGGTAAATAAATGCCTTTCTGAGAAGTACAAATTTTCTGTGACAGAAGAGGGAAGGTGTGTTGCTAAGTGTATAATTCATTTATATTTGTGCATACATGAATATGCTTGCATTTTATTTTTCAAAGAAATAAAATAAACCTAGTAAGTATGATTTTGTCTGAGATTAAAGAGATTGCAAAACAATGCAAAAGAGAATAAAGAATGAGAAAGTGCATGGCTGACTAGTAGAATAAATAAAGGAAGATTAAATATAAAGAGAAAAAATGTTGAAATATTTAAAATGAAATACTACATTAAGAAACAAAAAAATGCAACTTAAAATACTTTATAGGGTTTTCTGTTTGAAAATCATTCAAATTTCTTTTTCTAGGTTATTACTGCAATAAAAACTTTCATTTTTAAGCCTAAGTATAATGCTTTCTATTTAAAAGTGAAAAATGAGCAATTAGGGCTTGCTTAGAAATTATAAATGGCCAAAGAAAGTTGCATCATGAATAACCAGCAGGGCCTGAAATTAAATCCAATTTTTCCTTCATGCTTTTTCATGATCAAATTATCTTTAAATAAATCTTATGGAACTGAATTATTTCAAATCCTTCTTGAACACCTATTATGTGCTGAGAAATCTGTCACACACTCTACAGACTTCATACCATTAAGATTTAATAAAAATACTTATAAATACCTTACAGCAGATATTTGATAGCACAACATTTTAGGTAATGTACCCCCAACTATAAGTACCACTGGTAAATCTGTGGCTCTGAAATGTGAACACTTTTTATAACACTCATATTTTTTAGAGGTCTCACAGGTGAGTGGTTTGGCATCTATTAGTTGCTCCTTATAACTTGTCTAAAGAAAGAATGAACTAATGGTGCATCAATAAAAAGTTAATGACAGAAAAAATGAAGTAAATTAAATGATCTGTCTCTTTTGAAAAAATAAATCTATTAATCATTATT
Source organism: Condylura cristata (assembly GCF_000260355.1). Classification (NCBI taxonomy): domain Eukaryota; kingdom Metazoa; phylum Chordata; class Mammalia; order Eulipotyphla; family Talpidae; genus Condylura; species Condylura cristata. The sequence continues at coordinate 55,322,749 of NW_004567104.1, read as the reverse complement.
TTTTGCACAAAAAACTGTTGACCTCAAATTAGAAGCAAACATTTCTTTCAGACTGAGTAGGAATGTAGTCTTCCTATTTTCTGTGGCAAAGTGTATATCTAATTTAATAATACTGTTCAGAATGTGAGTTCATTCAGAACCTCTAGCTTATTCAACACCATATTTACCACACCTAGAATATTTACTTATCCATACACAGAATCAACAATAAAAGTATATACGTTGGTTGGGCCTCCCTGGTGGCACAGTGGGATAAAGCACTGCACTAAGAAGTTTAAACCACTTCCACATGAGTTCGATCCCCGCCTGCCCCAGAGGAGCTCCATATGGCGCGGTAGACCTCTCCTGACTCGCCGGCTGCTCCCCTCAGCAGTGTAGTTCCTCGATCTGCCTGTTCTGCTCCCCACTCTGTCTCTGGTGAATCCTCTCACCCTTGGCACCCTCTGGCCAATACCCCAGTTCTGTACAAATAAATAAATAAATCTTAAAAAAATAAAAAAGTATGTATGTTGGATGCACATTTTTATGCATTTTTTCCTACACTTTGGGTATACGAGAAAAAGGATTCCTAGTTGTTTTGCATAAATTGAGTAAAAAAGTCTAGTGCATACTAATTTTGGATGAAATTACCTTACCTTATTATTTTTTTTTGAAAGTCCATAGCTTAAAATGTTATTTAAAATTTAACTATCTTTGAAGTAGCAAGTTTAGGTTGCTTTCAGTCAGGCTGATGCGCCTATCCTATGTGAACTGATGGATAATCCATTTCCTGGCTTTGTTTGGTGTCTGCCTTTTGTATGTCTGGAGGTACAGAGCCCAGCTTCCTCACTCTGCTGCCATCTTGCCTCCTCTCCCTCTCTTTTTTCTTTTTCTTTATTTTTTTATTGACTTTAACTATATGTTTAAGATAATTGATCCCTCTATTATTCACAGCTAAGATGAAATAAAAAAAAAGTTATCAGAGAAAATGATTTTTGCTTTACAACTATAATTATGAAGTTTCTAAAGTACAGAATCTCTAAGATGATCTATTTTACATTTAACAGAAACAAAATCAACTTCTGTTTTTAAAAGCTTGAAGGATTGAGTTATTAAAAATCACCATTGAATAGATGTACTCAATTAAAAGACAATTTCAACACCAACACATGCAATATTTTGTTGCAGTAATCACTGGGTGTTACTAATGCACCCATGTTTACATATTCTATTTAGAATGCTTATGTTAAATAAAAGAAGAACCAATAACTATAGTTTGTTGCCTGTTATAATTACTCATGATGTTTGCAGCATGTGATAGAAAATTTCCAGGTGAAAACTATATAGATTTTCGTTATCTCTACTATCTGACTACATTCACAATTTTTAAAATAAGCAAACATTTGTATTATAATTTATTATATTATGCTTTCATCTTTATATTTATACCCTACAATGCACAAAATTAAATACTGTACTTAAAGCAGTTATTCCTGAAATTATAAAGGAAAAATAAGTATTTAATTGAACTTTAACAAAATACTTCTGTAAAAACATCAAAGCAATGTGTCATTTCAGTATCCTATTAAAAATACATAATGATTGCTGTGACATTTGTTTAGAAGAAAATATTTCATCTATTTATTATGTCTTATAAGGTAAGGATGGAATTTTAAATTAGTTTTTACAAATTTATTACTTTTATGCATTTTGTGCTTGGTACAATTATTATTATAAGGAATAATGGTAAACTAATAAATTTTTGCATTTTATCAAGAAATTATGTTATAACCTGAATGAACTTTCTGTTTCTTGCCCAGAGAGCCAAATTTAATTTTTTTTAGAGCTAAAACTAATGAGATATAACTTATGTACTGGGACTTCTGCATTGAAAACCTTTGTGTTACTTCTTCACTACCTTAGTACCTACCAAGTACCTTAGGCTGGGTATTTTTCACTTTTAATAACAAGCATTTATGTTTTACTGCAATAGACATCTGAAAAAATGTTTTATAGTTATACCATTATGGATACATTGTTTCACATCCTGCTCAGTAACCTTTGAAATGAGATATATACACCCAGAAGGTAATGGTTTAAATATCTTTAAATAAAGGAAATATTAGTAATATATGTTAATGCAGCTTTCAGTTGTAAAACAACTATGGAGGCTAAAAAAGAAAAATGAACAAACAAATTAAAATGACTCATCATAAACAACAAATCAATACCAGAAAACTGTATGAAGTGAGAGAGTTAGGTTTGCTGATGTTTAGTCTTAGTTGGCATTATCAAATCCAATTGAATTCTAACTAGAAGTTTAGATAACGTAAGCTTTCTTCTGGATAGGTCTATTAAAATATAAATCGAAAATTTCAGTAGACCATGCAACATAGAAATCAAGCTTTCTTATTTCAATAAATTTTCATTTTGTACAGTATAGTTTTGATCATATGCATTAATTCAGTGTTTAAAATATTAGCAAACATTTAAGTTGTTTTCTTCTTCATTTTTAATTCAAGTAAATTATTCAAAGTTGACACTGAAAGCTTATTAAAATGACAGCATCTAAAGGGCAATATATATCAATTTGGAATATAGTATGTAAAGGAGTTGTATGTTTATATTTAGACTGCCTCACACCAAGAGGCAGAATTGATATCTTAAAGTTATTATAGGTATCCTTTCTTAATTGATGAAATCAGAATATAAAGTTGACAAGACATGGTATATTACAGTTTGATTATACAGTCTGAACTGAGACATCTACATGTATGCTCTTAATCTGTTTCAGAAAGTTATGGTAACCCTTCAAGAAGTTGATATCACTTCATGGAAATTTGACTAACTCTAAAACCCATCAAAATAGCACTTGTATATGTACATGTACCAAAAAAGTTTTTGATAGAAATCGATACACATACTAATGGAATAGAATTGACAATCCAGAAAGAATTCACACCCATAGTTAATTTACAACACAGAAACCAAGAACACACAATGAATAACGGATTCAACAAACAATATTAGGAAAATTGGACAACACATGAAAATTAATGAAACTAGACCATTAGATCAGCCCACACACACACACACACAGACACACCACATACATGCAGACTTCAAGAGGGATGAAAGGCTTAGATGAATGACTCACAGTCATAAAATAAATAGAAGAAAAAAGTCAAAATGTCTCATAACATTGGCTTCAGAGATAGCTTTCCTGAAACTTGGCTACAGTAAGGAAAACAGATGTAAACAAATTTAAAAACATCAAACTACATCAATTTAAATTTGCCAGTGAACAAACTATAATTAAATACAATTTTATGGTACTATGTGGGAGGGAATATTTATACATCATATATGTGCAAGGATAGTGTGCAAGATCTAAAACAAAAGCAAAAAAACTTACATGTCTCAACAAAAAGAAATCTCATAACTCAATCAACAAATGGATAGAAGAGTTAGCCAGTCCTCCAAAGAAGATATACAGACAGCAAAAGGACATATGAAAACATGGTCATCAGCACTTATCATCAAAGAAATATAAACCAAAACCACAATTAGGTGTTGTCTCACACCCATGAGAATGACCCATAGCAATAAATTCAAAAACAAATGTCTTAGGTGTGGAGAGAACAGAACCTTTCTTTACTATTGGTGAGAATGTAACTAGACAACACCTATGAAAGGCAATATAGAAGTTTTAAAAATTATTAAAGGGAGATCTAAAATATAATCCAGCAAGTCCACTCATAGGTAACTAATTAAAGATTACAAAAACACTAATTTAAATTATATATGCACTCCTATATTCATTTTAGCACTATTTACAATAGCCAGGTTATGGAAATGATTTCCAAAAAGTGCATGTGTAGATAAGATGATGTGGTATATCTACACAATGGAATACAACTTAGCTATAAAATGGGTGGCATCTTGCCACTGAAATTAATAAAGGTACAACCTGAGAAGATTATGCTTGTTGGAAATAAATCAGAAAGAGAAATATTAGATTATTATATGTGGAATATTAAGAAGCAAAACAAAGGAAAAAACAAAACTAAATCAAAACAAATCCTAGGAATCTGGAGATTGAAGCTTTCTGAGAGGGGTTTTAGGGGTGTAGAAGAGAGTTACAAGGAGACCTAGTGGACTATGGAGGAGGATTATTGATACTTTGGTGGTAGCTTTTTTTTTTTTAGATACAGGAAATTTTAATCAAATTGGCATGTTAAAACCAAAAGGATAAAATGGGCATTGCCAGATTATCTTCTGCCCCTGCCTTTACTAGGCTTATAACACAACTTGAAACACAGATGAATCTTGGTCTTTATATGAGAAGCAAAGGGAATTTCTCAGTATTTATAAAAATATTAACATAACCAGTTATATAAAATCTAAATATAAAACCAATTTCCTACAGGCTTGGAGATGGCATTCGCCATCTCAGTTAAAAGTTGACGATCATTACTCAAGTAGCTAGATCTTTAGAAGGGAAAACAAACATTGTACTTGCTGAACTGTAACTGCTATCAAAATTCAAAACACTGATCATATTCATTTAACCACAAGCCAATCTTATTTAAATCAGGACTGTCAAACAAAAAAGATTCTATCAGCCATTCATGATCTGAATTCTGGTGTATGAGATCAATTAAAATATGGCACACACAAAAAGTCATGAGACATTTTCAGCTTTGTAATAAATAAGGCAGTGCCAACTATTACTCATTAGTATCATTAGTAATAGTATCAATTCTGCCCTTTCTGACTTCTTAATGCCAGCGAAGATCATTTTTGTTCCAGGGATGTACTTCTTGGGATTCTCCAAATACTCCATCAGTGTGTCCTCTTTCCAGGTGATGCCTTTGTTCTTGTTAGCATCTGTGCAAGAAAATCCAGGGCCTGACCTGTCTTTCGCCCAAAGAGACCATGGAGATTTGGCCCAGTTTTGTGCTTGCCTCCCTTTTCCACAGTATGGCACTGAGCACACTTCTGAACAAAAATCTTCTTGCCCTTCTCAATGTCACTCATTTTTAAATCGCTTTGGTCGCGGGCGACACGAAGGTTACCGTTTGCAAGCCGGACGTCCCGCTCTTTTCATTTTGGTGGTAGTTTTTATGTGGCTATATACATCTGAAGTGGTGTGAACTTACAACCCAAAATGATATACAGTGTTGTTAACTAACCTTATCTCAATAAAATGATATAATTAAATAAAATAATAAAAATAAAACTTGAAATCTTGCCAAATACATCAATATGTATAGTCCTGGACGGTGTTATGCTGAATGAAAAATGTCATGTGGAGAATGCCAAATGTCAAATGATTTCACTATTTTTGTGTAATATAATAAACACAAAGTGAACAAACATAAGAAAGTACATCAAAACACATAACAGAAATCTAACCGTAAAATTGAGGTTACCAGAGAGGATGGGTTGAATGTAGGGAACAACTGGGAGGACGCCTGTGGACTATGGAGGAGGATGACTGGTACTCTGTTGATGAGTGCAGTGTGGAAACACATCTGAGATGTGAAACTATATCCTTAAATCATCTAAATTTGTACACCAACATTAACTTAATAAAAATAATCCCATTAAAATCAGACTGACCTAAGGTAATGCAGGGTTTGGCTCATGCATGCTTCTGCTAGCAATATTTTTATCAACTAATCAATAGTCAACTTGTTTTAAGCATGTTTCTATTTAAAGATTGCTGTATTGTTGATTAAGTAACATGAAGCTCAGGCCAGTAACAATAATAGTCTGAACAAACTTATATAGTAGAGGTTTTTTTTTTCTTAAAACACAAACTTACCTTCTTATACCAGGGCATCAAAAAAGCATGTTCATATTGTTTGGCATTACATTTTAAATAGTCAAATCGGGAACAAGATGCACTAAAATACGTTACTAAATAGTCCTTGGAAATGACACTCATTTTACATATGATAGTCAAAATACGAAGGTAAAGTGCAGCCTTGTTCAGCTTCACCAGGAAACTTTTGTATTAGATAAATTGCAATTAGAAAAATCTATCAACGAGCCCTGGAAAATGATATAGACATTGAGTTTCAGTTATATATACATTTTAGTAAGTAAATGAACTCACAAATATTGAATCCACAAGCAATGAGTATACATACATGCATAGTACACACACACACACACACACACACACAGTTTCCTATATATTCATTTTGTGTCCTCTGATGTTGGTATTTTTAAGTTAAAATTGTATAAATATATGCATTGTACTTCTTTATAAATTAATTTGTAGTATAAAATCAAATGCATAGCACAGTAATTCTATTTATTTTCTGATTATAGAAATCAGAAATGTTATTGTAAAGAATCTGAAAAATATCAAAATGTAAAAACTGAAACAATTATAAAGAACTGCTATCTGATGATGAGTCGAGTAAAAAAAATACACTATATTTAGTTCTATTAATTTAACTTATTCTGTCTGTTTGAAAATTAGTGTTACTCTTTTTCTTATATTACACATTATAATGGCATTTACATTCTTCAATTTTTCAACTATTTTGCATTACTTTTTGAATTTCTGAGTAAAGTCAATCAATATATTATGACTTTTTAAAATTAATAAACAATGCTTAAACTAACTTAACATCCTCAAATCCTAACAGTTTAGACTTGTGTTAATTTCTTTTCATTTTTTCCTGGCATTGGGTATATAATCCTTCATACATGCATGCAAACACATACATGTATGCAAACACATACATGCACACATCATTCTTCATACTGGGAAAACATTAACATTTTTTTTTACAATGTATTTATATAATTGTTTTGAATTGGAATTTTTAATATTTTTGCCACATTAACATAACAACCCCAATTCTGAGAATCATCTTTTTCCATCAGTTGTATGATTTCAAATTGAATGAGCTATAACTTTATGAATTAGGACCCTGACTGCCATATATTTAGTAAATTATTTCTCTGAGTTTTTCATTAGTACATGCTGACTAATTGTCACTCAATATTCATTAATAAAGATCCTGAATATCACCACATAATTTTTTCCTTTGAAATTTCACCATCTCAATTAATGATCACTCACTCCTCTCAGGTTCTCACATTATAGCATTTGCAGTCACTCTTCATACTTCTCTTTCCATCATACTCTATTTGTCAGAACATACTATTAGTTCAATCAGTTCCCAGCATCTCATTGGCTAACAATCCACTCTTTGTCACCATCATCTCTCACTTGAATTATTGCAATATCCTTTTGACTGATCTCACTTCCACCTTTGCCCCCAGTCTATTTTCCACACAGTTGCCAAAGTGATCCTATTAAAATGTCAAGTCAGATCAGATCAAATAAAAGTTCCACTGTAAAAGCCAAATCCTTAGAATGACCTAGTGGATACTACATGATCTATAAACTCTTGGACTTCATCATCCATTGTGAAACTTCAGCATCACTCTTCCAGAGAACACTGGTCTCTTTGTTCTTTTTCTATCAAACTAGACATGCATCCACCAGCACGGAGTTTTCCTTATGTTTGAAAAGCCCTATTGAGTATCTTGAAATGACTTGAAATCTATTTCTCTACCCTTATATTGTCTTTGTTATTTTTACATGAACTTACTGGGCATAAATATGTTTTTTATTAATATCAGTTTTAACAAGAATTATTAATATAGGGTCTCCCTGAGGTTAAAGCTCAGCACTATGGAACTATTGGCAGCTACTGCAGCACAAGTTCGATCTCCAGCCCTGGGAGTTACCCACATGGCACATGAGATACCTCCTGACCCACCCACTGCACCGCTCAGCAGTGTATTTCAGTTGATATGCCTGTACTGCTCTCTACTCTGTCTCTGGTGAATCCTCTCCATCCCCCACCTCTGGCCTGTACTCTAGTTTCTGTATTCATAAATAAATACAGCTTTAACAAAAATGATTATTACTATGCTTGTTTAATCATTTTATTAGACATTTCTCCAAAGAATGTAGCATTGTGCTTACAACATTGTGCTGTACATTTCAAATGGTAAGATGGTAAAGCTCATATTATGTGGATTTTTTATTTACAAAAAATAAAAGCAGGTCTTCAGAATTCTGTCTGTTAAAAGTACATACACATGAGCTTCCCTGGTGGCACAAGGGGTTAAGTCTCAGTACTTCAAGCTATCACCAGCCACTATAGCATGGGTTCAATCCTGGGAACTAGTCCACATGGGACAGCCAGCCTCTCCTGTCTGGCCTGATAATCCCCTCAGCAGCATAGTTGAGTAAATCAGCCTGTTCTGCTCCCTGCTCTGTCTCTGGTGAATCCTCTCATCCCCCAACCCCACTCCTCTGCATACACCTCAGCACTTATATGCATAAATACATAAAATAAATCTTAAAAAAATAGTATATATAGGCATCTCTGTTTTACACAGTCTGATGGAAAAATTACATATACCAAGAGAGGAAATACAGAATATTTTAGCAAGGAGGCTATTTAAATTATTGTACTTTTTTTGTTGTTGTTGCTTACGTATACTTTGAAATTTTTATTCCAGTGAAGCCACACCAGTTTATAATACTGTGATTCAAAAGTATAGAATCATGCTTCTTTAGATATACCAACTTCAACACACAATGATGTTGGGTATGGCTAAAGTTGTTTTTGACGGAAGTGTTTGTAAGTGTATGATAGTGGGTATATACTTGGGACAAATATGGAAACATTTCAGTATTATTCCATTGCACCAATATGGACTTTCAAAATACTCACTAATCCTAGTTTACATGTTGCCATTAAAAATAAAACTTATAAATCACTGTCACAGAAAACTGGGCAGAATTGGAGTTTTGTAAATCAAATGTTAATCCAGATTAATATTTAAAATAGGGTGAAGACCATTTTTGTTTTTTTGTTTGAGACCAGAGAAAGAACTGTCATTTGAAACTTGATGAAAAAAGTTCACCTTGATTGTTGTTTGTTATGTATTATTCTGCTTCATGGATTTTTTTTTTTTAACTTTTGTGGTCCCAATTAGAATAAATAGCATTAAATGAAAATTGAATCACATAAGTTTAATAAAAGTTAAGGCAAATCATATGAAGATTCATTGTTATTTTGGAGTTGGATCCTAGATATGCATCTGCTAATCACTATTTGAGAACAATCTATAGTTGATACCATGTAACAACATGATCCAATTAATTTTACTATTTTTTAGTAAAAAGAAACAAGGTGAGGGTTATTATCATGCAAATATTCTCTCCTGCAATAATTAAGTGTAAATGTATGAAATTTTACTAAAGTATATCTTCATAGCCTGGAAAATTCAAACAAACTGCTTTCATACTAGATGCCGAACACATGCATGTTCAAAAACACATGCAAAAGTTTCAAGTAGTGTATGCACAAATAGGTTTCCCTAAGTCAGAAAGCTGTGTGTTATGACTCTATCATTGTATAATAAGTACTGAAGAATATAGTTTTATATCACACTAAAATAATGTCCACTTTCTACCAGCTCTCACAGATTGCTATATTTATGCTACCTCACCATTTTCTATAAAATATCAACTTTCTTTGAGGCACTTTTATATAAATGTGCATGGATTTGATGATGCCATTTTATGAGATGACTAAATCAGAGTTCATATTGGTATGGCTACATGCTAAAAAATATTTCCATGACATGACATTGTATGCCTTGACTTATTTTTATATTCCATCCTACATTTTGTATCACTTTCTAATATACATTTAAACACAACAAATTCAGGGCAAGAGTGCCTTTGATGAGTTACATTTATATAGAGTGTATCCTGAAAAGATTCTATAATACATAATTAAATGGTGCTTGAGTATTTTCAAGTATTGCCTGTTACTTACTACACAATTTATTTTATCTGTTGAATAAACTGAATTTTGTATATTACAGAATACCTTATAGTAAGTAATCTGAAAGCATAGGAATTTCCTCTAATACATAAATATTATTGAAGTACATATTAGCAATTCATAATTGCATGAAAATTCTTAAACTTGTTATATATATAAATTTAAAATAGCACACTTTTGTACTAGTAATCCTTAGCTATTAATGTGTTAATAGTTGTCACATTCAGTGGGGCTGAAGGAGTTAGCAACCAGGTATATCTATTGAAATATGTATCATAAACCAAAAAGGAATATATAGTATAAAATTTACAAATTTCACTTGCCCACTGGAAATTTTAGTCTAACTGATAACCCAGAGATACACATCTTGCCTTGAGAAAGTACGTCTAATGAACTTTGACAAGAAAGATGTGTTACATTATAAACCATGTAGCTAAGAGACAGCAGAGTAGATAGTGGTGTATATATAGTTATTTCTTATATGATAGCACCATAAGAAGCAAAGAAATGGACTTGCTTATATTTTAGCTCATGCTTAGGCAAAATTGGGATATTTCCCTATCTAACTGTGTGTGAGAGAGGAGAATGTGCATTTGGTGAAAATCTGAGGAATAATTATAAATTTATTTATGCAGTTCCAGGCTGTGATGATGATGAAGTAAATGGAACAAAAATGCTACTCTTAAAAATACTTGGAAAATAGAATATTAAATAATTTTGATGAAGAAACAAAAATTCACAGATGACTACATACTGATTTAGGCAAAATTGGGATATTTCCCTATCTAGCTGTGTGTGAGAAAGGAGAATGTGCATGTGGTGAAAATCTGAGGAATAATTATAAATTTGTTTATGCAGTTCTAGGCTGTGATGATGATGAAGTAAATGGAACAAAAATGCTACTCTTAAAAATACTTGAAAAATAGAATATTAAATAATTTTGATGAAGAAACAAAAATTCACAGATGACTAGATACTGATTTAGGGTTGTCATGAATAAATGTAAAACTGTGCAGTATTATGTCCAAGTAAGTGACTTACAGACTCCTAATTCTCAAAGCAAAGAACGGAAACTGTGGCCTTGTTTATTACCGATATACAAAATATAATTTCTATATATTTTTATTTGTTATTATGTGGGTTCTGGGAGGTCTGGCAGTTACTGAATACAAGTGAACTGATTTTGAAAATAACAATGTATTATATACATATAATGATCTGTGATTTACATGATTTACAAATCACTAATTTCTTTGCAAGATGTAAATAATAGCATGACTTACATCTGTACAAAATATATTTGAACTTTATGAAATTTGAATGATGTGTTAAGCTGACACAATCATAAGTGAAGGAATAAAGAGGAAAGAAAATGTCCATTAATTTTTTTTCCCTCTCATGATCCTGTGTTGTCCTTACGAATAATATTCTTTTAAATTAATACAATAAGAACAATTTTTCCTACAAAATGTAAGATTTCACCAAGAAGTTGATATAGATTGGTATAAAGAAATTTTCACATTGATAAACCTTAAGTTGTAATATTTCATAGTGGCTAATTCTCTTTAAATCTAAATCCAGTGTAAAATATTCATACCACTGTTTAATTTCTTTGAAATGATGAGCAGTGAAACTTTTGAGACATGTGAACATATTATAACAGATACTTAAATCTTAAGCTTATATTTGATGTAACTTATAAAAACAAAGCAAAACAAATTCCTGACCAGAAAATATATTCATTATAATGAAGGAAATCATTGATAGAGGTAGGCAGCATAAGCACTGCTTTATGAGAAGCTTCAGAGATTCATTTGTCACTTAAAATTATGACAGAAGAATACAGGGGCTTTATTTCATAATATCTGGAATTCCCCTAATCAAAATAATTAGGTGGTAGTTGATGAAAAAATATGGGGTTTAGTAATAATATGTTTCAATCTTTAAAGGCAGCTGCTATTCACCTAACTACTTTATATAACAAACATAGCTGGATAATCAAAGTTTTATGGCATTTCAGGAAGTATTTTTCAATAAATTAAAATTTAAGTAAATAAATTCAGTAGCATTAAAGTAAGCAATCTTTTAGGACAGTGAACTTACAATTATTTATAGTGATATAACTTAATCAGGAAAATACTTTTGAGATAAGACCCCAATAACTACATATTTTTTAAATAGTATAATTTAAATTACTATTCTTTGCATATTGTAAACTATCCACAAGGTATAACTTGTTTGAGATCATGGGGTTGTACATGACCTGCCATAAAAGCTACTACTTTTACATCTTCAACAACTAAATTAGTGAAAGTAACTAAACTAGCTTATCATAAGCTATTTCCTAGGCAAAGCTTCCTAAATCATCCATAGACTTAGAGCTTTTTATTGCTGTTTTGACAAAACTGAGAGCTGCTAACAGATGTGAGGAAGACAAACAGTCTGTCTTTGAAAAAAAAAAAAAAATCCTAAACTTCACAAGCTAAAAATTAGAAGTATGGATATTTTGGGGCCTTCATTTACTCACCAAAATATATCTACTAAAATCTACAATAGGAAAAGATAATAGAATTGATCATCTTCCTTTACAAAGAAGGAACTTCACCACATGATTCAAAATTGGCTTAGGCCCTCCCTGGTGGCAGCACTGCAAGTGAGCCTCAGCTGCTTCAGTGCCAGCTCAATCCCAGGGCCCTGGAGGTGAACCACGTGGGCGGCAAACCTCTCCTGACAGCCCAGTCCTACCCTCAGCAGTGTACTTGAGTGATCTGCCTGTTCTGCTCCCCACTCTGTCTCTAATGAATCCTCTCACCAACCCTGTACCTCTGGCTTGTACCCCAGTTCTGTATAAATAAATAAATCTTAAAAAAAAAAACAAAAAAACTCACACACCAAAAATATGGTTTAACATTATTTCATACCATTTCAGGACAGACAGTGTTCCTTTCCTTCTTAGAAGTCAATTATAAAAAGTCATTGTTGAAGAAAAATAGCCCAAATATCTCTAATATGCTGCTGTCACTTTAGGGACAATTATAGGGTTAATTATCAATGATATACTACTTATCACATGCCAGGAAAACATGTAAACTTCTGAGTTAACATTTCTAGATTCATTTAGGATATCGTTTGTGTAGTCACTTCAAAAGGGAACCTGTCTATTTAAGATGAAACAATGTAAGGGTTGTTTTCTGGTTTCTGCACATACACAAAGATAGAGTTTGATTCATCTTGATAGTGCCAACATTGCCTTTTCTGACCCAATTCTGCAAAGTCATGTGTTGATATTTGGGGAAATACATGATTAACCTGATGTCTTCTTGAGACTGAGACAAAAACATAAAGAAATATATAATCATGTCGCCTGCTGAAAACTGTTTGAAAATAATCTTTTAAAATAACAAAAATACTTAGAATGTCCTTCTGGTAGACATTGATCCGCATCAGCAAGAAATATACAAATTAATCCACTTTTGTCCTTGAAGTGATGATTGAGTAATACTTTCATATTTTCAGTGAAAGGACAATTTTAAATGCAAAAGCACATACAAACAAGGAACATATTTCATCCATGGGAGAGCTGGATAACATAGTCTATTTATTAATTGAAAGTGTTTTGTATTGATAGTGCACATATTTTAATTTTGAATAATTGTCTTTTATGTCCCTTTGCCACCCAGGGAGTCTTGATTAGTATATTGTCTTTCTCTATGTAGGTAAATTCTTGAAGTACAAACATTAGTGTCGTTTAAACGTGTTATAAGAGTTGTTCACAAAAATGTATTGAATATCACACATATGTTTATTATTACAGATGTTTTCCAGATAACCAATGCTGTTTCTATTTTATGAATACTTCATGTTATATGCAGAATTATTTTATCAAAATATATTTGATATAGGAAATGATAGCTCAGCATAACTAATCATCTGAGTACTTTTTGGATTACAAATATAATTGCATACTACAAAATGAGTATTTCTAACACACAGTTGTCAGCAACTAGATTACTTTGTGGTTCTACTTGAGAAATCAATATAAGAAAAATTATTTTTGAAAAGCAAGGAAAGAATACATTAATACATTAGGTAGAAACATTTCCTGTGAACGCTCCAATATCAAATCCTATATTTTATATGTTTGAATATACAGCAGAACAATCACTACAGCAGAAATATATGATTATATTTCATATATTTGAATATACAGCAGAACAACCATTTTTGTTTAGACAGTGATAGTTTTACTTTACAAGTGCAGAAACATTTCCAGGTAATATACATACTGCTGAACCTCAAGGCAACACCATACAGAGATGGTCAAATGAGCCATCATTCTCAGAACAGTGTTGTCATACATTTTTCCTGGAGCATGTGGTCAGGCTACCTGAAATACAATAGCCCAGTGCTCTTGCCCATGTCACTACTCCGGGGTCACCCTGTGCTATATACCTAGCTTCTATCTTTTGTTAGTGCCCATAAATGCTGGGATCCACACATTTTAACAGGCAGCAGATCACAAATATATCAGCCTATTTTAGAAAATGGAATGCAGGCTACATCTTCACATCATAGTAATAAGTATTTGAGCATGATCTTTTCCAGTGTCAGAAAGACACAACTCATTATCATTGTGATGCTTTTAACAAAAGCTGTACAATTTGCATTTTTATATTACACTTTTAAAACTGTTCTTTAAGTCAAGGGCAGATATTTACATAAAGATGACAAAAATTTGAATATGTAAAATAATTATTTTTTAAAATGTGACAAGTCAGGTTCTACATATCTGTAGATACACACCTACTATATGGCCAAGCTTTTCTAATTGTCAAAAAAATGCAATGAATTAGAATTAAATCACAGTTATCTAATTTTCCTTTTCTTTCTTTGTATTTACCCACATTTTGTTCAATTTTCTCTGTTTTCTTATCCTTTCTTTTTCCCTGTAAGGTTGTATTTATACTTTTGTCCTGAAAACCTCCCCATTGAAAGAATAACAATGTGCATGTTAAAATATGCTATATCATATAAATCCAATATTTCAAGGTACATGCTGCTGACAAAATATCCTTTTCTTCAAGTTTATTTTTCAGTTGGAATGAATGACCTGATAAAATCCTCTGAAATGCATTATGTTTAACCTTACCTGAAATGCTATGAAATAAAAGGTATCCTATATGTGAAACTGAAATGGAAAATATATTATTTTTGTTCTGGTTAAGAATAAATATATGTTTTAGCTATTAACTATTTTAAAATATATTCAACAAACCATAAACAGATTCCATGTATGGCTCTCCACTAAATAGTGTACCTCATAGGGAACAGAAAAATAATAAGTGATAAAAATCAAGTACCTATTTACTGTCTTAAATAAAGTGTCTAAGCTGAAACTATCCCAGGATGCCATGTTTCTATGCTGGTGATTTGATAGCATTATAAAACCTAGTGGTTTTTTAATTGTGTGTCAAGGATCTGATTACCCTATCTTGAATGTAAAACCCTACAAACCATAAAACTGAATGGTTCAGTAAAATAATTCCTAAAGACATCTGCCAAGATGATATATTGTTGATATATGAATTTTTAAACATCTACAGTATACCAGTTCAAGGACGTTGTTATATAAAGGGATTTTTACTATACTATTAATTCAACTATACAATGTAGCAATTTTCTCCTCCATATTCAGGGCAGACATGTTGATAATCTATATATGAATGTTGGCAAGTAATAGAATTCCTAGGAGCCATGTACTACGATACTAAATTTGTCTAAGTTATGCATTCGTAACTTTGGGGGAACGTTGCAAGAGAGAATCTGTAGTATATAATTTCATTTATATTATTCAGAAGATATAATTTGATCCACAGAAGCAGATACTAATCTGTAGTATGGGTAGGATGTGTTTGTATATATATATATTTAAAGTCATGAAAAATATTACCAAGAACATATATTCATTTTAGAGTACTGTTAGAGATTCTAAATTCTTATTTGTTTTCATCTTCATTTAAAATTATCAGTCACTTGATGCCTTATGTGAAGATTTCAGTGTTTTACTGTTCATTTCTTGCTGAACTCATGTACTGAAACTAATATTTTTGTGCACAAATTTTATAGTGTCATGCTATGCTTTAGATAAAAGATGAGAGATATCTTTAAAATGATGTATAATCAAATTTAAGAAGACATCTTTTAAAATTGGATTTGTATTGTCTTTTTGTTACCACAAATCATAGATTATTTATTTTCCTGAAAGAATGGGTAAGAAGTAGAATTTTTTGTGTGTGTCCAAGGTTAACTCTACTGTTCTTCCTCTCTACTTTTAATTTTTATAATTTTAACCAGTCCTATTTTTGAGAAGTCAGTTTTCTAGTTATTGCTCAAATAAAATAGCCATAAATAAATATGACCTTAGTTCAAGTTTTAATTAAAAAATAGATTCAAGTCATAGATATATAATGAAGTAAGGTGATCTCATCTTTGGCTACCCCCCTTTACACCAATAGAACTGTATATTTAAAAAAATATTTCAATGACTTAGAAAACCCCTTGTTTGTAGGCATGGGAAGAAATGAGAGATGATAAAAAAATGAAAAAGAAATGACAAGGAACATACTATTCTATAGTGATGTGTGGCTGTTTCAGCTTCTTATTTTATAGTTAGGATTATGATGTTGTCATGAGATTATAATTATTTAGTCTGGAAGAGTGTACTTTAGTACAAAACATAACATCCTGAATTCATTACAAAAGTAAATAATGTTTAAATTTGCTTTTTGTATTGAATATACCTCTCAATTGTTTTATCAGAAACCCTAGTAAAATATAGTAAGATGTATACATTTCACTAAAATACATTAGTGACAAACTTTAAAAAAAATTATAATCTGGGCCTTCCCCGGGGGCGCATCAGGTTAAAGCACAGCACTGAGTAGCTGAAGCCGCTTCCGCATGAGTTCGATTCCCGCCTGCCCTGGAGGAGATCCACATGGCGTGGCAGACCTCTCCTGACCCGCCCGCTGCTCCCCTCAGCAGTGTACTTCATCCATCTGCCTGTTCTGTTTCCCACTCTGTCTCTGGTGAAGCCTCTCACCCTCCGCATCTCTGGCCTGTACCCCAGTTCTGTATGAATAAATAAATCTTTAAAAAAAATTATAATCTGTAAGTTTACCACTGAATACATACTATACACCATATACTGTATATTATATGGTCTATTCTAAGAGGTACATTTATTGTCAAGTTATATACATTAAGTAGCACACACACACACACACACAAAAACTAATGTGTCTCTAGAACAATATTGATTATATATATATATTTTTAATTCAAAATTGGTAATATCAATGTAGGTGGAGAAATCAGGGAAGTCTCTATGAGGTAGGCAAACATTACTGTCATAAGATATCATTTCATATATATTTATCACTATTAATATAGTAGTTATTAATATAAAGTTAGGGAATCCTCTCCTACATACATAACTGAAACAAATTTTTAAGTTGTTTCTATGATGATTTTTGCCTTCGGTGATCTTCTGTACTACTTCAGTCATTAAGTATCAAAACTGATGATGACCAGGTCCATTTGTAAGTATTCTGTTTCACCTCAGTTAACTATTTGAAAATTCAAACTATTGTATATCATTCCGTTCTTACTCTAGCCTAAAATTTTAGTTCTGTTTATGCTCAATCTCCGTGTGCCTTATCAAGACTCAGCTCAAATAACATCAGATCAAACATTTCTGACGATTAATCTTATTTGGTTCCACAAGAAACTCAAGGGTTTCTTAACATATGGGAAGCCCTGCATCAAATATCCATATTACTCTCTCTCCATATCTACACACAAACACACACACGTGCCTGTACATGCTTATATGTAGATAGGAAGATATAAATATAGACATTATTTAATATATATTATGTGTAATATAATATACAGAGATATCTGTATGCTTATACTATATATAATACGTATATATTATATCTTATAATATATACATAACATACATAATAATATATAATAAAATCTATAGATATATTAATATATATTATATATATGTTATAATATACTATATATACCTTATAATATATAATACCTATATATATATTATGACATATAACATTATATTATATGTTATATAATATATTATAAGGTATAACATACATATTATATATAGTATAAGTTTACAGATATCTATATTATGATACGTGATATATTATATTATACCATATAGTATACATTACAATATATAGATAACATATAATAGATATGTAGATTGATATCTATAGATTTATATATACATTCATGTATACATACATGTATACAATACATACATACATGTATAAACACATATCAAAGTGTCCTTGATTTAAAAATCCAAAATACAGTGTAATATAAGAACATATTACTTTCCTATTATTCCTGGCCTAGTACTTGTTATCTAACATCTTAATAAATATCTTCTGGTAATAGCTTGGTTGAGAGGAAGAAGATATATTTCTCAAGTTGATTTAGGATGGATAAAGAGATATGAATATTGATATATAAGGAAGAGGGAATTATTGAATTTTAATATTGTCTACTTTCAATTTTTTCTGTCTTGCTATGTATATAATTTCTGATAAACTATGAAGAGAAGTAATCTAATTATAAAAAGTTCCATATTTTAGATATAAATTTGCATTTTTAAAGCACCAATTTAATGATATCCTGCAACTGGTTTAGTATAAAGACTTTCAATTAGCCTTCCTACCTACAAAGCAGAACTTAAGATTAATGTGGATTTAGAACATGAGAGTTTGAAGATAAAATAATTTTAAAATAACTTCTTGTGAGAGTTCCCCATAAAGAACTGTAAGTAAAGAGCTTGACCTTAAAACTAGGAAAGGTGCATTTTCTATTACTGAGGTCTATTCAACCAACACCCCTTACAGAAATAAAATAGAGGACAACTAACTAAAGATCAATTCAACATGTCTGAGGCTGCCAGTTCCAGAATGAACAAGAGCAGACATAATATGATTATGAGGATTCAGAGCATTCAAGACATACAGCTGAATCCTACTGAATTGTAAGCCAAAGGGAAATGTTGCAGGATGCCCTTAGTAACAGGTTCACGACAATCAAACCTTTGGATATGTGTCTGTGGTAAGGTAGTTCCTATGTCCAAAAATTAGGCTTTTATAGTCCAAATTTCTGCCAACACTTTAGTTCATTACCTCTAATCAAGTCTTCAATAATTGCAACATTACTATTGTTGGGCAATTGGTATATTAAGCATTTGCCACTGCTATGAAGATTTTCCTGAAAAATATGAACTAATTCTAATAATCTCTAGTTAGACAAAATGGAAATATGAAAAACCATAACAGGATATAATGCATTCTTGGGGGAGGATATCTTACAATGCTTGTTGTAGCATTTACCAAAGACTTAAAAAAAAAAAAGAACAAAAGTTTGAAAGGATTTTCACCCATTTATGAATACTTTATATAAATATACAGATATTAAATCACATTTAACATACACACGCACACATATATACATATATATTCTGAAATCTCTCTTGTAGAAAAATATAATTTTATCAAATCAGAAACATGAAGGTCTACTGTTTGATAATACACAGAACTTTTTAACTACTTATGCTGTTCCTATGTTTCAGTGAACATTATTTTTTATTATACTCCTCAGCTAGTTTGTCATAATAAAATATGCCACTAGTCTCTTATTCAAAAGAAATAAGACAAAAATCACTGGATAATCTTATTTAGGGATGTTGAAGTTATGACAATTGGGAATACAAAAATATATTACCCCTCAAAAGTGCAGTGGTGTAGGGGTCTTGTAAGAATGAAGTATTACTAGGTTCCATCACTGATCTGCTCTATAGTTTAAATAAATTGCACAACCTCCAATTTTAAAATAAACTATATAAGATGTTTAAAATATGATAAGACATGGAACTCTTGTATTACTGTACTTAATTTGTGTGGAAATTTTAGGGCAAAATCTTGTGCATATTGTGGTTTTGGCAATAGTACTTGGGGTATTAGAAGAAATAGGAGTAATACTGTCAGCTACACAGACAATCTTATTATCTGTTTCCTAATTAATTCTTCAAGCAAATCCTTACTATAATATTTGTTTGCTTCCCTTGGCTCTCTATATTTTGTTTGCACTTTATTTGTCTGTTATACTCTAGCCAGACTTAACCATTTATAGCATTTCAAAAACACTACGACAGGTGGTGGAATACGGGTGCTTGGTGCAGATTTGCTATGACAACATCTAAAGGATGGGGTCATACACTCCTAATATACAAATAGTGATGTAACCCACCATTGCCTCAGTACAAAACATTAATAATAATAATCATAAAAAATACCATCACACAACACCTATAACCTATATACTTTTGCAGGTTTGTTTTCTACCTGAAAACATAGAACTATCAGAACTCCTATGAACATGCACATGTGCATATATATATATATATACACAATTTTTTTTAAGTTATACTAATTATTAAAATTTCACATCAGACACTTTTTCTGAAAAGTCTTTGTTGAACACAGAAACCCATATTCTATGGGTCACCGTGATCAATTGTGAAATCACTGATAGAAAAAAAAAGCATTAATTACTTTACACTGAGATTGATAGTGGAGATAACTCCACATACACCTTAAGTAAGACTTCCGAGACAAGACATTTTGCACACAAGCAATTTGGATACTAAAATTCTGGAATTTTCCCAAGTGATTAAAACACCATAAGTGCACCATCAGCAGTAACAATGCCAGTAGGAGAACTCTGAGGTGGAGCCACATGAAGTAGGTGAATTCAGTACTAAGATCAAAGTAAATAGTACTTGAGTTTTTTCCAGGAATAAAGCTTTAGAACACAAATATCCTAACTTCCATAGAAATGAATGGGTGGAACAATCCAAAATTCATTTTGGCACAAGAATGGTTCAAGTACTGACATTTCTGCCACAATTTGAAATGTCAGAAAGGAACTTAAACCTAATATGATATTCTATGCTATTTTTATCTTAGAATAATTTTGTGTGATATTTACAAATTTTGTCTTCTGGTTAGCATTTCATCTATGTTCTGTTTGGGACTTGAGAGATTCCCTCTTGTGCATTCATTTCATTGTTTTGTACTAGATTTTAGTGATAAACAGGAGGTATATAGCTGCCCTGCAGGTTGTTAATAGACAATCCCATACTTACAAAGAATTTTGCCTAAGACCACTTTAAATTTTATCTTCCATTTTAACAAAATGCATTATCATTTAAATGATTCAATGGAGCATGTTTGAGTTCTTTAACAAATGAAAACATAAATTTAGACAGAAAGAGGAAACAAGACACCAGAAGCTTTTGTTTTACCCTGTATGAATATGTGAGCTTGGTATCTATTCATTGTTACAGAATATAAAGAGGTCCATATCACTTAACAGTTTATGTTGCAGTACCAAAATATGACAAGCTCCTTTACATTGTCTATGTACTGTACTCACCTTACTTTGAAATATGACTTGCTCTTAGAGGTTCAAAGAGTTTATGATGACTCACTAACAACACTAACTTATCTTTAATGTCAAGTAAGATTTCACTGACCTAGGTTGTTTATAAAGATGAGAAGACATTGCAGACACATGTTCGTGCTTAATTTATTCTAGGATAAATTTTCTCTTCAATCAGTCCAGTTTTCCACGTCATTACATCAGTGGAATGTTGCAAAACTGACTGTCAGTAGATGAGGGCACAGTGCAAAAAGGCCTTTCAGAGGGGAGGCTCTGTGATCAGTCATTAAATAGCATTAAAAGAAGAAAACAGAAAGGAATATTTCAGATAATCATTGTTTAAAAAATTATCTGCACACAAACTAAGGTGAACTAGATTGTTCATCTGTGAGAACTATAAATTGATTTAATTCCAACTCCACTTGAAAAATGTGATAATAGTCATTTGAAAGGGCCTTTAAAACATCAAACCTCTTTGTATAGCATTTAAAATATTCTCCATGTCATAAAATTGATTTCAAAAGAGAATAGCCCAATTGATCAAGAAAAAAAAATTTTTTTTTTTTGAAATCTGCCTTCTATACATGGTTGATAGATCATGGTAAATAATTAAAATTGATTTAACATGTTTGATCTCAAATTGCTTAATCCTGGCTTTCCCTGGTGGCACAGTGGGTTAAGCACAGCACAAAGAAGCTTAAGCCACTTCCTAAGTTCGATCCCCGGCTGTCATGGAGGAGAGCCACATGGCGAGGCAGACCTCTCCTGACCCGCCCGCTGCTCCCCTCAGCAGTGTACTACTTCGATCTGCCTGTTCTGTACCCCACTCTGTCTCTGGTGAATCCTCTCACGTTCCACATCTCTGGCCTATACCCCAGTTCTTTTTGAATAAATAAATAAATCTTTTTAAAAAATTGCTTAATCCTTTAGGTAAGTTTGATATCTCATGTAAATTATAAGTAAACTGAAATTCTTTAAGAGAAGTGCCTAATTTAGCTATAACTATTGAATCAGTATATTTAAGGAAAAATCTTTGAAAATTTTCAGATATTTATTGCTGATTGGTAAGAAAATAACTGTTCACATATACACACATGTACAAATATACTTACAAATATGTTCATACATATATATGCATAATTTCCAATATCTCTATCTTGTGTTAATGAATTTCAATTACTACAGAAAGTTCTCCTAGGAAGAATTTATTATCTTCTATCTCTCAGGTTCTTCTTGAATTTCATCTCTTTAATCCTCAGAATAAAAAGCTCATTAGCTCTCACGTTTATAAATGAGGAAGGTGAGGTTTCAGGAGAATAAGTGACTTGGTTAAAGTCACACAAGTAATATCTTTCATCACTGGAATCTCAATATAATTTTGCCTGAGTTATGAAACTAATCTCACTTCAAAGGCACTGTTCATAAATTAACTCGGGGATCTAGTTCTTACTTCTTGACTATATAATCTCAATTTCCTGTATGATTTGTCTATTCAGATTGTGTCATGTTCTCCAGGGAAATCCTTTGGTTTTCTGACTTGTAGTAAGTGAGATAAACTGGTAATGTTGCAAAAACCTGATATCATAGAGGTCTAACATCAATTACAAGCAAGGGTAAATAGTATTGTAGTGGGATTAATTTGGTGCGTAGGAATATTTCAGTGTTCTCTTTAGGCTTATGCAGATAATTGATTTCAACTTGTTTTGGTGCAATAGATCTGTGTGGCATAGCATTTATGGACAGAGAAAGTGAACAAACAGATGGATTAAATAAAATAAAAAGATACTTTTTTAATGAAAGACCAAATAGTAGTTATCAAAGGGGAGGGAAAGGGGGAGTAAATCATGGCCATTCCATAAAGACTAGAATAGATTTTTCGTGGTGAATTTAATGTAATATAAACATGTTGATTCTTACTCATGTACTCTTATCTATTATATATTATAATATGTACTACTTCAATTAAAAAAAAACTTAAATAAATAATACACTGTTTAAAAAATAATATCTCCATAACCATGGTTTCTGCAATCAACTCTACCAAACCTGCTTATTCTCAGTACTTCCTGTACTTTGCAAAATCATAGAAATGTCACCATTACAAAGCATATTTCATAATTGGTCATTATTGTAAAACTTATGCACAACAAGTTAAATGTAATTTATGAAAAATAGAAGAATTTTTAATGTTTTTCCTCTTGACACTCTGGGGGTCTGCTAATCCTTATTGGCCTGTTGGGGCATCATTCTGCTAACTGCATTTCTGCATTTCTATACAAGGTCAGAACTGCCCTTAAAAAACTGGTTAATCAGTCAGAAGAGCCAACTCTTACAAGGTGCCTTTCAAATCAGTTAAGAGCAGAAAGCTTGATCACCCTGGGAAGGATGTGAATTGTGAGGTGTGTCTTGGAATGTGCAAGGACCTGATGATGGATTCGTAATTATACTTCTGACTCATACAACATGAGGTATGATTCAGAACTTATGACCCAGAACTTGGGGGTTGGATGCTGAGGGCCAATATATGACAAGGGACTTCAGAAGTTGATCAGTGGAATGCCCTGTTGTTAAGATTGAAACCCTGACTGGAGAACTAGGGTTTGATCTCAATTACAATATGGACTTATCCAGCAGGCCCAGAGGGCAGATTCACAACCCTTCCTACTACAGATGACAGTTCCACCCTTCCCCTTTTCCTTTTACCTACTTCCTCCTACAATTGATGCTGTATGATTATTTTATCAATAAAAAGACCAAGATCTTGCACTATGTAGCCTGCTTCATGACTCCAGTTTCTTTATCAGTATGGTGTTGCAACAACATTCAATGAACTAATTTAGTATTTACTAGGATTTCTTATAGATTTTTATAGGAACATATTATCCCAGGCAGCTAAAGTTTTATTTTACATGATCAATTATGTAATGCTGTACTTAAACATTTTAATTTGGAGTTGAATTTTAGGCCATAGGACATCTTGTATTGTATACTTAGGAGAAGAGATAGCTGATTTCACTTGTTAATTGAGTACACTCACAGACAATAATGACTGGAGAATAAATTATGACTGTCTAGTTCTTAGTCTAAAGTCTTAGCCTAACTAAGTCTAACTTAGCCTAACTAGTCTAAAGTTACACACTGTCCACTTTCCTTAGTAGGATGGAATCCATACATTAATAAAATCAACTAATTTTATTATATTAAATCTACTTTCTCTTAGTTACCCAGACAAGATATAAATGATTGTTTGTGTTGACATTAGTTCTCTCCCATCACTAAATTATGTCATTGAAACCAATGATTTAAGTCCTCTTACTTTCCAAAGGATATCTACTTACTGATATTTAGAAAAACAGATATCACTCCAGGGGACAACGTAATATATATGTTCTGCTGAGTCATCACTAAGGCTTTCATTTTGCCTGCTTTAACTTCCATGCAGGGCTTTTGCTTTGTTTTGTTCTGTTTTTTAGTGTAGCATGGACCATTCTTTTTTATGAGAATTCCTTAAAAGTTGTAAAAACAAAAAAAAATAATGACACACATGATTATCTGCCACAGAATTACTTTGAAAGTAATCTGAATCTTTCTTGAAAAGTGTCAAACTATTGTTTTAAGAGAAATTATCCAGGCCTTCCCTAGTGGTGCAGTGGATTAAAACACAGTACCAAGAAGCTAAAGCCACTTCCATATGAATTTGATACCTGTCCTGGAGGTGATCCACATGGTACGGCAGAACTCTGCTGACCCACCTGCTTTTCCCCTCAGCAGTATACTTTGTCAGTGGGCCTGTTCTGTTCCCTACTCTGTCTCTAGTGAATCCTCTCACAACCCCTGCATCTCTGGCTGGTACCCCAGTTCTGTATCAATAAATAAATAAATCTTTAAAAATTAAAAAAAAGGAGAGAAATTATCCAGTTCTTTTCTTTTTATGTCCAAGAAAAGTGGTAGAAAAATTCCTTTTGAATTTAACATAAAAGAATCATCAATTTTTAGAATAAGTTATCTGAGGTTTGCCTAGTAGTAACATAACTTTATTGATTCGAGGAAGTCATGATTTCATGATTAATTAGACTCACTGAAAAGTAAAGACAGGTTATTCAATGGATATGCAGTTGCAGTTAGCTGGGCAAGTTCTACAGATCTAATTTAGAACATATTACTATAGTTAACAGTAACAGTAAAGTACTGTGTACTTCAAAAAATGTGTTAAATGAATAAATCCAAAATAAACTGAGCATGCTTACTACCAAAACAAAAATAACAAAAGCAGAAGGAAACTCTATAGAGTGTTGTTTATGTCTATTAATTTGTTATGAGTGTTATTGTAACAGAGACAGGTTTCATGGACTATGCCCCCACTCCATATATAGGAACTATAAATCCCATCAATACCAAGGAAAAGAATGCTGGGACATGAGGGCGGAGCTGAGCAGCCAGGTTAGGATAAAAACAAGGCATGTGGGCTTTGGGTTCTCTTGGCCTGGTGTTTCACGCAGGTGGTTTGGCTCTTGATCAGCTTTCAGTGTGCTATTGGAGTCCAAGTCAGCAGAACTGGTAGGATATTCTACTTAATTTGTATTTTTCTCTCTTTTTCCCTGGGTTGTTCCTTTACCTATCTCCTGGTAAATAAACCCATTATTGAACCTTTTTGTGTGTGTCTGCAGTACAACTGAATTTTAAGCACACGGGTGAGGACCCACAGACAAGCAACCCAATTCACATTGGGCTGCGCTGTAACAGCCATCAGTTGTAGATATTAAATTTGTATATCAATTATCCTCATTAAGACTGCTACTAATTAGAAATAGAAAAAAAATATAGAGATGATGGTAGAACCAGAAATACCAACCATCTGTTTTTCTCAACTATATAATTACCTGGGAGAGTTTACCTGATTATTGTTTTAGAAATATAGGAGTCTAATGACTACATATAAGTTTTAAAGGGAAGCTTTAAGTGGAAAATTATGCTAATTTTAGTCAATATCAACTCTTAGTATATCAACTCTTAGTCAATATCAACTCTTAGTCATCCATCTCAATCCCAAATCAGGCAGTTCTGCTTGCATTCCAGGAGATTGCATCCAACTAGTAGGAGCTGGGGGGTTGGGGGAGCAGACAAAAATGAACCTTTGAACCTTGCCTCCATATATAAGAAGTCTGCCCTTTTTACTTGTTGCTGCTTCTAGTCTCAGATGTGCACACAAAAAGGAAGAAGGCAATTGTTGCACTATGGCCCTTTGTTTCAAGTCCCTCCCTCTCTAATTGACGTAAACAACAAAACACATTGGAGGCTGGTTCTCTTATGTCCTCCATTTTTTTTTTTTTATGTTTTTTTCCTCTTATAGAAGCCAAACATTAAAGTTTAGAAATTTGAAAAGCAAATTAATCAGAGCAAGTCACCACATGTTCCTAGAGAAAGGCCAAAGCCTGGAATGGGAGGGGTGGGGTTGAGAAGATCTTTACATCTCAAGCTGATCTCTGCAGCATAATGTGCCTATTTTAAACCACATGCACACACACACACAAAAAGTAAATTCTGGGAAAGGGGGGTATTTGATTTCTAGAGTTATCACACTATTAATTGAAATGTCCACTTTCTTTTATTTTTACCACTTTTTTTTATAGATTTATTTATTTATTCATACAGAACTGGGGTACAGGCCAGAGATGTGGAGGGTGAGAGGATTCACCAGAGACAGAGCGTGGAGCAGAACAGGCAGACAGATGAAGTACACTGCTGAGGGGAGCAGTGGATGGGTCAGGAGAGGTCTGCCGCGCCATGTGGTCACCTCTGGGGCAGGCAGGGATCGAACTCATGAGGAAGTGGCTTCAGTTTCTTAGTGCTGTGCTTTAACCCACTGTGCCACCAGGGAGGGCCCGAAATGTCCACTTTCAATAACAACAAAATTTTCATACAAGATATAAAGAAATGTTTGGCATATTCAAAGAAAAATCAACAGTAATTTGACCTGAACAAGATTTGATGATGGTTCTACTAGATGAAGACTTTAAAATTATTGTCTTAAAAATGCATAACAGAGGGATAATATGGAGAAAGTAAACAAATAAATATGATAAAAGTGGAAATATCCATAAGGGTAGAAAATATTAAAAGAAAGCAAAAGAAATTATGGACTTCAAAATACAACTGAAATGAAAATTCACTATAGACAAGCAAAGGAAGTTTTTAGTAGGAAAATTAAATGAAATATAAACTTGAAGGTAGGATAATATGTTATTAATTCTGGGAAACAGAGAAAAAAGATTAAGTGCTAAAAGAAAAAAAAAACTCAACCAAGATATATCTCATATATATTTTTTTTTAATCAAAGAAGAAACTAGGCATTTCCAGATAAGTAGATGTTGAGAAAGTTCACTACCATTACATCTGCTATGCAAGAGGTTCTAATGGGGCAGGTTGGTGGGGGTTGTGGATATAGTTGATATGAAGGACAGTAGACAATAACTTAAAGTCATATGTAGAAACAAGTTCTCAGTAAAGTTAAATATATGAGCAATTTCAAAAGCTAGTATTGCAGTATCACTGTAAAACAGTTTGGAAATTCACTTTTTTTTTTAACTTCATTGACTCTAAAGACCAGTACATTTAACACTTATTCATTGGAAAGTTAGTGCTATTATAACACTAGTTTAACCTGTAACTCCACATTTTCTACATGAAGAGACTAATCTACTTAAAAAAAAATAAGCCTGTATTATTGGGTATGCTGTATATGAGTATGATTTTATGATATTAACAACTGAAAGGTGTGAGAATAGCACTATAAAAAGCAGTTTTCTGTATTATTGAATCTCTTAATAATAGCAAATTAGAGTGTTAAACCTTTTGGGTAATAATGTGAATCTATGGTAATCACAGTGAAAACAGTTTTAAAATATACACAAATGGAGATAATAAAACAGTTTAAATATTTCAGGTAGGAAAAAAACAAACAAAAAAACTAAAGACAGAAGAAGACAGTAATAGAGGGGGCCTCACTATTGGTGCTGAGGTTAAAGCCTCAGTTCTATCAAGCTATTGCTAGTCACTGCAGCATGAGTTTGAGTCTGTTCAAGCTGCTGACCCACATTTGGCAGACCTTTCCTGTACACTCTTCAGCAGTGTATTTCAGTAGATCAGCCAGTTCTGTCCCCCACTCTGTCTCTGGTGAATCCTCTTATTACCTATCCCCACCACCATTTGTGGCTTGCACCCCAGTTCTTTAAAGCATAAGTGAATATATTAAGTCTTTTAAAAATTGAAAAAAGAAGATAATTATATAGGGGAAAGGAAGAAAGTTTTAAGCTATATAGAAAACAAATTGACAAAATCCTACCTTATCAGCAATTGATTCAATGTAAAAGAATTAAATTCTCTACTTAAAAGACAAAAATTATCAGAAATGGTGGTAAATGTTATCCAACTACATCTACAAGAGATGTGCTTACTGATACATATATATATGTGTGTGTGTGTGTATCTATATCTATGTCACACACATATGTGTGTGTGTGTGCATAATAAGAAAACACTTAGATGGCCCTCCCTGTTGGTGTAGTGGATTGGAGTGCTGCACTGCGAAGCTAAGCCAAACCCTGACCGTGGCCACTTCAGTGTGAGTTTGGCCCCACCGCAGAAGTTATCCACATGGCACAGCAGACCTCTCTTGTCCCACCCTCTGCTACCAGCAGTGTACTTTGTCAATCTGCCTGTTCTGCTCCCTACTCTGTTTCTGGTGAATCCTTTCTCCACCCCTGCACCTTTGGCCTGTACCCCATTTCTTTATGCATAAATAAAATATTTTAAAAAAAGATCATCCATGAAAGTGGACTACATGCCACATGCACTTAAAAAAAAAAAGAAAACTCTTAGAACTGATGGCTTCACGGGCCAATGATAAAACACTGGTCAATGATAAAATGTAGGTACAACTTATGTTTGATGGTGTAGTTGTGATTTATGTTTTTTTGTTTCCATGTTTAATTAGAGGGTGAGTAGATATCTGAAAGTTGTATTTAATATGTTATTGTAAGTAATACAAGATACAAAATATTCCAAAAAAGTAAGTATGATATATGACAAGAGAAGTGGACTATAGGTAACATTATATGGTCATATAAACATGATTCAAATTAGTGAAAATACTAGTTAATGGCACATATTCTGTGTTATTTAATAGTTTGGGAAGTTGGAGTTTCTGCTTAGAAATGCAAAGAAGTACAGTACAGTTTGAACTATTACATAATGTACAAGATACACCTAGTTTTCGGTTGGTTTACTGTATACCTGTCTTTGGAAACATCTTTCTCTTCCCCATCTCCAATAATGTGTTTTGGATCTAAGGAAAGCTCTCAGATAGGTTTTGCTCCTTTAAGTAATGCATAGTTTGGGTAGTGCTGTCTCTAAATGTCTAGTGTCTTGTAGAATAGCCATATAATTCATATTAGAAAAAGTCGATGATTAGATCTGCCAGGGTAAAAGGACTCCTGAGTAGACTTCAGTAATAATTGTCAAATTTATGTTTGTATTTCACAGTAGAAAATTGGCCTGTGTGTTTTTCCTATCATTAATTTAATTCACACCCACCAAATTTTATGTTTTCAATTTGCATTGGGAAGCAAAAGTAGTATTATTGATGATCCACCAGTTTTACCCTGAGGTATAGAGTAATACTTTGCTCTAAATGATAAAATCACTAAATAAAAATAATTTGCACAAAGCCATTTTTGCCTTCAACTTTCTGAAAACAGTAATTAGGGAAGCACCCAAAGGATCAAATTCTCTCTGTGTACCTGCCATATTTGATCTTCTGGATTTACTTCCCAAGCCAAAGATGTTTTTAATTTCAGAAAGATAATAAGACAATCTCCAAAGAGGACACTTTAATAACTTTAAATAAGGTACAATTATATATTTTTTGCATTTCTTAAGAAAGTAGGTTTTACCCCATAAGTTCCTTATGAATGCTATGTATAATTTGAATAGTCATACCAATTTTATCACATTATTGTTTGAGTTCAACAAAATGCTGCATTAAATAAGGCAACCTGCCTCTGACATGGGTAGCAATACAGCTTGAACTCTCCTCACAAGACTCCATTTTGCACACTATCATAGACTTTGTCACTGTGAATCTGTTTTAAATTCACTTCTTGGCAACAAATTCCTATTATTTGTAATGAATTGGTGAAATCATTAAATCTACAAATGGTTAAACTTACAATAAAGATTCACCCCCAACTTTGTCCTCCAGTTCTCGCCAGGTTTTTGTAAAGGCAAAGAAATTGTTCAATATCTGCTATTATTATCTCTGCTTCCTTCAGCATATGAATCACAGTTTTATTGTTTTTTTTAAACTCCTGAATATAAGTATCTTTTAGTCTTACATTTGTTGTTTGATTTCCAATTACCAGAGTATAGATTATATGAAGATAGAATTAGATAAGTACAGGTGAGGTTTCTTATTTAAAGCTCTGTGGGGTTTTTTCCTTAGTAAAACCATAGCAAATCCTAATAGTTTCAAATAGATGTTATTTGCTAACCTACAAGAGAACAAAGTGAGTTTTTAACAGTGGGAGATGGTCACAGTATTCCAAAGAGGACCACATGAGCTATGGATGAGGGATTGAGCCTGGCTAATCTTGCCTTTGTAATGCTGACCAATTCTGTAAATGACTTCCTCATTTCATTCAGCCCCCTCCTTCCACCTATTGGCCAGTCTATTCTATTTAAATTACCCTGTCTCAGCTTCTGGTCTAATCAGAATGGTAGGCAGCTCTGCTCAACTCACTGCTCCTGCAGTGCTCTGCTCCACAGGAGTCAAAACATAATGGACCTACATAATGGATGACTGAATTGGAAATAAAAATAAGCTATTTGTTTGAAATTTACCTCCCATTTATTATACACTTGCATAGGAGTTCTCCTAAGAATCTACAGGAGAGCCTTGTTTGGAAAAGTTATATAATATATGTTTATGTGCTGAGAGTGGAACATACATGTGATTACCATAGTGTTTCATAGTACTGATTTTTTATTTTATTATTTTTATTTATTTATTTATTTTAGTAATACAACCTTGAGGGAATAGGGATATAAGATCTGCCACCAAATACACACTTAAATAACATATTTGTTATAAGAGAGTCATACAGGAACATATACATATAGACATAAATCACAGATGATCATCATTGTTCTAATCATTAGGGTGTTTGAATGATCTTCAATAGTACAGTGTGTATAAGATGATCTTAACAAAATAAGTGATTTATCTATGTATACCATGCATTGTGTCAAGATTGAGTGCATATCATCTAATGTTTTAGAATTAGACATTATAATGGTTCACTCTCCATATTCTGAAAAAGCTATTACTTCAAGCTCAAGTGCTATTATTGCTAGGAGGGATTTCACCCATATTTCACCTCACTCCATGTATCACTGAAAACATACTCCTGTACATTTTACATGGTTATTATTACCCAGTGACCATTCAGCATGCAGCCATCAAAGTGCAAGATATATGACTCCAGTTGAAGACCAGAAAGCAATGCGGTAGTGTAATTTGCCTGTCTGGAGAGAAGTGTCACTTGAAATTTATGACTCTTAAATGTAAATTAAGGGGGTATACAAAGGCTTATAGAAATAGTTTCCTCTGTGGAAAAGGAGTTAAGTTTGGTAGTCAAACAGCTTTCAATTATTTCCTTATTATCTTTTTAAGAACACACTCCTTGTTACTGTCACATGTTTGCCTTCTTGTGAAGACATATGAGGCACGGGATTTGTTAGAGGGTATGTTAAGTGATTAGATAGCTTCCAAAAATGAACCATAATCTACTAAATGTGCACTACTTTGAGTAGTATATGTAATATAAAAAGATGAAATGAACAACTCATCCCAGTCTTCCTAAAACTCCCCACATTTTAAAACCGAAAGTCTGTATCCTGTGGACACAATTAACTGGACCAAGTGGAATGCTAAGCACCTGCCATCAAAGAATAGAAAATGACAATTAATATATTGAAAGCATTTAACATTAACAATGAAATATTGGAAATTAAAATATTTAGGTTTCTTATCAGCGGCACAGGTGATGTTAGGAATTTAAAACTCTTCAAAATTACTTTGAGAAAAAAGTAATCAAAAATACTTTTATTAAATAGAGAGAAGGCTATTGGGTATAGGGCACTTGTTTAAATAATCCATTTATGACTCATGACTACATGATTTTTACAAGTTTGATATTAAATGTATGGAGAAACTCATGCATCTTGAGAGTGCATTCTTAAATGACATATTATCTATCATTCATAAAGTCTGAAATTTCTAAAAATAATTGAAAATGTGATGTTAAATACTCATTTATAATTCATTAAGGTTTGACTACCATTGTATTACAATGAGATTTCTGAGCTAATATTTTATATTATAGTGATTGTTTCACAGGTTACTCAGATGTTAAAACTTATCACAGTGTATACTTCACATGTTTCTAGTTTACTGTATATCAAATGATCCTATAAATATAAAATTAAGCTTTAAAAATTACTGGATATTTGAAAATCCAATATAAGAATTTAAAAAATAATACAAATCAAATGTAAAAAAAAAAACCTACTGTCATGAACATCTCAATTCCTTCTGCTACTAGTAAATAGGTATGTAAATAATACAAAATTTCAAGTTAGTGGATTTCAGAATGATCAATGGCTAAACTGATAGCTCAGGAATGATGTATGATTTTAAATACTATAGACTTGTGATAAGCACAATTTAAAGATTGCATAAAGGAAGGGATTCATTATTGCTCTGAATAATAAAATTAATTTTCAAGCTCACTATAATTCATATAGTCTTAGACATTATGTAAATCATCAAGATGTTACTTGTTCTTATTTCTTAAGTTTCTATTTTACTTCAGGATTAATGATTTATCTTTGAAAATATGTATCCAGTAATTCATAAATGTTACTCATGGTGGTTTAAAGAAATAAAAATTGATAAGGTAACATCTATTCTAAATTGCTGTGTAAATCTTGTATTTCTGAAGTCTGCTATTACATAACCCAAATTCTTTCCTGATATGAGTGAGATACAAAATATCATAGCTGAGGGTTTCCATCTTATTTTGAACAGAATGACTCATCAGTGGAACATATATTCCTAAATTAAAGTAAGTTTCTCGGACTCCCAAGCTTCAATTAATATGTAATGTCATAAAAATCTAAGGGAGCCATGTTAATAGATTTTTAAAATTACTCTTCATATTTTTGATCTACATGCAGTTAATTTCACAAACTCTTAAAATTCTGTGTAATATAATGCTAGCTGAGGTTTGTTCTGATTTACATTTATGATCTGCTTGGCCTTATGTTGATGGTATTGTAGTCTATCAAATGGACTGTGTCTGGGATAAATGGGAGTTGATTGGCAGTGAATAAAATCAATTGTATAAATGGCAAAAACAGAGAAGAAAAAAAGGAGCATGTTACACACATTCACAAATATCATTTATTCTAATACTGATTGATTATAAAAGTTAACTATAGAGTTGCATAAAATTCTTACACTCTGAAAATAGTCAAATGATTAAAATGTATACTTGATGGCAAGTTATTTAATCAGACTCTGGAGCTCAAATTACATTTCAATTTTTGTAGAATTTGGAGTTGGTCATTCATTGATGTTTGAACAACTGTGTTTAATGTATGACTTAACATCCACTAAGAATAAATATAAACATTTGATTGCTGAGTGTATACATACATATGCATACATACATATGATTCCTGAGTCACTTAAATTATAACCACTAAATATTTCTAAGTGGAAATGTACATTTTAGTTAGCCTACTTTACCCCCATCACTGTCTCGTTGTAAATTATATTATTGGAAACAATCTGGATGGTTTTTCTATATTATATTTCTGAATTAAGAGAAAATGCATCTAGACAAATTGTAGACCACATGCCATGACATATTCATGAAGACACACCATGAATATTCAGACAGTCTAGACTATGAGCACATAGCTAGGTGTTTTATTTCAGTTTTGATTCTTAAAAAAGAAGAAGAAGAAACTGAATTTTTGGTAGGCAGAGGGCACTTTTTAGCAAATAGCTCTGATTTATCCCTGATAGCAGAGTTTTACTTCTTTGTCTCTTTGAAGTCAGGTGATGTTATATGACTCAAATGATATGAACTATCATGGAAAGGAGCATATGGGTTTCTTAAATTGCAAATTTAATAGATATTAGGAAAGCTATTCCATTTAATGCCTGACTATTATTGATGCATGTATCAAGATGTAACCTATGTCAGCACAGATCACTCATCTCTAAAAATCACACACCCATTTCAAATCATGAACCTGCACATAACTGGAATAAAAAATAAATACTTCTTTACTTAAATCACTCATGGATATTTTGGGGGTTTGTTGTTGTAATTTTTTTTAACATAACATGACATTAACAGATACATCTGTCCTGATGTTTTCCTGAACCATTTAAATGTAAAAGGAAGATAAACAATAGAGTATTTATCTTGTGGGTCATGGAGCTGTAATTAACAGTAGATACTCTAAATAAGATAACAGTGACAGAAATATAACTGCAAATAGTTACCATGACTAACCTAATTGATTGTGAAGTACATTATAATGCAATAATTAGATTCCTGATACACTGAAAAGTGGAGAGAGCAAGATTCATGAAATAGTGGGTTTAAAACTAACTCTGCCACATAATAATTTTGAGACCTTGGTCAAGTCATTTTAGTTGTCTGTGCTTAGTTTTCTAATATAGATAAAATAAAGGTTTTGTCTTTGTATTAAATGAACTGATATTCATTTGATAACTTTTTGCTTATTATTACATATTTATTTTGTTTAGCACAATAACTTGTATCATCTATTTTCAGTGGTTTTCAGTTTCTGGTGAGTATAGAAATCCAGAGAAATAGGGCAAGAATTCAAAATCCTTGGCCTTACAGAAATATACTTAATCAGCATCTATTTTAGTTTCTAATTCACTTCTTAAATTTTAACCAGCTTCCAGACTAATATTAATCACCAATGTTTAAATACCATTGAAGGGACTTATACAAATAAAATCACTGTCAATCATTTATAACATTGAATTAAGGGATTCTTTCACTAAATTCGATTCTGTATCTATGGCTCTGTTGTATACAGAAGCACTATCTGCTTTTCTGTGAGGTTCTAATAGAACTTAGTAATCTTTTAAAATGTATGAAGCAAAGGTAGGAAGCAATATTTTTTTCTATAAACAACAAAGACAACCACTGAAAATATTTACTGATTGTGATATTTATACATTTCTGTGTGCAGATGATACATTACTTATCTGGGTATGTTATTTTCTCTTATTCATGTTTATTTTTCTCTGAATTTTTCTAAGACTTAGTTTTCATGCCCTCTATAACCTTACAATGAAAAGAGATTATTCTTGGAGAGATTTGCTTACTTTATGAAGACTTGTGTAACAGTGATAAAAGCTAGTGTCTTTATTCTCAGCTGTATAAACAAATCAGTTTCTAAAAGTTGATGAACAACTGAGTTTGTAGTTGAAGAAACCTAATAATTTTGTTCCTATCTTTTAAGAAAAAAAAATTGTAGATTTTTCTTTTGCTTAGCAATGTAAGCCTACAAAATATTGACATAACGTATTGTCAAATAGAACTTTAAAACCATTCATAATTAAAGGTGAAAAAAAAAACTCATAGAGCTAATGCTCCTTCAAACTATAGCAGTTATTGCCTAATAAATGCAACAAAAAATCAGGTCTGAAAACAAACTTAAAATCTCTTAATATTATAATACTATAAAAAGTATATCTTAGGCCCTCCCTGGTGGCGCAGCGGGTTAAAGCACTGCACTACAAAGCTTAAGCCACTTCAGCATGATTTCAATTCCCGCCTGCCCCGGAGGAGTCCACATGGCGAGGCAGACCTCTACTGCTTCCCTCAGCAGTGTACCTCGTCGATCTGCCTGTTCTGCTCCCCACTCTGTCTCTGGTGAATCCTCTCACCCTCCGCATCTCTGGCCTGTACCCCAGTTCTATATGAATAAATAAATAAAATCTTTTAAAAAAAAAAGTATATCTTAGCTATAAATAATATATGAAATATGTGGGTTTTTGATTGGGGTCAGCTGGGATTCATTTGGTTTATATTTAAGTTTAAATATTATCAAATATCTACTATATATTTAGGAGATACAAAGACGTTTGCTGCATATTTATAGGAAAGTATATAGTAAAAAAAAATTCTTGTCTGGAAACTGAAAATGTTCAGGTTAGAAAATGTCAGTTTCTGAAACATAACTAATATAGAGGTAGTGATTTTTAGAGGATGTGACTCATCGTCATCTCTCCTGGTATCTGAAAAGGCTTTAGTTAGGCAATGGCAAAAGGGAGACTTGAATTGCCAGTTTTGAACAGCAGTTGAGGACATCTGCAGCACCCTTAAAACAATTTTTATGAATATCAACTTGGGACTATGAAATTTCATCCCCAGGGAGATGAAGCCAATGTGCTGCGACCGACAAAAGAGTCAGCGCAATACTTAACATTCTCCAGAGAGTGCTTGAAGCCAGAAACATTAAAAAGCAAAACAATTCCAAAAGAGTCCACATTATCTCAATCTTGTTGCACCTGTACTATGATTATTACAAACATGTTTCTCACCATCACCTTTCAAGAATTAGTACTGGAAAAAGTCCATAAAGTAAACAGAGTAAGGATATGACAACAAACTGAACATAATTTTTGCTCAAGTGATGGGAAAACAAACAAAACGATAATAACAACTTAAAAACACAATCATTTAAGGTAAATTTTGAAATTGAAGAGACAAATAGAAAAAAATCTAAATTGATAATGACATACAAAAATCTAAATTGATAATGACATACAGTACTTAACAAAATATGGAATGTTTTACATCATTGCATAGTTTCAGGAAATATACAGATTCGTAGACAATTTTATAGAAAATAATTCATGAGGCTTGCATACACAAATGTATACTTTGTTATCTAAACAATGGTCATGCTGAGAATTAAAAAATAATAAAATTACAATTAAGTATGTAGATAAAAGTATAAAAAGGGATGAAAATATGGGAAGTATGTTTCCATTATATTTAAGAAACATTTTTTTTTCCTTCAACCTTTTAAGTTAATGGAGGAACTAAATATATCTATTACTCTATGTCATCATGGTTGCTATTGAAATAAATCACAACTTTAATGCACATATTATATATAGTTACCCAAAGAGTGTGGTATCCTAAGATGAAATAGTGCAAAGTATGTATTTCCTCACTTAGGTAACATGGATTTTGATATTTCATTCTAAGATTAGCATTCTTTGAAGAAGAAAGAGGTGACGCATTAATGTCTATTTCATGTAAAATCATTTCTTGTATACTTAGGATAGTAACATACTAAACATTATAACTTTAAAGTATTTTTTTTTCTAGGCCTTACCTAGAATAACGAATATGCCAAGTCAGAAAATAAAGAATAGTGTCTGCTTCTGTGAAATATTATATTGGAATGGGTCAATCTCAAGTGTGTGATCAAAACCCAGGAGAATGGAATTACACAATTTTTAGTGTTACAGGATGATGAGCAATACAGGATAGGGAGTAGCTCTTGCTAAATAAACCATGGGAACTGACACTATCTTCCCTGCCCCTACTTTTACCAGCCAACATTTCAGATGCTTTGGGTTAAAAATTCCTGCGTGCATAAACTGGACTTCTGGAGGTGTGACTACTGTGGGAAGGAGGGAGAAGCAAATAGGTTATTAGGTGAAGAATGGAGGCCAAAAGGCCAGACTGCTGCTGTCTTTGTTATTGGCAGCTATAACGTTTTGGGCAGGTAGGTTTTTCAGAGACAATGGCTGCTGTTATGTTGACTTCATGTTAGATTATCCAGCTTTTGTGAGGTTTAGTGAATTCTGGGTATCTCCTTCACTCTGAATCTACTTGGTCTGTTTGGCCTTCTTGTGGGTATGTATCTGGATCTCATTATTACCAGTTTGCTTGTAGGCTTCAGCTACCCTGCTCTGGGCCTCGTCTTTCTGGCTATGAACATACCCATGAGAAGATTGGTGATTGGAGTTTGATTCAGGAGTTTTTTTGTTTTGTTTTGTTTTGTTTTTACTTGAAATCTTTCCCTCCCCTACAGCTGTTCATCCTCTTTTTAAAATAATTTCTAATTATGAATACAAGAAGTGGGGTGTAGGCCACAGGTGTGGGGAAGTGAGAGGATTCATCAAAAACAGAGCTGGGGAGCAGAACAGATGGATCTACTGAAATACGCGGCTGAGGCTGAAATACACTGAGCAGCAGAGAAGACAGGAGAGCTCTGCTGCCTCATGTGGGTCAGCTCCCCAGACAGGGGTCAAAATCATATGACAGTGGCTGCTGATAGCTCGATAGTGCTGTTTTTAACCCCTGTGCCACAAGGGACAGGCTCCTCTCTTTCTATTAAAATTTTTAAATGCACTAGAGTGACTATTTTGTGTGTGCAAGTTGCAAAGACCTTAGGACAGGCAACATGGATTATTTTGTGGTCCCTGGATACCACTTGGTTTCAACTGGTATCATTAGTAGTTGTGTTAATTCAATTTAAAATACAGTTTGGGAGGAGTCTGGCAAGATGGAAACAGAGTAAAATGCTTGGCTTACCTTAGTCACATATTCACAACTAAATTAAAACAAAACAAAGTCAACAACCCTTGAAAGATAAAAGAATGGCAATTGACTGTATCAAGAACAATTCTAAGGTGGAAAGGACAGGAAAACTAATTAAACTGTGTTTAGAGCAGTACCAGGCCAGTGTAATCCATGAATCAGAGGACTGTTTGTATGTAGAGTCCCTCTCTTGTTGATAACTTAAGGACACACACCTACCCTAGGGGATTTATAAATAGGGTTCTAAACAGGAGAGCGGGGTATACAAAGTTGGCATGTTTGATGGAGGCGGCATAATGGAGAATTATTTTAATAGGGTACAGACTGATGACTGTTGGTTTGAGCCTCAGGTTTCCAAATTAGAACAGTTGGAGCCTGAAACAGAGGAGAGAGCCAGATTGGATCACCTGTGTCTCCTCATAGCCCAGACTGTTATTTGCAGCCTGAGGCTGTGAGATGCAAAATATGTGCCTTGTTCTTGCTCATGGCTAAAATCAAAACAAAAAACTGAGTACTCTCACTAAGCAGAGTTTAAGCACCAGGATCTTATTAACAAGACCAATGTCCCAGTGTAAGGCACTATTGTCCTAGTTGAATGCTATATCAACCATTTAACCACAGTATGGAAACTGAAAGTGGAACAAACTATATAAAACATTCGGTTACGGAGGTAACCAATAGAAGATGCTACTGTGAATCCCTGATATATAAGGTGGGTACCCACAGCTTTGTAGGACTTGAACCCATGATTTTCAATGACGATCCCCTTTAGTACCAGTGTTCTGGTCATTCTTACAGGTATAAAGATAACTGTCTGTGAAGTAACTGACAGCCAGGATCCTGGGTAAAACACCTTGAATTATAGTTAGCTTCTTACATAGAGGTATAAAACCAATTTAATAAGTCAAGAAAAGAAAACTCCCTTTTACAAACCATTTTAAAAAAAGAAAAAAGAAAGAAAGAAAGATATGGAAGTGCTAAATGCTGGAGTTAACAAAACTCAGATGGATCTACCTAATGTATCTTAAGAGATGATTAAGGTAATGATTATAACTATACCTACTGAATTAAGAAAAACAACATATGATCAAAGCCAGGAAATAATAAAGTTAGAGAAAACAACACTGCTAGAAGTAGAAATAATACATCTCAAAATTTACTAAAAACAGACTAACACAAACTAAGGCACACTTTAATAAAAGGTTGACAGTCAATGACAATGACAGAATATTACAATCATTATTCAAAGAATAGTAGTCTGTAAGGGAACTTGTATTAGACTCTTGATGGAGTTTTCAGTGAAAAGCTTATATGGAAAGGCAAGTGATATTTTGAGTACTTAAAGAAAAGGGTGGCTAGCCTAGAATACCTTCTTCCTCAAGATTATCATGTAAGTCTGAGGGAAAAATTAACAGCTTCATTAAAAAGCAACAAATAAAAGGATATACCAACACTGAGCTGTACATGAAAGAAATACTAAATGTTTATGAGGCAATAACATGTAAAAATATAATGCACTAACAGATACCTAAATTATACAATATGAAGGAGGGCAATGCATGTGTAGCCCACCAAATAAAGCCTGAAATTAGACTGTCCAACAGTTTTCAGAATAACCAAGAGAAATGTTGGAATTTTGGCAGATGGCTCAACAAAATTAAACACTTAGACAAAGTGTGGATGCTGACAACTAAACTGAAGTTTCTGTGGTTTAGCAGGAGAGGAAAGAGAGAAAAAAGGTCAAAACGGTGTAATACATGATTAGGAGAAAAAATATATGGAAATGATGTATATCAGAAGATGCAATATGTAAAAAATCAATAATAACTAATATAATAAACATGAACATAAATGTAATGTTGCGTCATAGATTAAGTTTATAAAGTGATGTAATAAATTGTAAAGCAGTAAAAAAAATGCTTTATATACTCCATATGTATATTCAAGGTCTGCTGACTTGACTATATCATGCTGATCCACAGGAGTCATGGAACACACCACACAGTACAGGACGCTGCTGAAAGAACAAGCTTCTGCCCACTATTGGCAGAAAAATAATACAGCATCAATTATATGGGAATAGGAGAACAAAGAGAAAAGGATAGGTGATACTGAACAAATGTGCTTATGTGCTAGGTTTTAGGGGGAAGGTGAATCTGCTGGTGTCTGCTTGATGACTGGTATTGAAATGGAAACCATAATCCAGAACCCCAATTCATTGTTCCAATTTTATGGACAAGATGATTCCCTGATGGCTTCTGGGAAAGTAGGTTAATGCAAAAGTCAATGGGCATTCCTCTGGGCATTCCCTGTACTACATCCTGATATAGAACCTTTGCTCTGAAAGGGCAAACATTCTGCTCTTGTTAAATTTGAAAGGCGACTTGTAACTAACTGACTGATCTGGAATGACCTTGTATTTGAATGCAAAACTGCATGTAACCAACATGGTGGCTAAGCAGACATTTTAGGTCTAGCAGACCCAGGAAGGTCTACAAACATTTCAACTTTTAAATAGTAAACACATTGAATAGTGTTCAAAACTTAATTTTCTTGACAAGGCACATTGGAAAGATAATTCCAGAAACAAGAGCTATATTCTTGATTATCTCTTCATTATTCTTGCCAACAATGGATGAAGTCTATTGTTTTCCTTTTCTGATCACCATAATCTCTTATATGTGAGTCAATTTCATCACCTTCTTCAGCCTCTCTTGTCAGTATTTTTGAAATACCCCACATATGCATTTGTTTCCTTGATTGTATAACATGGAGCCAGTGTGAACTTTAACACAAAGGCAATTAGATCAGCACTGACCATTAAGAGCTCACTGCTGTAAAAATAAAGATTATGACATTTACTATGTGTTATAAGACCCAGTACTCTCTACTTAATTCTAACAGTACACTAGTATCATTTCACTTCATTCTTTCTCTTACTTTCTCTAGTGCAATAGCACTAGCCAAGCTAAATGTTAACCAATATGCTGTGTTTTTACATTATTCAGCCTGTAACTACACATGTTTATTCTACTACTTCATCTTCTTACTTGTATTAAATCTTCAATTCCATTGACTCTCCAAAATTTCATGAGGCTCTCCCACCTCCTTGTAAGATATGTGACTATGTCTCCAGAGCTTTTATTCATTATAAATTTAACAATTTATAATCATGTTTTAAAGATATTATTTGATTAGTATAAGTCTATTATTAGACATGTAGCTCAATTAAATTAGGATTATGTCTGACATATCAAGATGTAAATACATAGATTTGAGTAAACATATGTATCCAGTGCTTATATCTTACATGCTTATGTTTATTGCATGACAAAATAAATATGTGAGTACTTATTTTTTTAAATCAAATCAGCTACTAAATAGGGCAACTAGAAATCTCTGCCCTCATTGTACACTCTTTTCCTTCCCCTTGCATTAAATAATGAGACTATATAGCATAATAGGGGAGAAACTAGACATATGGAGAAAATTTCAAGTCTTTAAAGGAAAACTTCTTGAATTTTCCAGCCTAACCCAGTTGTCAAATGAATTTTCCAGCTGGTGCATTGGGAGCATAATTGCTTAGAAAAGACACACTATAAATACTAAGCCAAATGGACATGAGAAATAATCATTCATTGAATTAAACCATTTAGTTTGCCAACTGACAACAGAAAAAATAAATGAATAAGCACTCATTTTAAAAAGGTTATCTTAGAGGTATAATGTACTTTTTTAAAGTGGTATCTCTGGCCTATTCAATTCTGGAGTGATGGTAGGAAGAAATGGGATATAAAAATGGAAATGTAAAGTACGGTTTTAATTTTGGATAAGCAATAGTTATCAATATTTTAAAATAAGACAGCAATACTACTGTAACTATTCCTTAGAAATATTGCCTGCCTCCTATGAAACAACTAGATTTGGGTTTGCTTACATGTATTTTTTTTTATGATATGTTATTTAAGATACTTAGATGAGTATATTCTTGACAAAGTAAAAATAATATATATGGGAAAGGACACAGGAGGGAAAATGAAAGGAAGTCATTCAGAAATTAGTTCACAAAATATTAGGAGCTCTTGGACTTTTGCTACAAGATTTCTAGTAGCTCTATATTCTCTTGGAGGCTTCTTTAATCTCTTTGAGTAGGTAATCCTATTCAAGTGATTCTTTCCTAGGGGACCAATATTAATATTAGACCAAGATAACATTTTCAATTGTCTGGTCTGGCTTCTCATTAACATGTTTTATCAGCTTTTTTTACAATTTCTTAGAATCCTAGTTCCATAAATTATCATAAATTTATTTAAGGACACAGGCATATGGCATACAGCCATATACTCTGTTCACATATTCTACATGTTTTCCTAAACTATGAGGGTACTTTTCTAATTGCTTTTGTAACTGTTTCTCTATCTCTATCTTCAGGTTCGAAATGGGACTTCATGAAAAAGCTCTGCAATTCTTATACCATATATTTGCAGTTAAATACATTTTTCAGAATTTAAAATTTGAGGACTATAGAAATGCAATAGTGTCCAGATATTGTATATTATGCACACATAGGGACTCAGAGAGTATTCTATAATAAAACACATTCATATTGCTATGGAAAATACATGACCGTTCACATAAAATGAGATTCATAAAGAATATTAAAATCTACCAAAGTAATTCAGGTAAGGTCGTGTATTGCTTTCAGACCAAGTTGTTAAAGATAATTTGTTTTCAGAGCACTTCATATATCAAAACAAAGGGTTAAGCCTTGTGATTTTTAATTTCCTGTATTTTGCCTCTCCTTAGGGTTGTCACCTCAGTCTCCCTAAGTTCTTTTCTCCTCTCCTCTCCCCTCCTTGCCCTCCTTTTCTTTTCTCTCTCTCTCTCTTTTTCATTTTTTTTCTCTCTCTCTCTCTCTCTTTCACACACACACACATTCTTTTACTGGGTAACAA
The DNA here is from genome assembly GCF_000260355.1 of Condylura cristata. Classification (NCBI taxonomy): domain Eukaryota; kingdom Metazoa; phylum Chordata; class Mammalia; order Eulipotyphla; family Talpidae; genus Condylura; species Condylura cristata. Next base: position 55,278,628 of record NW_004567104.1, on the reverse strand, counting down.
GATTCAAACCCTCCCCTTTGTAACCTTATTCTTAAGATGTAGGCCCCCTTTTAACTTTATAGATTTAATGTATACTTCAAAACTTCAAGTCTTCTTTAAAGTATATTCTTCTTGGGCCCTTCCTGGTGGTGCAATGGGTTAAAGCACAATACTATTAAGCTGTCTGCAGCCACTGCATCACCAGTTGGATCCCTGGCCAGAGAGGTGAACCACATGGCCTGGCAGGTCTCTCCTAGACTGCCTTCTGCTCCCCTCAACATTGTATTTCACTACACCTGCCTGTTCTGCTCTCCACTCTGTCTCTGGTAAATAATCTCACCCCCTGCACCTCTGCCCTGTACCCCAGTTCTTGTATGCATAAACAAATCTTTAAAAAATAATAAAGTATTTCTCTACCTGTGGTATACTTTTGTACTAAAACTATTTCCTAGGTCACTGTCCTTTATTGATTTAAAGCATAGTATAATTTCTCTCTCTCTCTCTATATATATATTACACTTTATAGCACCATGCCTAGTTACCAACTCATCTCAGAAGTGCTCTCTGTAAAGATGTTGTTATGGAGCCACCAGGCTTCCTTACCTCCGACTGAGGTTCTATCTCTAACATGTATGTTCACCAACATATTAAGTAATGTGATTCTGAGAATAAAGTCAGATTACTTGCCTTATATTCACAAGGATAATTAGCACAGGGTGGGTCATACTTCTAGATCCACTGCTAAAATTTTCTCATGATTAAGACTATGATATAATATAAAATTAAACAGTTTCAAATGCTTTTGAACTCAAAGACCAAAAACCATATCACTTATTATTTAGTTCTGCACATTAAATTCCCAATCATTTCCCAACACTCCCCCATTTAGGAAGTACACTTTTCAGTTGCTTAAAGCTATCTCTCCACTCAGTAAATTCTTAACCATGAAAAGAAGTAGTGATACACACAGAAACCAAAACATCACCTTTCTTTCTTAAGCAAACTACAATGAGGAATGAAGTTTACTGGGACTGTTCAAATGTCTTGCTAACAGAAACCTAAGCAAGAATTAAACCTCTGTAGGCAGACACAGAGAGGGGCAATTACATTATTTGTCTATTTCTACATAATCCAATTATCAGGGACATAGAGATTCATTTATTATGCACCATTTTTGTAGGCCAAAACTCAGACATCACATAGTATGGTTATCTGCTCAGGGTCCTCAGGCTGTCAGTTATGTTATATTTCCATCTGAGTTCTTGAATAAAAGAATCGGTTTCCAATATGAGTGACATCTCATCATCTTTGCTATATTCTGTTTGTCAGAAGAAAGTCATAGTTTCTGCCCAGATTCTAGGAATGGGGAATCTACAAGTGTATAATGCAAGGAGGTCATCTCAAGGCTTGTCTGTCATGGAAATAATGTCAGTTACTAGATTGTTAGTACCAATATGGCAAAATAAATTAAGTAAACACACAAAAATTACCTTTCCAGAATCATATTGCACATCTGTGCTCTTAAAAATTAGCAAAAATTTTACTCTGGAGTCTCATTAACATAAGTGATTCCTAAAATCAGTTGTTTAATATAATTTCTTATACAAAGTACATCAGATTCTATAAAAATGTCTAGAAAATATAGAAAATATTGGTTATTTTGAATGTTGAAGTAGGAAGACCATATTTGCAGCTAGGAATTATTTTGCAGAGAATATTTATGGAAGGTTGGTAAACGGTTAAAATAAATGGATTCAGGAATTCAAGGTAAGTCTAGGCAAGAGATGATGAAGTAGAACAGAAGCAGTAAAACATGAGAGAAACCATTAAAACAGGATTCTTGTGTTGATGAAAGGATAAAGGAAAAATAAACCAGTCACTTCTCGCTTTCTAGAGTAGGTGACTGAGAATGTAGGGAGTCAATAAATGAGAAAAAACTAGATCTCCATTTATGGGGAGGTTTTAGGATTTGGAAATGTAAAGTAGGTGCTTTGAGAAACATCACTGGTAATAGCTAACAAGTCATCTTCACAGAAAAATGACATGATCTCCATGTTTTTTATGTTCCCATTCACAGGTGATCATGTAATTTGTTCAGTCACAGTTGCTTAGGCCATGTTATTTGCCTGCATTTATTAAACAGACATGCACCTAAGCAAATATCTTCTGTACACACAAACCCTCCCACCCCACCCCACCCTTTCTATCTATACCACAGGAGACTGCTTCAACTAGAAATTAGCATTGGTTCTATACAAGGTAAGGAAATTACCCTTCAGTAACAATATTCATAGTTTCAACTGATTGTTTATTGAGTTTGGCTAATTCTCTAGGTAACTTCCATAACATTGGAATCTCCATATCAATACATACTTACAATATTTTGCTAATCTGGTTAAAAGGTACAAGTGGGAATCACATCAACTGCTTTTTAAGTGATAAATGCTTTTATCTAAAATTGACATACATTAAGTTGTTTTAAAATGATTTCACTTTGCCATGGATAATTTCAGAGAGATGGGAAAATGCAATATAAGATTGATACATAAATATCAGTAAACTGCAGTACACACTATTCTAATTAATCAATCAATCAAGTAATTTTCATATAGAGCCTGGCATATGTATGGCATTGTGATAAATATTATGTATATCTAATAAAATTTTAATTAAAATAACCCTGTTTCCAATTTTCCCCTAAAACACCAAAGAAAACATTAGCAATGGGCAATCATTTTTTTAAAAGATTGTCCCTGAAATTTAATTCTGAGGCTATATTGCCTATTTTTGTCACTTCATTTCTGAAGATTTAGACAAATATTAGTGAAGACAAAATGTGAGCATCTTGAATACTACTGAGAATGATATAATTTTTTTTATTGCAGTAGCATTTGTTTACAATTTGTCTATGATTCAGAGGTCTATGATTCACACCCCCCCAAACATATGTCACCATACCATACCCACCATTAAGGCACACAAAGTCCTCTAACATAGTCCACTGGATCCTTCCACATTTAGTTCACTGTTCCTCTCCTTCCCAGAATGTCATTTCAGACAAAAAATTATGTTAAATAAGGTGTACATAGAATGCTCCAAATTGTACTAGACAAACAATAGATGCCTGATGATACTACTACTACTACAATTAATACTAGTGATATCATGCATTACTTAATAATAATATTAAGTATGCTGCTATAGTAAATGGTAATAAAACTGCCATGTTGGACACCTTTTGTTAATCACTCATGGATGCTACAATCTAGATCACTAGGGAGAGAGAGAACTTTACCCATGTCATTAGAATTGAAACCAATAATGAAACAAAGAAATTAAATTTTGTGTGACTGCCAAATAATTTTTGAAATGGGCTAAATGAACATATACACCATTATTTTGTATTTATAAAAAAATACCAAGATATGAATATAAGTTTTTTTTTGTTTGTTTGTTTTTCTTTCCTATATTCTGCTATTGCAGGGGAGAAGTCAATGGAATCATTTGGAAACAGAATGATTTTTTTAGGAACGATTAATAAATTTTATATTTGAAATTATTTAGCCTTTACTTCAGTGTTTTGCAAATCATTTCATTTTAGGAAACTGGTATTGTAAAGACTAATGTGATTTCTCAAACAAATGTGAGTTTGTTTGTTTTTAAATCATTTTGTAATAATAAAAATATATTCACAGGGGTCTCTCTCTGGTGGCACAACAGGTTAAAGCATCATGTTATGAAGCTCTTCAAAGCCACTGCAGCAAGAGTTTGATCCCCGGCCAGGGAGCTGACTCACACTGTGGGGCAGACCTCTCCTTACCCACCTGCTGCTCCCCTCAGCAGTGTACTCTGTCAATCTGCTTGTTCTGCTCCCCCCTATCTCTAGTGAATTCTCTCACCCACCACACCTCTGGCCTGCACCCCAGTTCTGTAAGCATTTATATATATATATATATATATATATATATATAGTCTTGAATTATTATACTGTTTATAACTAGCCCTTTGCTGTGAATTACTTTATTACAAGTAAAAGCCTGCTCACTTGGTTTAATTAAAGTGTTTATATACTTACAGAGTGCATAGTAATGTAGAATTATTTTAAAATATGTCATTTTTGGGGAAGGAACCTGATTAGTATTTAATTTAGTGACACAGATAAATGAACTTAGCCATGGGCACAAGAATTTTGAGAACCAACAAGAATGTTGAAGAAGGTGAAGCTAAGAAGCATGACAAAATTATTTCTGACTTGATGCCTATCTACCCAAGTCATTAGGGGCAGAATAATGCATATTCTTTAAGCATTTTCAACATGAAAAGATATCACAATGATAATAAATGACAAGTTCTTACTGTACTGTGTTCTAAAACCAAGATGCAAATATGTTATTTGATATTTAAAATTTTTGGTAAATTTTCTTTTTTTTTCCCTTTTTTTTTTAAATTTAGATAGCATGGTGTACATTACTTGCTAGAATTTAGAGCTATAGTATCACACTCCTCTGAGGTGTATGTTACCACACCATGCCCACTGCCAAGGTACCCATAGTCCTCCACCATAGTCCACTTTGACCCCTACTTAGCTCCCCCACTGACACACTTAATTCTACAGTCAGATTTCCAGAGTTTGTAATCGGTTTGGTTTTATCTGACTCCTTGATTTATTTTTCTATAATCCATATAAAAGTGTCACTGTCTGGTATTTAACTTTGTCTCCTTCACATTTATTTGCTGAGCATTTTCCCCTCCAGTTTCATCTATGCTTTTATAAATGGTAAATTTCTATTATTTATTTATTTATTTATTCATTCATTCATTCATTCATTCATTCATTCATTCTTCATTCATTCATTCATTCATTCATTCATTTATTTATTTATTTATTTTTTGCAGCTAAGGTGTCTATATATACTACATCCTCCTAAGCTTCATTGGGCACATATATTCTTTCTGTAACTACTGTATGGCTATTTTAAATAGTGCTTTAATAAAGATCAATACATCATGAAAAAAAATAGCAATCTCGATATGCCATTGCATATCATTGTAGTCTCATACTTATGGAAATTGCTAAAAAATCACTTCTATCATATCTTGTTTAGGAAGTGACAAAGAAAACTTAACCTAACTATTAACTAAAAATTTATCTAGAGATCTTGGCTAAAAATTAGAAAACTGGAATATCACATCAACCTTAAAATTTCTTTTGCTTAACTTAATTTTAAATGAAAACATCTTAAAACAAAGTATTCGCCATTTTGATCAGTATTATTTATGCTAAAAAGTTATTTTCAGACTAAGAAATTTATTAACAGAAGTGCATTATTTAACTGAAACACTGAATTTCAATTATTATATTATCCATACACTTATTATAAAAAAGTATTTTATTATTTTGTGGGAGCACATATTTCTATACTTGAGTATGGCTTTTGCGAATCATACATAAGGTACAGAGTTCTTAAAGTAGCAACATATAGTTATATTAACTAGTTCTATCATTTAACTTATGTCTTTATACACAGCACTTCATTAAGTAACAATAAAAAGCAAAACCTCTAGATGTCAAACTAATAAAAAAATTCTATACATCAAATTTTCTTTCTCTTTAGTATACTATATAGTTATTTCAAGAGGTCATCATTTAGAAACAGGTGAGTGTTCTAATGTTTTAAGCATCATATGTGTTATAGCAAGCACTGTGCTATGTTTTCATGAATTCAACATGATCAAATGCTGGTTATACAACTAAGATACCTGAAGCAGAACTCAGGGGATCACCAGCATTAAATACTATGAAATGTTAAATCCTTAATAATTTTATTCACATTTTATGGCTACCTATCCTTTCTCAGAACTCACTGAAGATGAGATGATGACTAGTGGAAAATAGTCAACTAATTAAATTTCAGACTTTCAAAAAGGTCAAAATAGTGTAGCATGTTACTACATAGAATAAATGGTGCATGCAAATGTCAAAACTTCATCCTGGTGACAAATCCAGAAAAAAAAAAATGAAGGGAATTGTCTCATTGATACAAGTGGGTTACTGGTTATAAAAGGTCCATGTGCTCTTACAGTTACATATTTAAAGTTGTTTTTAGGCTGTACTTCTTGAATATAGTATAAACAATTACAGATAATAGATCATACATACATTATTAGTTATAAAAATGATAAAACTAGCTTAAAAACTAGCTTAACTACCTGCTTGATAAGCTTTCATACATGCCTTTATCAGGTGAGTTTCCATTTTCTGTTCATTTAACAAACAACTATGTTTTATCTTAATAATCATATCAGACAGAATATTCTATATAAATAGTACATCAAAATAATAAACTATAGAGTTGTAACTGTAGAACTGAGGCTACTGAAGTGGGGGGTGGAAGGTTGGGAGCAAAGTTGGACTATATTGGAGGACCATGGGTGCTTTAGTGATGAGTGTGGTGTATTAAGGTATATTAACGCTTCTGAAAGATGTGATCCTGTACCTCTAAATCATATACCTCAATACAAGTCTCTAACGAACAGTAATAAGTACTATAATGACAAGGTAAAAATGTGCAGTTATTTGGACACATATATCTTTATATATGCACACACAATTTTTAGCTTTTCTATTTTTTAATATTTAAATAAACAGGTAGAATGTACTTGGTTAACTTCCTGATGCTTTTCTGGTTGAGTGGTCTTGCTGAGTGCTGCTCTATCAACCTAAAAACCACTCATGATTCATTATTCCCAATCAATATTCCATCTACATTACAATCTAACTTGAAAAAATAATAACCAGGGGCCCTCCCTGGTGGTACAATGGGTTAAAGTGCAACTCTACAATGCTAGCCACAGCCATGAGTTCTTTCTCTGTCAATGAGGTAACCTACATGGCACAGCAGACTTCTCCTGACCCACCTGCTGCTCCCCTCAGCACTGTACTTCATCCATCTTCCTGTTTTGCTCCCCACTCTGTCTTTGGTGAATCCTCTCACTGTCCCTGTGCCTCTGCCTATCCCCCAGTTCTCTATGCATAAAAAAAATAAATCTTTAAAATAAAAAAAATAATAACTGACTTATGTTTTCCTTTTTTAACAGATGGATATATTATTGATTTTAAAATTGATAAGTAATAACAATATAAGGCATTTGAGTATGCATCATAGGATTTGACAGCTGTTTTAAGAAACAGCATTTTATTGGCTATTGGTTTGAATCTTGACCTACGTTTTCTGGAGACTATAATCTTACTCTGTTATAATTATAGATCCTTAGACAACCCTTTCACCAACAAAATACCTGTTTCCATGATGCATACACAGAATGAACAAAATCATACTTATTTCATAGGCTTATAGAGATGACTTTATAATAATTTTTAGACGCTTAAGACATTTGATACAGTGTTCAACAAATATTCATTTTACTTCTACCAAGTTAGTTTAACTCTGCTTTCAATTTCATGTCAAATGGGTGACCTCGCTCTCTCAAACTCTTTCATGTATAAAGAATTTAAGCAAAATACAATGTATTATTCCAACGTTTACTGTTCCAATTTATTGCAAGTTTTAATGCTTAAAACAACATTATGTAATTATATTTCAACTCTACAAGTCAGAATTCTGGCACAGGTCTCTTTGGGCTAAGATCAAGATGCCAGGCTTGTTATGCTCCTATATTTTTATCTTTAAATATAATTTATCGCACTAAAGTATAAATGCTTAAATGATCATCTCAAATCTCAATAAAAAGTGTTTAAATGAATCCAACATGCATTCTTGATAAAAACTCAGCAAACTAATTCAAAATAATTTTTTTCAATTATGTAATTTAGTAACTTTGTTAGAAATATCTATGTATAAACATAAACCAAGAGCTTGCAGGACTTAATTATAATAATATTTAATATTGCATACCATTTATCATTAATTTTAATGAATTGATATTGTATTCATGATCCTAATATGAGGCAAGTACTATTGTAACCATTACAGATTACATTTAATGAAACAGAGGCATAAACAGAATTAAGAACTTACCCAAGAACTTTGAAATCAGGCCAAGTCCAAGTTTTATCCACTGTACTGCCTAGTATCTCCCCTGTAATAACATCTGTAATAACATATCCAAGTTTAATAATAGGCTACAATAAACTGACATTTAGACTGAAAGTTTTATAATTATCAAATTTCAAGAAATCTAGTTAAGAAATAAGTATGAAATTTAAAACTTAGCAATACAATCACTTAAAATGCCTGCTAAATAATGCATACTGCAATGACGTTAAACAGAATATTTCATTGTTTTCTATTTTACTCTTACTTTTTCAATTTTTATTTTACTATATTTAAAAATATATATATCAGAGAAAGAACAAAGATGGCGGCAGAGTAGACACTGAGATCACTTGCACAGGAATTGAGGACTGAAAACGGACTACAGACTTACATACTACAAGTTTCAATTCAAATGAAAACACCCTGGACTCATTAGAAGGTAGATAACTGAGGGGGAATCAGAGATTGGGGAGTTTCAGATGCCTGAAAGTTCCGCGGGCTGCAGGAGCTGCTTTGTCCCATGCTAAAGCCCTGGAGGTGAAGGGGGACGGCTCAGCTCAGTGAGTGGAGCCCAGGCTGCGGAAAGACTGCAAATCTGATCTGCAACACCTGGGTACAGGGAAAAACCGCTGAAACTGCAAAGGCAAAGCCACTGAGGACCAGCTCGACAAGCTTGGGAACGGGCAAGATGGCGGCAGAATAAAGACGTCGAGAGGACTACACCCAAACTCACAGGTACATCCAAACTCACACGGGAATATATAAAAACGGACTATAGGACTATAGACTTACATGCTACGAGTTTCAACCCAAATGAGAACGCCCTGGACTCATTAGAAGGAAGATAACCAAGGGAGAATCAGTGATTGGGGAGTTCCCATAAGGGAATTCCTAACCAGAAGCGGAAAAGGCAGGATTAGCAGAACCCTGCAACTCTGATGGGGAAGCCAGTGGCTTCCTACTTGTTCGGCTCCTTTAAAAATCTAGGTGCCGGGCCCTCCCTGGTGGCGCAGTGGATTAAAGCACAGCACTGAGAATCTAAAGCCGCTACCAC
>NW_004567104.1:55226584-55266788 GCF_000260355.1 Condylura cristata | reverse complement strand
GACTTGGTGATGGGAAACCCACGGGGATTACAATTGAGATGAAAAAAAATGTACAAAATGATGTAAAAATAAACTATTATTAAAAAAATCAAATTAGCACCATTTTCCCCTCTATTTAGTGTTCTTACATCTCAGATATATGTTATGATGCTTTATTTTTCCCCTAACATTTGATATCTCCACCCATTCATTTCCTCCAATCCTTTTTGTAGCTTAGAAAACTTGCTGACTGGGAGGATAATGCACCTCAACACTGCACATTTCCTCACATCACAGCAGCTAACAGAACAAGTGTTAATTTTCATCTTAAGTATCAATATAAATCTCACTTTAATATAATTCTGAAGTGTTCCAGTAAAACCCCTTATTCTTCCAGCAGGTCTCTTTTATAACCCCGTGTCCATGATGAGTTTAGGCAGGGACAAACAGCAAACTGTGCGGAGCTCTGCAGTGGTTCAGATTCCCTCTCGTTTTCTCCCTTTATCAGCTTCTCTAGAATAAAAATGACAAAATTCACTGCTGAGAAACTTATAAAATTTACACTGTAATTTCAAATACTGAATAGTTCTCTTTGATCAGGGCAAAAGAAAAAAAAAGAACTTTTTAACTTCAGTAGTTCGAAGACCATAAGCATTTCATATTATTGAATTCTGAATAGAATGATGAAATAAAGTCCAAAAGCCAGAATTACCAAGTGATAAGTAAAATTACACACCACACCTGTCCAAAAACAAAACAAGCAAACAAACAAAAAAACCTGATTTCTTTACTCGTGTTTTTATGTGAATAACAGATTTCTTTTGATTGAGAGTAAAATCAATTTCTCTCCATCTCCATTTGTGTGGATCAGAGCATCTCTACCACTTCAGGTTTATTATAAAGGGAAATATAAATTTAAAAGGAACAGCTTAATGTTTTGATGTAAACATGTATTTAAAATATTCACCAAATCTAGCTATTTAGTATATCTATTAGCTCAAATATTGACATGCTTGTCTGTGTGTATGAGTGTATGGTATGATTGCTAAAGATCTATCGTCTTAGCAAATTGAAAATAAAATACAGTATTATTAACTACAGGTGTCATGCATTAGGTTTCTAGAAGTTATTAATACCACAAAACTAAATTTTGTACTTCTTCACCAATATCTCTTTTGCTGCTCCTTACCCCATTCCCTGACAGCAGCCATTCTACTTTGTGTTTCTGTCAGTATGATTATTTTAGGTATTACCTAAAAGTGAGATCATTCAACATTTGTTTCTCTGTACTTAACTTCTTTCATTGGATATCATCCATAGTCATCCATGACTTAATAAGTAGCAAGATCATCTACTTTTTTTCTCCTAAGGGCTGAACAATATTTCCTATAAATATCTTAATACTTAAGAAGCTAAAAAAAAAAATCTCAGCACTGTTGAAGTTAAAAAAAAAAAACTCAATGTCATTCATCTTTACTCCTTTAGTTTGAAAGGATCTCCCCAAAGAATGTCACCATCCACCTTTGACTCCTCTATTCCTTGGCCAGTTTTTTCACTAAACTCTCTTCATTTGCTCCTTTTCGCTATAGCTAGAGTCTTATACTGGGTACTTTACAATGCAATGCACAACTGTCTTGAATATAATCATAATAATTTAAATAGGAAACATATTCATAGCTAATTCAAACCACACACAAATGTGACTTAATGTGATATACTCATAATGTTGCTTTGATATTTATTAGGCAGAATTTTAAAATTTTATTTATTTATTTAATATATTTTTATAACAATCTTCATTTTCACACATTGTATGCTTATTCCACTCATGCTTGGTCCCCAAGGAGCTCCCATCATCAGTTCACCCATGCACCATCACCATAATCCCTTGTACTCCTCCCAGTAGTTTTAAACCATTTTATTCCTCCCACCCCCAAAAATGTCTCTGAATTATAGTTATTTCACTGAGTATGATCCTTTACAACTCCATCCATGTTGCTGTGAATGACATGAGTTTATCTTTTTGATAGCTGAGTAATAGTCCCCTGTGTGTGTGTGTGTGTGTGTGTGTGTATACACCACATCTTGATTCAGTCGTTTATTTTTCGGCAACTTTGTTGTTGCCATAGCTTGCCTACTGTGAATTGTGCTGCAATAAACATCGTAGTACAAGTGTCTTTTGGGTGAATGCATTGGTTAGATTATAATACAGCATTTAGAATAAATTATAATATATGTTTATCATGCATATTCAGATCTCAGAAATCACATAATCCATCCCAGTGGCTAATATTATATTTCTTGTAATTCAACTGATCTGAAATTCAGAACTATTTGTATGAAGATGAAAGACTTGTGAAATGTTTATATGCATATTTCCTTTACCATTGAAAGTATATAAGTAGTTAATTTCTAGTATCTTACCCAGTAGAATGGAAACAATTAGAATTTAGGGTCATACTTAATATTGGGCTTTCAAAATAAAATATAGTTTCTAGCACAACAAGTGCTAGAGATGATGTAGAGAATGAGGAACACAAATGTATTTTTGGTGGGAATGTAAACTGGTTTGCATTTACCTAAAAAGCTAAAAAGGGAATTATGGCATGACCCAGCAATAGCACTTTTAGGGATTTATCCAAAGAATAGGGAATAAGGAATAAGGAACAATTAACTAAAGAAAATTTTCTCAGTGTTTACAGCAACATTATTTGTAGTGAAGACACGCTAAGTTCCAATTGATTTAAGAGTGTATTAATATATACATATATACACATATATATGTATATATACATATATATACATTAAGATAATGTAATATATATACATTAAGATAATGTAATATATATACACATTAAGATAATGTAATATATATATATACACACATACATTATCTTTATATATACATATATACACACACACACAACAGAAAAATATTTAGGTATTGATAAAAGCAATATATCATCAATTGTAGCAAAGCAGAAGGAGTTCAAGGGAACTATTATTTTCTCTTCTCTCTCTCTCTTTTTACATAGAGTAAACCTGCTCCTCTGAATATCAAGAAGCAAATTACAACTCTTCTTTAATGATGTGACTTAAAGCCTGTAAAGAACATAGAATACTTGACTCATAGTAAGTTCTATTTAACTATTATTATTATTATTATCATCATCATCATCAGTTTTATGACAGAAAATGCATGATTAAAAACAATTTAAATTATCCTATCTTGAACCTAGAGCTTCCTGGCAACCTTAAAGTAATTCTTTAGTTAATATCCTTTACTTCACAATTGCTATTTCTAAAGTTTTCTAATATCCTGCCAGTTTCGATCTCTCCACCCAAATTTTCACATTTTTATCAGGTGAGATTGCCTCTTAAATCAAACGTTAAATAAAAACCACTCAACTGGAACTGCTACAAATATATCCATTCTATTTTTCATTAACTTCTGTTTTAGTAGAGGAGGAATCTTCCACAATAGGTCAATCATTTCATTTATGTTTTGTGTCTGATTCTTAGTAATATTGGATGATTATTATGCTTTTTTAAAAATCTCAATATTAGTCAAATTATTTTCTTCCTCTATTTTAAATGATTAATGCACAACACATTTCCCTTTGTCTATTTTTTTTTTTTTTTGTAGCCAATCTCTTTGAAAGAATCATGGGGTATCACTATTCCCTGTTTCTGAATTCCACTTAACTCATTTATCTTCTGTTTCACTTCTTCCACAAAATAACAATAGTTAAAGATATGAGTGACAACCATACTAAATCAAATGTACATTTCTAAACTTTATATCATTTCATCACCCAGCAAACTAAATAGTAATGTTCTGTTCCTCCTTGATAGAGATATCTCTTGCTCCCATAAAATTGAGCTCTATTACCTTTTTCCCTACACCTCTGATTGCTTATTTATTGTCTTATTTTTTTTATTTATTGATGTATTTTTAAATAATGTGATTTTTTTTTGTCCTTCATTGAAAGGTGTGTGTGTGTTTTCAAATCTAGACTGTAGGTGAAACACATCCTTTTAACTTTACCCATATAAATTTAAGACATATACCAAATAATTCTACAACCTATATTTTCAGTCATGAGATTTCCTATTTTATCAGTAAGCCTAGCTGAATCTTAGCTACTTCTAATTGATAAGTCTATCTGCCCACCTCAAGATTCAATTTGTATTCAGCCATCTTTATGTCTTCCCCATACCTCCACTACCCAACTTGTACAATTCAGGTGGCCCAACAACAGTGAATACATGACCATCCAATCACCCCAATTTTATGAGCTCTCCTACTTTAAAATATAGACTTTTATCCAGTAAATATATAATTTTTTTTTGGTCTACCCTTGACCAAGCACTGATCTAAGTTCTAGGGGTAAAGGAAAAAAACAGGTCTGTGTCATCATGGTATATCATTTCAATGAGTGGGTGGAGTGTGTCAAAAAGAAACACTGCCAAGAAGTTATGAGAGAATCTCATAGTACGTGATAGCTGTTAAAAAAAAGTTATATTTGGTAGTGGACAATGGCTTTTTACTTTATATTAGATGATCAAGGATGTTCATTAAGATAAGGTGATTATTGAATAGCTTTTGGAATTTTTTATGATGATTTTCCTTCAAATACAATTAATTATCTTTATCTCTATTGCTGTCATCTTCATTCAAAGTTTGGCATTCCTGTCTGGCATTCCAGCATTAGCCCATAGATTTATTTTTATTTGCCTATCCTAGATTTTAAACAGCAGTAAAAGCTATCTCTTCGTAAAGAGATGACACAAATCCAATCAGGTAGCTGAGCTTTCATATATAATTATCCTTGCCAGAAACTTTCAATGTTTCTGACTCACATATTTAACTGCTAATATTTCTTCATCTTAAAACTCATGTGACACTTGATATACTCCTTCATAATCATTATCAAAGTCGAAAATTTGCTTGGGTCTTTTTTTTTTTTTGATAATGTGAATTCCTTTATTATTTCTCTAATTAGACTATTAACTTTGGGGTAGCAGAACACATTAAGCCATTATGGTAATAATGGATTACCCATTCCATAAAGCAGTATCTATCACATAATAGGTTTATAATAGGAATTTATTGACAAAAATGTCACTCATGTTTTTGAGAATAAATATATATTTTTTTTATTTAAGGAATTAAGATCAATTCTTATGTCTAGGTCTTTAATCCACTTTGAGTTTATTTTAGTGTATGGTGTGAGGGAGTGATCTAGTTTCATATTTTTTGCATGTAGCTTCCCAGTTTTTCCAGCACCATTTGCTGAACACACTTTCTTTGTTCCATTGTATCTTCTTTGTTCTTTTATCAAAAATTAGCTATCCATAAACTTGTGGGTTTATATCTGAGTTTGCTATTCAAATTAAGATAAAAAATGACACCTGCCTAAAATGTTCCCTCAATAATATTTATTTTGAGTTACTGTATTACATTGAATAGTTACACATCATTAATTCTACAAAACTTATTAAATGCCTACTACATGTAAATTCTGAACTCTCTCTCTCTCTCTCTCTCTCTATATATATATATATCAGGTATAACTGAAAAATAACACAAGCAAGTTCCACATTCTCACCAAGCTTGCATACTACACTGGTATAAAGAGGGATACTAGAATAATCATTAAATTATATATGTATGTGTGTGTGTATAAATATATATCTGATTATTTATTAAACTTTTATTAATCACAAATCTAAATGATATATTTCTATCTGCAAATATTTAAAACAGCAGGTGGAGGATGAAAATATTTTCTGCAACCCATATAATATTTTCTCTAGATTCTGGCATAGCAAGAAAGAAAAAAAATTCTCCAGGTAGGGACTTCCAATTAATCCTTGCCTGGCTTTTGCCCCCAGGCCTCATAAACCTTCATATGGCCTTGGGCCAGATCATTGTCTTGTGAGTCATGATCTCTGCTATCTCTGGAGAAAATATTTCAAACAATATGTATGGTTTTCATTTACCATACCTCAATTTTGGTTTGTATAATGGAAGAAGTAAAAAGTGAGTCTTGAGCAAAATGCATTATTAGTGAAGTTTCTAGGAATATGTGCTAGAAGATGGTGAATAAGATTTCTGTCCAGTCTTTATAACATATTTTTATTTACTTATTTTTGGGCTGAATGGGCTACCGACCATAGGTGCCAGAGGGGTGAGAGTGTGGAGCAGAACAGGCAGATGGCCTGAAATACACAGCTAAGGGGAGCAGTGGGTGAGACAGCAGAGGTTTGTTGCACCACACTGCAGTGGGTCTTTGCAGTGGTAGTACTGAGACTTCCCTCATAGCCCACCAGGGAGGCCCCGTTTCTGTTTTGTCTTGCATATGTGTTATCCAAGAAGATATCAATCTGTTTTTTTAGGAATCCAGGATTCCCTGCTGCTGGCAATCTACTATATGAAATGACTTTAATGGAGGTTAAGAATAGAAAATTTGGAAAGGAAGGAGGGACACAGACAAGAAAATTGGCTCACACAAGGACAAAATCTGGAGGTGGGTAGAGAAGTGATTAACATAGTTATCAAACCAGCTGTAGAAATAAGAAATCCTGAGGTGCCAACTGAGAGAGCAAATATCAGACTGCTATGGAAAGTGTCAGGAGGTACAGATCAGAAGTGTGGGTATGGAGATAGAGGACCATTGCGTAGAATCAGTGACCCTTACAAATCAATGCACTACAAGTAACAACACCACAAAGGAATGAGCTCCTCTCAGAGAAAAGAAGTCTAAAGCAGTGCAATTTCTGTTCTGGCAAGGGGCAGCAGCTTTTCGGCTTTCCTGTGCCCAAGCAGCTGCTCCTTGTCACTGGCCTCCCTTTGCAAAGCAGCAGTGGCAACTCTCCTCCTAGGACTGCCCACCTGTGACGACACAGGCCTCTCTTAGCAGCCCTGTCACTTGTAGGTGCAGCTCTTTCTGCCCACTTGCATCTGTGCAAATGCAAATGTCCTTTATTCTCTTCGTCTTTTTTTTTTTTAATAATAAATGTATACTTTCTGATATAATTAAATGTCTCTGTCCCTGGAGAAACTCACCACTTGCCACTGAAATGGGAGCTTGGTGGAACTTTTCCCAGAGGTAATCCATGAATCCAGCTCTCCCAATCCACCACCTACCCAAACTGACATCAACATCAACGTAATGATTCTGCATTATTTGTCTGTTAGCAGTAAAACTGTTACCACAAAATGCAAAATGAGCTTCATGTAGAGAAGATTGGCAAGAGATGGGATTAGAGTTGAGGTAACAAATATTTACAGGATGTTATAGACTTGCCACTCACACTGCTGAAGGAGAACACAAGTAAAAGACTCTGTGCATAAATCCAGCTTATAACTATCAAGAATTGAGGTTCAATTATGTTCTCTGCACTTTATTACTTACAACACAAGCTATCACTTTAATGACTAAGTAAAGAAAGCCAACTCGAGAAGTTTCAAGAGAGGGTATGGGAGAATGAAGTCAGGGACATAGACATATATGCGGAGACAGAAGCCTGAGGGTTTAAAAATTAACTAGCAACACTAAAAAAGTCTCCTTTACCCAAGTACCTCCAAAAATGATAATAATTATTAATTATCTATTATCTACCAGACTTTGTCTGAAATGTACTTGTGAGTACGAGAAATGTGTTCGTTTTCTCATATGGGAGACAAAATAGACAGTTAAAGTATCCTATATATGTATATCCTATATAATGGGAAAGTGACTGAAATGAAATTATTTTTCTTGCTTCATGGCAGTTTAGATAAACTGCTGTTCTTCCACTGAAACAACAAAAATGACAGAGATAAACAAAGCCAGATACACATGTAAACACTGCTGAGTGCACTTAAGGAAATGCATGAGTGAAATGAGAACAAGAACTTAGTTTTTTTAAAAGAAAAGTAAGTTGAAGGTGACTTTTCCCACAGGCTTTTTTGTGCAAGGGCTTCTAAATTATCAGTTGAACACAGGGATGCAGAGGTAGGTAAAAATCCTTAGTATCCCCTCTATAGAATTTAGCATTCAAGAGGTGCGCCTTCAGGGTAAGATTCAACAAGAAATAAGCTATGCTGAGGTAAGCACAGAAGGAAAGCTTGACCACCTCAACTTTGCAAAACAAACAAATATCTCCTCTGAGAATTGAAAATCTTATAGTAGTTGCAGCACTGACTTTTTCCATATTATAGTCTACTGAGGCAGAAGATATTAGAACTTCAATATAGGTCTAAGGGCATGTTTAAAAAAAAAAACTACAGTATCTCTGTGATGTATGAAAGGGAGAGAGAACAGTCGAGAGGAAAAGGTAATTGTGAAAATTATGTAGAATTATAGAAGACAAGGAACAAAAGAGTCCAAACAGGAAACAAATCATAATTACATTAAATTAAACTAAACTCAACATCATGGTATATAATGGAGAATTTTAGATCTAAACAGCTATCTAACACAAAAGAGCATTAACCTTCCAAAGTAAAATTTTATATTTGGAAAGTCTCATCTGAAAAAAGAATGCAAAATGAAAGTGGGATAATTGTAAATAGGGAGCACACACCTGCCACTTTATATGTTAGCTCATGTAGTCTTACAGGTGCAATGATATATTAGCTAACTTTACACTTTGAAGTATTAAGTATGTAGATAGTAATGTCTAAGTTAACTAATAAAATGGTAGAAAAAGAAAACACAACTTCAAAAGTACTTCAAGGCAAAAGGGAATTATGAAAATAATATTCAAAGTGAGAGGGAAAAGGAGGTAA
The DNA here is from genome assembly GCF_000260355.1 of Condylura cristata. Taxonomy (NCBI): domain Eukaryota; kingdom Metazoa; phylum Chordata; class Mammalia; order Eulipotyphla; family Talpidae; genus Condylura; species Condylura cristata. The sequence continues at coordinate 55,258,030 of NW_004567104.1, read as the reverse complement.
TTTTGGCATTAGATTAGGTCACATATAAATAGAACATTTAATGAAATATATATATAATGTCAAAACACCTGAAAAAGTTACATTTAAGATCAGGTGGAGGCATAGATGTTTATTGTCATCAAATCTATTTAATTTAGAAATGCCCCAGATTCTGAGAAACTGGAAGAGTTTAATCCAGGGGTCCACCAGCTTTAGATTCCAAGGACAGTTAATGAGCAGTGATCATCACAAGGTCTAGGAAAATCCTTGATATTATCCCTTGGGTCTCAAGGAATAGCACAAAAATTTATGCTGAAATAAAATTCTTACCTCTAAGAGCTTTTAGTGAATAGCTTTAAAACTTTCCATTTGCAAATTAAACAGACGCAAACACTAATAAAACTGAGCTGCTACCTTAAATAAACTATTGTAAACTGAACAGAAAAGATATACATTAGACACAACAGAGATCATTGTTAACAGGACAGAGGAAGTTACTCTACTATTCAATAAGATGGATCTACATCTCTAAATATTTAAATGGTAGTTTATAAAACCTGCCACTATAGTGTCCCACAGTATTGCATTGCATATTTACTTCTCTGTACCTCTTCTAGACTGTTACTTCCATGGTAACATTTGCTATTAATATTTTGTTTTGTTGATGATCAATGTATCTTCATAGGCCAGTAAGATCTGTAGCATATTAGAGATTCATAAACATTTATTGAATAATTAGACAAATAAGTGTTTCCCATGCAAAAAGAAATGTAGTAGGGAGGTTATTTATTTTTACTCCTAGAATAAACAAAAGGAAGTAATCAGGAATGAGATCTCATTCGGGAGATTGAGGAAAGATGACAACCTCCACAAACAGCATAATTTTACATAAGATTGATTCCCTTTATACTCATCTGGTGCTATTAGTTATTTTTTTTCCACCTTTTCAAAGATGGGTTTGTCTGCTTCATATGATTTTTTATTTTATTTTATTGTTGGTGCTGTTTAACTTAATTGACATCATTTAGGGTTTCTGTAAAATGAGGAGTTTCAATGACATAAAAATTCTTTCATCCCCAACACCCAGTTAAGTAGGTCAATTCAAATGGATTCATTTTGATTAAATATTGTTTTTTGCTTCAAAATTGAATGCCTATAAAGTCCATATACAAAGATCTTAAGTATCTAAAAGACCTACTTTTTAAACATCTAAAATATAATTTAAATTACTTAGGCTGAAACTTATCAATATACTCATGTCTAGGTGTAGTTAGAAGAATTAAAAAAAAATACAATGTAAAACTCTCTGTATAATTGTCTGTCATATTCTTAATAGATAATGCTAAATTATTTCTTAGCTTCCTAGTCTTCAGGCTAAATAATTACAGTCCCCTTAACCTTCTTCTAGAGGTCATATTTTTAATCCTCTAATCATTTATGGAATTGTCTTTTAATCCTCTGTGTGTTCTTTTTAAGTTGCAGAGCCAAAACTAAAAGTGGTAACCATGAAAGCTTTTAGCCATGCTAAGATGCTCAGTATAATGGGAGACTTATCTCATGGTATCAACACTTTCTTCTTCTCACCATGTATCCCAGTACTGCACTATTTTTATAACTAAGGAATGACATTGTGCACTCATGTTCATCTTGTTAGTTCATCTTGTTACCCACTGCTAATGAATAGCCCCCATTGGGATTATGAACCAGAGAACCAAAGATGTCACTTCATAAGATCAAATGTGAATTACATATTCACAATAAAAGAATAATCATGCAAATCCTGTGACCTTCCTCAATAATAAAAAAAAAATGACTAGCAATTATAGCTTATCCTGGACATTTTATCTACCAGTGAGGGGAGTCTGAGATATATTTTATCTTCTATCACTATAATTAAAGATCTGGGCAGCCCAATATGGAACAGAAAAAGATGGGTGGGCTAATTTTAAGTTAAGCAGTGTATTTCTAACATATGGCTAACAGTGATTCTGTGCTGTTCAAAACCAAACTAAAAATGACACTTTTAAAATAAGAGTACTATAATATCTAACAACAAAGGAGAAAAGTTATTCTAGCATTCTTATAAATCCAACCCCTCCCAAAAAAAAAACAAAAAACAAAACACAAAAACAAATTCCTATGCAAATGCCAGGTAGTGGAATCAACAGTATAAAAATTCCTGTAAAAACTCTTCATTTTTGCTTTAAACTATTTTTAAAACAATCACATAATTGCAAGAATAGTTTAAAATTACAGCATTTTCAGGCCTGTTCATCTACCACTCTTATTGTTAACATCTTGTATCACACAGTATATTGAAACCATGAAACTGACATTAGTACAATCCATACAAATTAATTTTATTTTTCCATTCAAGTATGTCTTGCGTGTGTTTGTATGTCTGCCTATCTATGCATTTTTTAACATGTGTAGCTTAATTAACACCTATTGCAGTCAAGATATTTTCCTGAACCATGATGAATCACTCATTATCTGTATTCTCTTTTATAATATCTAAGTATAAAATTTTGCAGTTAATATCTATCTTACATGCTTTAAATTGTTATTTCATAAATGCTAAATAGATGGAAGCATGCACTACGCATAGTTTAAAAAAGAAAGATGTTTGAAAAATATGATTCCAAGACCTTGGGATCAAGATATTTTTGATTCAGTAGAACTGAAATGAAATCATGGAATTCATATTTTTTAAAAGTTATTTAAAAAGAGCACTGACAACTCACTTAGTAGAGATATGATCATTTTCATTGGCAAATGACAGAATTAATAATCTGATAATTAAGAAATATTCATATTACATCAGGGTCATTATATAATATTTGTAATCCACATATCTGTTGCAGCCAACATTCCACAAACTGCTGGGGGAGTTTCCAAATATGGGAGGAGGGATTTGAGGCAACACAACAGCAAAATAATTTATAAATCACACTACTGTATGTTGCAGCAATTAATTAGAAAATTTCAACCAATTCTGCCTTAAGTTCAGTCTTTACAAATCTAAAGATTAAGCTACAACTCCAAACCTATAATAACCATATAAAGATATATTACTGCTGGCATATATCTAAAGGCAAAATATTTAGAGATTAAGCATGAGTGTTTATGTAGAAAAATCCAAATACATGCAAATAAGTCATAGAACTAATTATCAGGTCCATCAATATACAGGATAATCACAATATACAAAATAAATTGTACTTACATAAATTGTAATAAATACCAAGCAACAAAAATTAAACATATATAGACTTACATGTTTGAAAAACAAAGAAATACTTATGATAAAGCATGTATAAAAACTGTATGCTGAATATCATAAAATATTGTTGACAGAAATACTAGTGAAAATATGAGAATTTTTATTAATTGAAAGTTATAAAATGACAATTCTCCCCTATAAAATTTCTGCAAATAAGTAGTGTGTAAATATTGGCAAGATCATTCTGAAAGTAATGTGGATTATATAAGAAACTAGGGTCACTAGTTTCTTTAAATAAATAAATAAGCTTTAAATAAATTGTGAGAAAAGCTTTAATTTTAATATTATTTAATTACAATTATGAAAAATATAACAAACTATTATATCCATCAATGTATATTCACCTAATGAAGAAGCATCTAACTATAAGACAACTGTTACAACTTTGAAAAGCAATAGTTGATAGCAACACAACTGTAATGGAAAACTTCAACACACTCTTATCAACATATAAATCAATCAGAGTGAAAATCAACAAAGAATCAACAGTCTTAAACAAAAAATTAGACCACATAAGCTTGACAGATATTTATAAGGCATTGCACCCCCCAAAAACCTGAATATAATTTTTTTTTGTCAAGTGCACATGTAATACCATCCAGGATAGACCACATTTTAGGTCACAAAACAAGAGTCAACAATGGAATACTGTTCGGTGATCATGCCTTTTGAAGCAATGTGAATGGAGCTGAAAGGGATTATGCTTAATGAAGTAAGTCAGAAGGGAAAGAAAAAAATATCAGATGGTTTTACTTATAGGAGGAATATAAGGAAACCAAATAAGGGATCAGAAAAAAAAAATTTAAAATCCTAGCAAGTAACTATAAATCAGAGATATTCAACAGGAGAGGAGCAGGGGGAAGGATTAAAACAGGGACAGGAAGAACACAACAACTGCGGTGATGCTACAAGGGCGGCTTCGTGGGGGGAGCTTTATATGGAGTACACCTGAAAGGAAAAATCAAACATTGCACAAAAATGAACAATGGTGTTATAAGTGTGTGTATATAAAATATGTGCATGTTCACATATATGTACATACATGTATGCATACACTGCACAATCTGTGTATATATTAAACACATACATGTATGTAAAATACGCAAAATCAATACAGATATACACATGTGCATGCATGGTGTGTGTTCACATATACACACATGTGTATATATACACACATGTCCACTTATACACACATACTTTATGTACACACGTGTATAACACCATTGCTCATTTTTTACAGTGTTTGATTTTTCCTTTTAGGTGTACTCCATGTAAAGCTCCTACCGCTAAGCCACCCTTGAAGCTTCGCCATAGCTCTAGTGTTCTTCCTGTCCCTGTTTTAATCCTTCCCCCTCCTCCTCTCCCATTGAATGTCTCTGATTTATAGTTATTTGTTAGGATTTAAAAAAAAATTTCCTGATCCCTTATTTGGTTTCCTTATATTCCTTCCATAACTAAAACCATCTGATATTTTTTCTTTTCCTTATGACTTGTTTCATTGAGTATAATCCCTTTCAGCTCCATCCATGTTGCTGCAAAAGGCATGATCACTTAGCATATTCCATTATGTTTATATACTATATCTTCTTGATCCAGTCACCTATTTTGGGGAATTTATTGTTTCCATATCCTAGCTATTGTGATAAAGACACCCTACTGGTTGGGAGAAAATATTTGTACTCTATGCAACTGATAAGGTTCTGATTTCAAAGAACTAAGAAGAGTTCACAGGTCTCAACAAAAACAAAACAATACAACCCAGTCAAAAAATGTGCAGAAGAGCTAAACAGACAGTTCTCTATAGAGGAAATGCAAATGTCCAACAGGTATATGAAGAAATGTTCTGCAGTATATTTTAATGTGACATATAGCACTTGGTTTGAGGGCTTACTATATAACAGATTGGATATCTAATGGTTAACATGGAATACTTTTTTCTGCCAAACCATATTTTTTCTTTCACAACTATTGAATTCCAATGTAAACGTCCTTTAAACAACTAGCTAGTAAATAACTGATTCTTTATATTTGAAACCCATGTATGCTATATAGACTTTTTCCAATGGCTTGACCATTTAGGATCTCATGAGGTGTTATCCTTGCATGATTTCTTAGGAATCAGTGCCAGGCTGTGAAACTCCTAGTATCCGGGTGATTTAAGAATTCCCAGTGAACTTGGTGACACTGGAAACAAATTATTTTTTAAGAGCTTTCCCACATGTACTCAATTTGATTTCATACTGATTTCCCTACAGATCTTTTGTAATTCAAAATACATGGACCTTCTGTAGCTAAATTATAAGATCCAAATGGATTTACTTCTTGAAAATGCATTTGTATATTATTTCATTTGGGTTTACTCTCATAAATCAATCCTATTTTTACTTTGCAATCACTGCACCTCCAAATTAGAGAAGCAGCAATGAAAGTATGCTATGCTAGTTGTTCGTTTTTTTTTTTTATTTTCTCAGACAGTTTCCAGATTCACTTCAGTATGCGTTCAATTGTAAAATGACAAAAAAATGACATAGACAGATATGCTGAAATCAGTGAAAATAATAGATAAGTTGAGAAAAATTAATCAGATAGTACATTTACCTACTATGTAAAGTTAAATCCATTTGTCTTGGAAATAAAAATCATATGTCAGATACATGGCTTTTATTTAAACAAAAGTATTTTATTAAGACTGAGAAAAGTAAAATCAACAACATAGCCCACAAAAAGGTTAATGTAATATCTGTCATATAGATATCTTAATCTTTTTAATATTTCCTTCAAATAGGAATAGATTGACACATATAATTCACTATAAACTTCTATAATATGTGTAATTTTTTTAAGATTCATTTATTTATGTATATAGAACTGGGGTACAGGCCAAAGGGGTAGGGGCAGTATCATGATTCACCAGAGGTAGAGTGGGGAGCAGAACAGGCCGACTGATGAAGTACACTGCTGAGGGGAGTAGCAGGTGAGTCAGGAGAGGTCTGCAGTGCCATGTGGATCACCTCGGGGTAGGGATTGAACTCATACTGAAGTGGCTTTAGCTTCCTAGTGCTATGCTCTAACCTGCTGCGCCACCAGGGAGGGCCTATTTTTTTCTTTTAATTATTAATCAAATAAAACATATGCATTCATTTTACTGTGCTTCATTATGTTTTTTAGAAATGAATAGTTTGTGGCAAGGTAGAATTAAGTGCCATGTTTCCAATGTCATATGCTCACTTCATGTAGCTGTATCATAGTTTGGTAATTCTTTTTTTTTTGTTTGTTTAAGATTTTTTTTATTTATTTGTGCATACCAGAACTGGGGTACAGGCCAGAGGCCCAGGGGCGTCGAGAGGCTTCACCAGAGACAGAGTGGGGAGCAGAACAGGCAGATGGATGAAGTATACTACTGAGGGGAGCTGCGGGTGGGTCAGGAGAGGTCTGCCATGCCATGTGGTCACCTCCGGGGCAGGCGGGAATCGAACTCATGCGGAAGTGGCTTTAGCTTCTTAGTGCTGTACTTTAACCCACTGCACCACCAGGGAGGGCCCTAGTTTGGTAATTTTTACAAAATGTTAAGTACCATTGTTATGACAGTTATTAAGGTGATCAGTGACCTTTGATGTTACTGTTGTAATCCTCCACCAACAAAAAGATACAACTCATTGAAGACTCTGGAATTAGCATTGTTTTAAGAAACAAAGTATTTTTAACTAAGGTACATTTTTTAGGCATAATGCTATTATTAAACAATATACTAAGTACTGTGTAAAATAACTTAGATATGCACCAGGAAACTAAAAGTATGTCTGCTTTATTGCAATATTCACTGCAATAAATTGCTCTGGTGTGGAATATTGTTGGGGTATGGCTGTTTTAGGTAACACCTGGCTATTTTTATGATAGTCACATTAGATACAATTTACAAGTAAATTTTACATATATAATAATGCAACTTTCCTATAACTTTTCTTCCTTGCAATTGCTGCAAAGTTTAATTATTAATCTTACATTGGTATCATAAAATGTGATGGAGAATAATCTTTCATTTTCAATATTTAGAATAATTTTTGTAAGATTGGCATTATTATATTAATTGCTTATTATAAATCAGTGATGGATCATATATGATTTAACTTTTCTTTGTGAGTTTTATATGCAGATATGGTTTCCCAAATATCCATAAAACAGTTTTGATCCTCTGTAATAATTTAGTCTGTTACTAATTTGATTACATACATACATTGCAGTATTATTTTGGTGGTCAATCTAATGATTAGCATTTGTTACTTAATTCTGTGTTGCTATTCCTACTATGGGCTCTGTTTTCAATGTCTGTCTCAGTATATTTAGTTATTATTTTTTGCCTATCTCATTTTTAAATTGGATCCTGCCTCAGATAAAATTTACTTTATAAATGGCTAGGCTAGAGGTCCTAGCAATACCAAAAGTACACACCGCATTTAGAAACTTACATAATTCATGTTTGGATCAAACATCCATGAGCATTTTCCACTTTCTATTTACCTTTCCTTATAGATGTTGGCCACTGGAATTCAAGATGAAAATATGATTGATATATGGTTACTTTATTGTCATATTATGATAATTAGCAGTTGAAATTTTAACAGCTTGATAGCTGAAAACACTGTTCAGTTTGTTAGACCCATTTTCAAAATCATCTGTGTGAGGAAAAATGATAGCATGTATCATTTCTTATTCTTTATGAGCTCTTCCTGTAATTATTCATTTATTTGTGATACATACAGTTAAGGCTTTTGCATGTTCTTCGGTGTTTTTCTTTTAGCTATCAATTATTCTACAACATCCTAGAAATTCTTTGCCAGAAATAATTATTTTTTCCTAAAAATGGAATGTGCAAAATAAACCTAATATAGATGATAATGAACCAATAAAAAGAAAGAAAACGACTGGAGATAAAAACAGAAAAAAAAATGAAGTAAACTATAAATATCAACAAATGGGAGGTATCTGATCCAAGAGAAAGTAGTATAAAAACACAACATTTAGAAAACATGAAAGTATTCTTGAAAATTATATATATATATAAATAAAATAGTTTAAAATTATGACAACAATCCCTCAAAAATTAATTAGCAGTACTAATTAACTAAAATATTGAAACAAAAGCAATCTAATAAAATTAACACTTGAAGAACTCAGTAAATGAAATGGAGTGTGCTATGGATAGAAATGAAAGACAGACTTATCTAAATGCAAAGAAAAAGTCCTATGCCATACTAGTATACTAGTATACTATATATACTAGTAATTCTGTCAAAGGAGAACTGTAAGGAAACACTATTAGAAATACCCAGAAAATATCATAGTTTAAACTGAAGTAGGGAAACATGATCTTAAGTACATTCAGAAACAAGTATCATTTATCATCCATATACCTGCATTACTGAAGGAGAGTGAACAAGAACTTGTGATGTCAGTGAAGACTGGAGGAAAACTAGAATAAAAACAGCTGTGGGGAAATTCCTTACTTTGGCTAGTCTTACTGGAGCCAGTAGAGAAGGGTGTGGATTTGTTGGTGGTGGGGAGGGTGTCACATATTTCTTGAATTACTGTATAGAGGTGGGAAAACACCACATACCCTCTCTACCAGAAGGTGAAAGCCTTGGTCAGTCATTGAGAGGTGACTGAGAGTTTGTTTCCACCATACAAAGCTATTACTTCTACAAGCTACAAATCTACCCTAGATATTAGAAAAAAGAACTGTAAAGCATTACACTTCAATCTTTAAGATCATTCCCAAACAACCCATAGTCAGATTTCACCAATTGCCTCAAGAGCTTCGTTTTACATCTGGATTACTTGATGTATGGCCCAAATGTTTGCAGTCTCATCCTTTTCTTTTTCTAAGGGCTTCTAACCCTTTAAATAATTTCAGCACTCTATCTCTTTCTCTCTCCATGTCACACACATATGCCTGTGTGCACCCACACACACCTTCAAAAATAACCCATCATGGATTCCACAACCATGGTATCAGTTTTTGATGTCTCCATTACAATCACTAATAAGTGTTATCAAAGTTTGTACACACTTAATGTTATCTCTTCACTAAATATGCCTAACCCCCAACACAGTTCAGCATACATCCCCACAAAATTGTTGAAATCAATTTCTGAACAGTTCCTTATGACTTTATTTTTTTTTAAGATTTATTTATTTGTGCATACAGAACTATGGTACAGGCCAGAGGCTCAGGGGCAGCGAGAGGCTTCACCAGAGACAGAGTGGGGAGCAGAACAGGCAGATGGATGAAGTACACTGCTGAGGGGAGCTGCCGGCAGGTTAGGAGAGGTCTGCCGCTCCATGTGGTCACCTCCAGGGCAGGGCGGAATCTAACTCATGTGGAAGTGGCTTTAGCTTCTCAGTGCTGTGCTTTAACCCGCTGCGCCACCAGGGAGTGCTCTCTTTATGACTTTTTAACTATTAAATCTTGAGCAAATGGGCAAATACCTATTGTGCAAACTTGTCTTACTATAATACTTGATATTGTTGTAATGTACTTTAAATTGTTACTTTCTTTTCTTTCAGTACTGTTCCTTTTACTTATTCTTCTTTCAAACTGGATCCCTTTGGAGTGTTTGCTTTGATTACTTTTTTTTTTTTTTTAAATAGGGAAGGTTAGGACTCAATTCTCCAGAAGTTTTAAATGTCTGGCTGGGCTTAATTTACATTTGGAAGCTAATAATACATTTTAGAATTAGTTCTTAAGTATTAAGGTAAGTTTGCTACACATTAAAAGTAAGTAAACTCATTATCTGAGTGGCCTATTTTAAAATAAGTTAGGTATTAAGTTCCTTCCACCACCAGATTATTCATTTGCTAGCTAAAAAAATATCTGAGTTCATCAACTACTCTGCACTAATTTCCATATTTTAAAAATATCTGGATTATCTTATATTTTTTCTTTTCAAGCTACATCTCTATTAAATCTTAAAGACAGATTTATCTTACTAATGAATGTGTCTTAAAATTTATTTCTAAGAAAAATATATCTAAATCATGCTTTTGATTCATTATAAAGTTCATTTATAGCTATCCATTTTCAGACCTTTTATCAGAGGATTTATTTCTATAGTACTTTATCACATCTAATAAGGGTTATCTTTTAATTAACATTTGTTGGTATCTCACCAAAACTAAGTAGGTTACAAAGAAACTCTGCGAACGTTACGCAAAATTCTTTTGCCTTCTTCCTAAATTCATGTTGTTATGTTGTGATCATTTTTATTTTGGAAACCAAGTTCTGTTGTCATCATAACATTCTATTTTATATGAATGAATATAATTTCCATTAATTTCTAATTTTCAGAATTAGAAGAACAAAAAAAAATCTGGTTGTATCATTTAATTTATGGGAGAAACAGAACAAATAAATAAATAAAATATTACAATTCATGTGTAGCTTCTGCTCCTGAAATGATTTCTATTCTCAGATTTATTGAGGTATATTGAAAAGGAAAAAAAAATGTTTAAAGTTTATAATGTGATGACTTGAGATTATACACATACACACATATACTCCCACTATAACATAACAGCCATTATCTTACATATTTGCCATTCTCTTATTTGTGCATGAGAACAATACTTCTGCTATTTCACTGAATTTCAATCATGTAATACCTAATTACTTTGATTTACAAGTGAAATGGATCCTCTCTCCATTCTTCTGTTTCTATAACTATAACTTTAAAAAAAACATTCCACATATCAATGATAGCAAATGGTATCAATGATATTAGTATATCTCTTTTTCTCTTTCTCTGGTTGGCTTTTATCACTTAGTGTAATGTCTTCCAGGTCCACCCACTCCATACAATCACGAGTGACAGAATTTCCTTCTTTCTAAGGCTGAATAATACTTTCAATGTGCATAAATACCAGCACATTTTCTTTATAGATTCATCTACCAGTGGTCTTGGATAGTTTCTATATCTTAGCTATCATATAATGCTGCAAAGGCCAATGGAAATACAGATATCTGTGTGTGTGTGTATGTGTGTGTGTGTGTGTGTGTGTGAACATATACAAATGTGTGTGAATACATAATGTGTATATATATAAATTTCATTATGTAGTTTCAATGTCCTTTCTGTTCATTTTAAATCTCTTCTTCCTCTCTATTTTTATTTGCTTTCCTTCTTCCTACTGTCACTGGCTTCATTTTGCTACTTTTTGTTTTTTTTTCTAGGTGTGCAGTCCAAACTAATTACTACACATTTTGAACTTGGGGGGTTCTCTCCCTATTGTAGGGTATTGTGCTAACACTGTGGGTTTATGGCAACAATTTGTCTTAACCTTTTCCATCTTTTTTTTAATATGAATATTTTGCCAATTAATTAATATGAAGGAGACACTCGGCTGGTTTCTGGATTTACTTTAGAGGACACTGCTCAATTTGTGACTAGTTATGCATTTAGTATGTATATGTGAAGACAAATGTTGCCTTCTTGGAGTACTGTAACTGCACACACACACACACACGCACACAGACCTCATATATCCATAACAGAAGATCCTTCTAGTACAAGATGCATCCTCAATTAAAATTCAATAATTTTTGTGCATATGTAGAGGTAGTAAGAATCAGCAAGATAACAGAAAAGAGCAATACCTGAGCATCCTAATATTTCAAGATTTTTTTACAGACTTCAAAAATGTTGTCAAATTATTAACCAGGACTTTGAACAGCAAGGTTTTTTAGCTTTGAGAAGGCTTTAATGGGAAGAATCAACCATAATTTACTGAAATAGATAAAACTATGAAGCTAAAGCAAAAAAGTAAAATTGATTTTTAAAGAGCATGAAGAAAGTACCCTATTCCAGTAAGAATTTTTAGCCTGAGAAAAATGCTTCAGAAATTACCAAATGCCTAAAAAGACTCAGGCATTTCAGAGCAAGGATGAGGAAATGATTGAAAGCTCTAGAACTGAATGCCCCAAGGAAACATTAGATTTGCAATTTTATGCAAATGCATTTTAGCTATTCCTCTTTTAGCGGACACCAAAATGACAGATATTTTTCCAGATTTTTTTTTAATAGAGTATCAAGGGTAATTTTCTCCAGATTTCTCAACAGTAAAAAAAATCTAATAATAACAAATATTAAATGAACACTTTTTATAGGACCTTATTTACTAATATCGTTGGAGTGATTCATCAATAACATATCCCAATGTGGTAATATTCATTCAATGAAAATATAGTGAAAATGTGTTATATTTGACATATGCATTAGTCATGGGATATACATCAGTATTAAAAAATATGAAGTCCTACTTTTCATAGAGTTTATATTTTATTGAATAAAGAGAGAAAAATATACCAATGCTTAACATTTCAGATGTTTATCATTGCAAGAAACAAACTAAATAATACAAAGTTATAGAGAATAATAAATAAATGTAGTGGCTATAACAAGTTACATAAACATGAACAAATGACTGGCAATATATTTCAGACCTCACAGGAAAAATAGTTAATTAGTGCCTTTCTCAAATCTACAAATACAGAGTACCCTCATATCCATTCTTATGATATAGTCGATAAGAGTGGTTTAAGCCTCTCCATTTGTAGCAATATTGTTGTCAAAGATAAATATATATTTTTAAAAATAGCAAAGATGACTTTATTTTGAAGATTATTGTAATGTGAGAGAGATAAATACCTTGGAAGAGAGGTTGAATGTAATAGTGCTTTTGTGTATATATATATATATTAATATATACAACATATACAATATATATGCATATATGTATGTACACACACACACACACACATATATATGTTGTTCAAACTCCAGAGCCAATTATTATAATAGATTAGTTGTACTAATGCAATAAAGAAGAGTAGGAATAAAGTTGGCCAAGTTGATAAGGCCATCTGCCATTTGTGTCTGCTGATTGACACCTATGAAATTATGTTCCAACACTTAACAGAGACTAGGATATTAGGGGAACTTTCTCTTAATGATTACATTTCAAAGCAATTATTCCCTATTCTTTGAGTTAAAACATCCCTGAGTTCTTTCTACAAAAGGCAGATAAATAATGGACAATCGTAAGTTTTCTCAAGCAAATACTCACAGAGGTCAAGGGCTTCTAATGAAAAAGACTGGTGAACTTAATGTATAGATACATATTGATTTCAAAGATGAAAATTTGAAACCTATATAATGTTATAGTACCATGTTACTTGAATTATAAATTGAAAGCTCTGGTATGTAAAAATGAAAAGGAATGTAAAGTATGGTTAAGCTGAAGGAAATATAAGGCCATCTTAGTCATTACAAAGCAACAAATTACTAATATATTAGCTTCCAGATTTACTGCACACCATAATCCATTTAGTTCCCATATGAATGCCTCAGCATTGCTTATCTGTTCTGTCCCAGATAAGTCACAATAGAAACAAATAAATGTGCTTTTAGATGTTGTTTGTAGGCCACTGGAAATGGTCAAATCATTAGTTCAGGTGGTAGCCTGTCACAGATTATGTCCCAACCTTACTATAAATAAGGTTTCCACAACCTCTCCCTTAGCTTTCCAGATACCCTGGCCACTGATCTTAAAAACACATTAGAGTCCACAAATATTAAAATGTGCCATAGTTCCTTTGGGTGTGATTTCAAGCTAACTCTCATCATTGTTACATTGACAATTATTGTATTAGTCCAAATACCTATGGTTTTATTTTCCTCCAAAGTTCAATTCTCCCAAAATTTTTAGAGATCACTACATCTATACATTTTATTTGAATACAAAATCATTTGTCATGATTTTGTAGAAAGTCCTACATAATTATATTTCATTATTTTAGATTGATCTGGATCCTTACAAAAGTTCCTAAAATACTCTCATACCATAAAATAAAACTACCCTAATATATCAAATAAGATCATACTGTTGAATATTAATGATCTTTGTGTACCCAATATTTTAATTTTTATGAGCCTGTTACAATATGTACTCTGCCATCCAATATGATTCCATCCAGCAAAATTCCCTATAACTTTATTTCACCAGTCTCAAAAGAGATGATTTTAGTAAGAAATAAACCTAAATAACATATACAAATTCAGTTTGTTTGTTTTTTTAATTATCCTTGTTTATTTCTTCCCTCAGGTGTAGCCACCATAGTTTTCCTACCACCAAAGTGCCCAGTCCTCCACTACAATGCACTGTGCCGTCTGCATCCCTCTTGTACCTTCCTCTATCCTCCCTTCTTTTTCCTTCCCCTTTCCCTCTTGAGTCCCTAAAATCTATGGTCTGCTTTCAAGGGACTAGAATGGGTTATTTTAAACACAGTAAGCCAGCAGGAGACAGATAAATACCAAATAGTTTCACTTAAATGTAGAATCTGGAGAAACCAAAGGATCAGACAAAGACATACTAAAACTCCTGTAATGCTATCTCTTTATGCTTTCCTAGGCGTATTTCCACTTTTCTTGAATAAATTCTATCAAAATTCACATTTAGCATAATTAGAAGGAGCTTTGTTATTAGTATTATGACAGCAAGTATTCTCCCATGATAGGGAAGTATACTTAAGCATTGTAAGTAACTCCAGAAGTGCATAGAAACTCTGCTGGCCCCAAATCTCCACCATTTATTATTCATTGATAGTATCTCTCTGAGATTACGTGAAATTAGTAAGAATGGTAATAAAGCCTGTATTGCTCAATTTGATGGCTAACTGTTTTGGCTACCAAGATGTTAAGTAATGAGCACACATAACATCATTTAATTCCCCTGATAGCCCAAGTGTAGTATTTAAGTAGACATTTTAAGTCAGTAGAAATCTAATTTTCCTTTTGTGGAACTCATAGTACTCTACAACAGTTTTTACTCAATGTCAGTTTTAGATAGTTTTGGAATTGAATAATGGAAAAGCTATTCTCTAGATCACCAGTACTCTCAAGAAAATGGAATGGATGACTTCATTCCTGGGACTCTGACCTTCTATGAACATTCCTCCTCTTTGGCGTATCCTCTATCTTCATTTATCATCTCTCTGACCCACACTTCTTTCTCCTTAGGAATTCTCTCACTGGCTCAGCTATACTCATTAGCTATAGCAGTATATTGACTAAGGGTTTTTTTTTTGTTTGTTTGTTTGTTTTTATCAAATCCACTTGAAGTAGATGCCAATGGATTTTACTGGCTAATAAGAAAGTCACAAAAATGCCTTATTGATGGTGATATAGTTGTAGTCACAGTCAACTCCGATTTGGCTACATAAAGTAAACTGACAATATATTGCAGTAAGAATATTTGGAAATAGCTTCTGTAAAACATAATGGCATTTATATAACTTGTTTGTATAAGCATAGATTTGCCTCTGAGTCTGGAATCAGATAAAATCAAATAAATATTTTGTTAGGTGGAAAAGATACAATATTCTATCATTTCGTCTTCCCACATTCCTCAATCTCAATTTTGATCTTTGAAATCTTTCCAGTTAAATCCCTGGCTTATTGTCTTTCATTTACAACACAAGTACATACTCATTTTAATAATTAAATGATACTTTTAAATATTTACATCTAATATTTTATATAACAGGAACTTTATGTACTCATTTTTATAATGTGAAATTCCATCAGTATTCTTAAGAGTTTAGTCTAGGAATGTAGTATGTCCTTGTACTGTTTCCTTCTTTATTTCTTTTCTCTATCTTTTTTTCTTTTACTTCACTATAGCAGTGAAGTATATGAAAATTATATTCATAGACTCTGAAACAAAAAGAAAATTCACTCTCTCAAACATTTAATTGTATTTTCCAAAACTGCTTCTGCTATAAAACAAAGCATAAAATAGAACATGTGGCCATCACAATTAATAATTTGTAGTATCCTAACACAACTGGCATAGGTCCAATATAATCCATTTGCTAGATTGAACGGGGTCTTTCAATATTTCCTCTACCCATATTCAAGTGAGTCCCCTTCTTTTAAAAAATTAACAATTTCATTTCTACATGATTTCTTCAGATTGCAGATTAAGGCGTTACCTTTTTGTCCATTAGTGCAGGATATGAGTACCTACATTTATTTCCATGTTTCACATTCCTAGGAAAAAAAACTTGTAGAAATGATACATCATCTACTTAGCATTTCAACTGCTTTTCTAAGTTGGCAGAAGGATTTGTTTTATTGATTGTAACTATGTGAATGCATGTACATGCATATACATATGTCAACACACAACTGTCTGCATGAGTCAATTTATTTCTGTAAATTCCCACAGAAACTCCCTTTTCTGATAATCCCATAGGATGTTCTGTTTATTGTGGAGCCATCTCAGATTCCATTTTCTTATTCATATTGCAAGACCACTAGCAACTGCCCAAAAATGTGTAAATATTAAGAGTGCCCTAAGCACCCAAGCTTAACATCACTTCTACTGTGAAATAAACAACTCTCAGCTCTGACCTTCTGTCACTAAGATTCTGCCATCTGCAGGGCATATCACAGATGATTTCCAGCCAACAATGAAATCCTCAATTGGGAACCACAAAGTCTGTTTTACCTCAGTTAGGGAGAATCATATTCAACTTCTCCAGTAATGGGGCAGGATAGTCCTTGGAGTGCTATAGAGTCAGTCTTGTGGACAGTTAGTTAATACACTCAAGAACATGGTCGGTTCCTTTGTATTTTCTCTGGTAGTATGCCCAGGAATATATTACATCTTTTTAGTGATCACTACTGATTTTTTTTTCTATTTGAATATCTCTCTTATATCACCTCAAACATAGTCACCATATCTGTCTCCTGAATTATCTGATTCCTTTTTATGGTTGGGGCAATTTATACCAACATCCAAGGTAATGAGTGTCTATTTAATGGGCTGTGAAAAGCAGCTGTGCAGGCAGCCTTTGGGTACAGAAGTCTCAGGGTTTTTACAGATTTCACTGATACTTGAATTTCAGTTAGTCAATTTGTAGTGCTGAAGACTACATTTATTTACCCTTCTACTGCTTCTTCCTCAGAAGAGGCAAGCCATGATACCATCAATGTAGTACATTAATATACTATAACTAATAAGCAAGTCCAAGTCCTGGCTTACTGGACTGGGCTAATTTAAATATCCCTATAGCAAAACAATAATAATACAGGTCCAATTCAGAGGAACACTGCATAGTATTGCCAGATTAAATACATTATTTGTTCCATACAATATATTGGGTATACTTATATTCAATTTTTAAAAAGCTAACATTTAAACAGGTTGCTGCTATTCTAGCTTCTAAATCAGGCAATTCTATATTTATACCTGAATAGATTACAAATTTATACAGAAATGAAGACCTGTTTTCCTTTTGACTTGTTGCACTGCCTGTGGGCACTGAGTATATCAAATATGGCTGAATCAGTGTAAGGAATCACCTTATTTTATTCTGTTACTCTATTGCAAATCTTCTGGAACCATCTGTTTTTTATGTTCATCATAGAGGACAGATAAAAAGGACTTTAGGGGAAATTAACAACCCCTCTTCAATCATTCCCTTTATCATGACAGTGATTTTTCACTGCCCATTTGGAATATTGTGCTGTTTAATGTTTGCTACAGAAGAGAGCTGGGACAAATCCAATCCTTGGCTTGACCAATTAACTGGTTGTAAAGAATAGTCTATGGAAAGGGTAAAGAAAATATGTCCCATTCATACACAATATCCACCCAAATTGTTCACTCAGTCAAATCAATGTGACCATAGAAGAATGCTTCCAGATAGCTTTACAATGTGCTATTAAAACTTTAATTTCCTCTGCCTGCAGCAACATGTACCCCCATGTACTATGATATTGCCTAGCAGACTGAATTCTGAACCTATCAGAGGGGATTATGGAAATCTGATGTCTACAAACTCTAAAAAGTACTATTTATCTCACCTGGACATATCACCCAGTTATAAATGTCTTAAGAAATTTATGCAAAAGCTCAACAAGCAAAGCTAGGCTTTTTACTTCATTTTTAGAGTGTAACTTCATAAACTTTTCCTACTCCCGTACATTAGATATATTTCATTCTAAATCACTACTTTAATATGTGATCTGAGATTCTTTAGGTAGAATAATAAGAGAATATCAGGTATAGAAATGTAAGCAGTGGGTGAAGCAGTTGATTATGAGCTGTCAATTACTTAGTGGAAATTCTGTTACATTTTTCTACTTTTATCACATCTTTTGAAAGCCATTTAAACAATTCCACCCAGTTTTCTCAGGTACCCCTTAACATGTTCAACATGTTCTTCTCTATCTTTTTTTTTTTTAGTTTCTTTTCCATCTATAGCTTCTTTTATATAGCTGGCATCTTTTGTATTTTCATATCATACAACCTCTTTCACGAAGAACATTTCAGCTACTGCCTCCTAACTATTCAACTATTCACCAGAACCCCAAAATAAGATAACAAAGGACACAGAATATTGGGGGAGCCTTTGCCATACTATAACATACATCACTGTTCCTGTAAATTATGTTATAGTAAGACAACATTTAAATTGCCTGCATTATAACATTTCTATTTCTTCAAAAGGAGAGTGAGCAGTTACCACATCAATGTAGATCTGCAAAAAAATCCTTTTTTAAAAAAGAAAAAAGCTACTTCTTTAATAATATATATAAAAAAAATCAGTATTCAAAAATCTCCCAATTTCTGACAAATGTTTCTTTCCTATCTGATTATATGAACATATAAAAAATAATCTTTTTGGAATTAATTTAAATTTGGTATCTATTTTTATCTGTATATCTGCCTTCATTGTAGTTTTATTCCTTTCATTTATTTACTTTCCAAACTGAGTTTTTTTTTCTATAGCCTACTTTTTGCATAATGTGACCTTTGATGTTAATATATTTGAAGTACAGGTTTGATTTTTTTTTGCATAACTACCTTACTGACAGCGTTGCAAATATTTATTATTCACAGTGTATGGCTAGATCTTTCTGTAATCTCAAAAAAGTGATGATCAATACTTAGCTTTATTAATTCATTAGTCATCCTTTCTTTAATTTCACACCAATAATGTTTTTGACCCAGCAACTACATTAAAGTCACCAAATACCCCTAATACTGTACATATTCGTAAGTTTTTTGTACAGAACTTAATATGATTCTTTAGCACACTTGGCATAGTTAAAGAGTCCTTTATACCTCTAAGGAGTACATCTAGCGATGTGTATCCTCGAATCCCCAACTGGGTTCTCATTTACCTATTCCTTGCTTTGCCTATGAGCAATTAATTTGCTATTCTCCAATAGCAAATTAATATGAGGCATGTAAGATAGATAGCTGTTAATGTATTTAAGGAAATTTTTTACATTGTTTAATCTGTCAACTTTTTCTCTAGAACTACTGTTTCATTAAAAAAATATTTAATTATTTCTTTATTATTTGCATTCAGTATATTTCTCAATTTATTCCTCCATACTATAGTTGTATTTTTCAGTTCTCTATTTATGTCTCTGTATGTTTCTCATATTATACACATCAGCATATCTCATTTGTCCACATTCCTTAGCTATACAACTATAGTTAAAATCTAATTGTTTACAATTTGTTAGTTTTATCTGAATGTTGAATTTATTTTCTATCTCTCTATATTTTTAATTTGTGAAAATTGTTACATGTGCTGATATTCTGTGTTGTGTATTTATACCTGTAGTTATGTTTTCTTATGTTGAGCTCTTCATCTTGACTTTACATTATTTTCTTTCATTGTTGAGAGAAATATATGCATAATTATTAAAACAGTTTTTAACCCCTTTATACATAAGTTTTGATGGCTGAATCTAGGACTTCACCCTTTACTATGATTTAGTGTATTTGAAATTTTGACACTAGTCCCCCTTGATTAAGATGAATTTATGTTCCTAGGTTGAGCAAGAATTGGAAGGCTAAATATGATTTCTATTTTCTCTTAGGGCATGAATAATTGGGGATAAATGGTGTTATTATTCTTGGTTCAGTATTATGTGCTTTCCAGGACCCTAGTAAATATCCTTTAGAATTCATTCCATATAGTCAAAGGAATATTTGAGTTGTTGAAGTTTTTAATTGTCCCACCAACATTAGCTTAACTCACCTGCTTACATTATCACCAATTTGAAAGCTATAATTGTATATATTTAACACTCTGCCAAATCAACTCCTCTATGTCAGGTATTTAGAGTATTATAAGGAATAAACCCAATTAAGCTGAACCATTTTTTTTTCAAAGTGCATAAGTATGGTTTATATCCTATTTTTTAAAAAAGTTTTATTTTAACAGGAAATCTTTACTTTTTTGTTGTTTATCCTTAATTGGTTTATGAAAATATGTTCTCAGATTTTTATAAGTTGCCTAATTTACCCTTAGTTTCCTAAGTTATAAAATCAAGTTACAAATGAAACTTATCTTGAAGTATTGTTATGGATATCACCTAAGGAATAAATGAATAGTGGTTGCTTTACAGCCTAGCGCAAATATGATGATACAAATCAATATTCCATGTTGCTAGATATATTTTTTAGAAAGTGTTGAAATGACACATACAAAAACATAATTAGAGAAAGAGATAATATTTTTAAATATTATTTAAATTTCATATTCCTTTGGATATTTTCTTGAAACCATAAGTTAAGCATATTTTTATGCTATGTATAAAAATCTAGAGATGTTTTAGAGTAGACATAGAGAGAAAAAATAACAAAGTTAAAGTGTACCTACCTTTTAATATTGGAAATTGTATTGTAATGAAGCAGATGGAAAAGCTGTAGGTAAACTTCAAATGCCATCAATTATGTATATCTGTTGGATTTCAACAGCTGGTATCATTATCAACGTTATTAGCCTTATTAGGCATGTATGTAGCATTTTATCTGCAAGATGCTTTATAGCTTTTAATTAGTTCATAAAAGTCTTAATGGATAAGGATGGTTCTTTTAAATGCCATGCTGTAGAATCCAAACTTTCTTTCAGTCATTCTTTTTTTTTTTTTAGGGTTTATTTATGCATACAGAACCGGGATACAGGCCTGAGTTACAGGGGTGAAAGGATCCATCAGAGACAGAGTGGGGAGCAGAACAGGCAGACTGATGAAGTACACAGCTGAGGGGAGCAGCGGAGACAAGGAGAGGTCTGCTGTGCATATGGGTCACATCCCTGGCTGGGGATTGAACTTGTGCTGAAGCTGCTGCAGATAGTGTCATATTGTGCGTAAATCACTTGCACCACCAGGGAAGGCCTAGATCCCACACTTTAAACTGCTATCTCTACAACTAATAATTGGTATTTAGATATTGAATGAATACAAGTTCTTCAGTGCTTATATTTATCCTCGTACATGTCATAAAATACAACTTTCTCCATTGTAATTTTACTTTTTATCCTGTAATTTCTCATCTTTCTAACATGAGATTGTTCTATTCACTTAATATTTAAAAATAATGATAATTAGATTAATAATGGCTATAGGGATGCTTGTTTTATTTGTATTTTTCTTTTCTATAAAAAAGTCCATGTAAGGATTCTAAAAGGAGTATAATATACATGACTTTTATATTAATTTCACTGAAAATGATATTTAATTTCACTTAAAATATGAAGTTATAACTATAAAATTGCTTACAAAAATATCATAATTTAATTCTAAATACCTTTCACCTTTATATATATATATATGTATATATATATATATGATATATGATATATATATATCAGATATATATATCGGAATCTAACTCAGAATTTCCAAATGTTTATCATTAAAAAAAAAAAGAAACCTCAAAATTCCTGATGCTTAGGTTAATGTTCAGTTTTGATTGATTAATTCCAAGTCAAAACTATCTGGATATTAATTTAGATAATAGAAATTTTGGTCTCAAAAAACTAAAGTTAAAAACAATTTAAAAAAATTACTTTTGCTCTCTTTAAAGTTCTAAAGATTTAATAAAATATGTTATTTATATGGGTACGTACATCCTTTCACATTTCTAAAATATTTTAAAATTGTACTGATTTTAAAGTATTTGTCAATTAAAATATGTAGAGATGCTATAAAGAATGATAAGATTAAAGATGACAGGATTTGTTGGAACTGGATGCTGTACTTTAATACATTATATAACTAGTTAAAATTGGTGTATTTAGACATAATAAAATGTTAATTAGTTATAATTAATACACCATAGGGCCCTTCCTGGTGGCACAACACGGGGTAGGATGCAACACGGGCTGGCCGCAGCCGCTTCAGTGCAAGTTGGATCCCAGCCCCAGAGGTGACCACATGCCATGGCAGACTTCTCCTGACCCGACCGCTGCTCCCCTCAGCAGTGTACTTTGTCGATCTGCCTGTTCTGCTTCCCACTCTGTCTCTGGTGAAGCCTTTTACTGCTCTTGCACTTCTGGTTTGTATCTCAGCTTTGTATGAATAAATAAATAAAGCTTTAAAAAAATTAATACACCCTAGTGTTGCCTATTATTATTGCCTTATGATCATATTCTCCAGGAAAAAAAAAAAACACTTTCTGCATAAAAACAGTGCATGTTCAAAGTTACTTCTGCACATTTCCTATTTTAAAAATATACAGTATTTATATGTTTATGAAGGTTCATCAGGATGTATTGTAAATTATCACATAAAATTATTAACTTTAAATCATTCTACATATATATATATATATATATATATACACACACACACACACACTATTAATTGTAATGTATTGTCAAATTGCCCCTATGAAAAGCAGCACAATCATCTCTACTGTTATTAAACACATATTTATAAATTGGTACTACCGAAAGTGACATAAAACAGGTTCTTGGACTAATACTCTAACCCTAGGGTACAACATTTGAGAAAAATAAACGGTTAAAAAATGTCTAGCAGGCCCTCCCTGGTGGCGCAGTGGGTTAAAGCACAGCACTAAGAAGATAAAGCCACTTCCACATGAGTTCAATTCCCGCCTGCCCGGGAGGTGACCACATGGCGCAGCAGACCTCTCCTGACCCGCCCGCTGCTCCCCTCAACAGTGTACTTCGTTGATCTGCCTGTTCTGCTCCCCACTCTGTCTCTGAAGTCTCTCGCTGCCCCTGAGCCTCTGGCCTGTACCCCAGTTCTGTATGCAAAAGTAAATAAATCTTAACAAAAAAATGTCTAGCATAGATTAGAATACTGTCTTTTCATTAGAACAACAGCTCATGCATGCCATATAGATTAACAAATAATATTATGTACAATTTGACATTTCAATTCTGAAAATAATCATTAGTTCTAGGATAAACAAATATTTAAACAATCAAAAATAAACAAGGACTATATTTTCAGACTCAAAAAGACAATCATATTTGTTCTACTTAGGTCTTCCAATATAATTTTGATCAGCAGCAGTGAGAGTGAACATCCTTGCTTTATATCTGACCTTAGAGGGAAACGTTTCCCATTTCTCATTGTTGAGTATGCTAGATATAGGTTTGCACATATGGTCTTATTGTGTTGATACATTCACCGTCTGTCTTCATTTTACTAGTTTTCATCATAAGCAGATGCTGAATCTTGTCAACAGCATTCCTTGCATATACTGGTATGAGTGGGACTTTTGCCTTCCCTTTTGTTGATATGGTGCGTTACAGTGATGATTCATGCATGTTAGAAAATCCTTGCATCCCTGGAATAAATTCCACTTAATCAAGATGTATCTTTCCTCTAGTGTAATGTTAAATTTAGTTTGGTAAGATTTTGCTGAGGATTTTTGCTTCTGTATTCATCTGGGATATGTGCTCTGTAGTTTTTTTATTTGTCATGTCCTAAATGGTTATTAGAGTGTTAATGATCACATAATATGGTTTTAAAGAATTCTGAATTCCTTAACATTTTGTAGGGAAATTATATATATAATTTTCACTTTGGGATTTTTTAGAGCTTAGTAGCAAAACCATGTGGTTATGGAATACTGTGTTTGAGAGACTTATTGTTTAATTTAGTAGCTTAAACTTGGTCTTTCCAGGTTTTCTATCTCTTCCTGATTCAATCTGGAAAGGTTATATATACTTCTAAGAATTTATCCATTTCTTCAAGACTGTTCAATGTGTTGGCAAAATACTATTCATAGTAATGTCTAATGATCATCTATATCCAAAACGTGTTGTGATTTCTCTTTCATTTATGATTCCATTTATTAATTTTCTCCCATCTTTTTCTTAGTGAATCTAGCTAGAGGTTTATCTCCTCTCCAACCTCCTGCTCAATGTACACGAACTCATTGTAAATCCTGTAGAAATCTCACTGGTCTCTAGATTCTAAGAATAATTAATTCCTCTCTTATCTATGAGATTGCCTTTATAAAAATTATCCTTCTGTTTGGGGGCTCTAAGAGTTATAGCCACCGCAGGTAGGCCCTGTTGTTACCTCTGCTTTCACATATTGTTGTTACCTCTACCTCACATATCTTTGTCCTTGGCAGGCTCTTTACCACTGCTTGTCTAGCACATTAGGGCTTCTTCCATGCCCTGCTTCAGGACTCACTGTACTCTTTGGGAACTTACCATGCTGTGTTCTTTCAGGTCTAGTTATGGGGCTTGCTGGAGTCTGTTACCATCCCAACAGGGTCACTTGCCAGATCCACTCTGCTACTTCTTGGACCGACCTGGTGAGCCACTGGGGCTTACTTTGCCCACAGACTACACACTTGACCCATCACACTATTTGCTGAGTCCTCCTTCCTCTAAATGGAGCTCCTAGTGTGAGCTATGATTTTTTTTTTCTTTCTTTCATTGGTTTCTGGTTTTCTTTTGCTGGATTATATGTAGTTGAGTGTATGATTGAGGTAAGCCCAGCATCTTCATACTGTCACCATCTTGCTGATCTTCAAGTATTTTAAAAATAGATATTTAGAAATACTCAGTGATGTAGGAAGACACTGTTATGGTAAATGGTTCTGGGTAGTAAGTTTGTTCTAATTGCCTAGAAGAGATTTTTCTATATAGTTTTCTAAGATGTAGGATTGCTGTAAAATTAAAATTTATTTTAGTATACAAAAGTTTAAAATAATTTTGTTGTCATTTTTAGCAAGGCTATTAATACCATTCTGATTTTTTCAATGGATTTTGTGTCCATAGAAAAACTGGATGGTCCATAATTACTTGTTTTTTAGTAAATATAGTTATAAAATATAAAAAACACCGTTTATCTGAAAATCTCAAAACTCAAATTTTAAAATCTAAAAATGATGTAATCAATTTACTATATTTTGATTTAATTATTGAGGCAATACATAAATAAAAAATAAGAGTCAATATATAACATGTGCCTGTAATTCTACAAATTGTGTTCTCATTACTTTATGCTAAGGAGACACTAATAGCATTGATTTGTTCCTTTAAATTTACTTTGTTCCTGTTACTAATATTCAGTAGAAAAATCTCATTTATCTTCAGTTAATTACATTTTATTAATCAAAGCAATGTATCTATGCAGCCAGTTCTTTCCCAGTTATCTTCATATTTGATTATACAAGTGACTTTTTAAAAAGATATTTTAATGCATAAAAGAAGAGGTAAAATGGCAATTGAACCTATTTTGATTTTGAGTATTGACACCCTGGGTTATAATTCTCTAGACATGTATCTTAATCATGTCATTTTATAAAGTTGACTAGAATGTGTTATTTCTAGTTAAGTGGTCTGGATGGTTTGTTTATTAAGAAGTACTATTAGCACTGCTATTAGAACAGCAAGAAGCAATGTCTTAATCATCATTCGTTCAGTAAGGTTGAAAATATTTGAAAAAGACATGTTTTATTGAATTTTTAATTAGAATAGAATAGCCAGAGAGTCTTTTATTAAAACAAGTATATATAAATATGTGTGTGTGTGTGTGTGTGTTCTCGAGGAGAGTGTAAAATATATCAATGATAAGCATTAAAATTACTTATTGAAAGCATACTTTAGGAAACAATCCCTACAATTGAAAATTTAGGTGTTCATCTATCTGTTAAATTAACCCACACTTCCATGCAATATTTGAGGCAAATTAATTGACACATTCAAACGACACATACTATGGTTTGTACATAATAACTTTTAAGGAAACAAGGCCAGTTATTTCAGTGATGTCTCATGTAGCATGCATTGTGAATGAGATTCACATGTCATGTCAATAATGCACAGAAGCTCAAGTTTTCCTTCTCTCTTATTTGAAAAGACGTGGAAAAAGTGATCTAACATGATGCTCCAATCTCCCCTATTCAGCGTTATCCTGTTGAATACTCAGTGTCTTCTCAAACCTTAATTAGTTTTCTCAAAATATTTTCATGGAACATATTTTAGTTTTCAATAAAATTTATCTTTGAAGGCCCTCCCTGGTGGCATAACGAGTTAGGACGCAGCACTTCAAGTTTCAGTACTTCAGTGTGAGCTCAATCTCTCCGCCCTGGAGCTGATTCACATGGCGACCGTAAACCTCTCCTGACCCACCCACTCATCATTGTACTTCATCCATATGCCTGTTCTGCTTCACACTCTGTCTTTGGTGAAACCTCTCACCACCCCTGCACCTCTGGCTTGTACTCCAGTTCTGAATGAATAAATAATTTTTTTAATTGTCTTAGAACTTCAGAATAGAAATCAAAGTATACAGCTAACAATGTAAGTGCAAATGAAAACTGTGGCAATGATGTTACTATAGATTTTAAATCTTAATAAGTAATAGCACAATGTTGCTTTTCAACATGACTATTCTATTCATGCTTTCAAAAACTATTTATGATCGACTGTCTTGACCTGCCAATAAATCACAACCTTCACTCCTCTTGAAAAGTGGGGGGAAAAAAAAGAGTGGAAGTAAAAACCTAAAATATCAGAAAGGGATCTTTAAGTTTCTAAGGTAACTTATAAAGATCCTAATTACTTGTACATTTATCCTTTATTTACCCTTCATCCTTTACAAGACAACATATGAACATGTCAGATCTAAAAAAAAAAAAAAATTAAACAAAGACAGCCAACTTCCAAAAACAAGTCATTATAAATGAAGGTAATAAGGTTGTATAATCAGGAACACCACCCACATCTGTTTCAACCAGTCCAGGGCCAAAAAGTAGCTAGTGCAGTTTCTTCATCTGTCTCTCTGCTCCATGTGCCTTCTTAAGATCTCCTTCTGGCTCTCCATCCTGCTCTTCAGTCCCCTCTCCAGATTCTTCCCTTCTCAGCTCCACTCTCCTTTTGGGTGGGGCAGGGAACCTGAACCTCCCCTTTTCTTGTGGATCACCCTATGTAACATTCAGTATTATTTTATTTATTTATTTTAGAAGGTTCATTTATTTATGCATATAAGAACTGGGTAGAGGCCAGAGGTGTGTGTGTGTTGTGTGTGTGTGTGGGGGGGGGTGGCATTGTGTGTGTGAGAAAGAGAGGATTCACCAGAGACAGAGTGAAAATTGGAACAGGCAGAGGGACTGAAATACACTACTGAGGGGAGCAGCAAGTGAGACAGCACCATGTGGTTCATCTCACTGGCTGGGTAGTGAACTCATGATGCAGTGGCTATGGATTGCTTCATAGTGCTATACTTTAACTGTTTGTACCAGCAGGTAAGCCCCTGAACCTGTAGATTTTTTTTCTTTAATCACCTGACATACCATCTATCTCTGCTACATTGTGTTTGCTTCTCTTACTAAAATAAAATAATCATTCAAACCAACATTTTATATCATCAGCTCTTGGAAGATGTCTACATCAGAGTAGTCACAAAATAAATATTTGATTGATTTAAGGTAATTAATTAGAAACTAATAAGTATTGATTAAACTGCAGAACACAACTGAAAGCAATAAACTGGCCTCTACATTTTGTGGTTTTAATTAGTCTTACTTTAATCATTAGAACAGACAAGGCAGTTTTATAATCGCATCTTAATTTATCCTTTGTGATATTTAGGAATTGTGCCGTTGATAATCTGGAACTAGAGGGAGGGAGATAAGGAGAGGGAGATAAACACACCATATTCATTTATAAATTTCTGCTTTCATGTGATAGTGCTTGCCATTCATAATTTAGAGGAAATGAATGTGAATGCTTGCTAATGCATTCATTTTTAGATAAATGCATATGGACTTTATATAGAAAATAAGCTAATAATTGTCAAACATATTAGATGCTTATTTTTCCACTATACAGCTATATAAAAATAAATTCACTCACATCAATGTCATTTTGCTCACATATAACCCTTCATTTGCAGTCTCATTGATTTGTCAGCTGAGATCTGATATTAGCCATAGCCTTGACATATGACTGGTAGAAGTATGGATTTTAAGAACAAACACAGAAAAGGGGGGTTAATAGCCAGGAAGCTTTTGGAATCCTGATAATAGTGTACTAACAGAGGAGTCTTTTGAGAAAATATGAACAAGAGTTTTGAATATTCACATGTATCTCTGAGAAACAATTCAAAGAGGCAGAATAACATAACTATAGTAAGTTGACAGACCTCTAAAAAGGAGATTTTCTAAAATAATGGCAATATTACTTAGAACTAAATTAATTAATAACATATTATCTTTTAGAATATCTTATGCCTCATAATGTATCTAAAAAGTTTTAAATCAAATCAGAGATGTTGAGATATTCTAGCCAGGGTCTGAGGCCAAGCACTGTTGGAGGTGGTGTCCCTCTCTTAGGAGGTTGCTGTGAAGACAAAATGCCTCAGGGATAAGGTTAAAAAGTATCAATTTTGAGAAGGGGCTACCCTGGAGAGGAAGTAGGAGTAACTGAAGCAAGATGAAAGGAGAGGGAGAAAGAAGGTTGTAGTTCCAGCTCCAAGTTTGGAGTTGCTTCAGCATTTTGGGGGCCAGCAGATTTGAGCCCCTGGACCAGGCTGTGATCTTGGAGGTTGCTGTAGATCTCTGAAGGATGAGGCCAGAGGCTTTGCAAATAGCTGACCAACTGAAACATTTCCTGGTTTTTACTACTGATACAGCCTGACTAAGCTGCTTGAGTGAGGTCTTTTGTGTGGTCATTTTGTGGCTGTGGTTGCGGTCTTGAGTGTCGCCCCTTTGGTGCTGTGCTGGACCATCCTGCAGCTTCAGGAGCTTCTTCTGCTATGTCTTCATGAGCTGGAACCTGGCCTGGAGCTGTTATGTGCCGCAGTTTGGCAGCGGCTGGGAGACGCCATGTTAGCCATGTGGCCTTTTGTTTAGGAGAGGAGCTGCACATCCTCAGTGGTGGGAAGATGCCCTCATAACTGACTTTGTGCAGGACAATACTGGACATAACTCTGCCTAATTGGCCGTGATTGGCCTCAGTAATGCTTGTTTATCCTGTTTGTTAAATAAATCCCTTTGTCCTTGATTTGAGCATGAGCAGGCTTGCAGTTGTGCAGCCCATGAAGAATTTGCTAAAGTATTTGGGCAGCAGTTTAGGGCCAGTGCTGCCCCTGTCACTCAGTATCACTAGTACTGGCTTTATAGAAGTTTTGTAGAATTTCAATAAAAATTTAAATGGTAAGAGTAAAATCTATGATAATCCTCTTTTTAGCTTTATTAGTTCATGAAAAAAAAATTCCCTTCTAATACACAGGGATCAATGAAATGTGTGTAAGTAAATATTCATATGAATTTTATCAGGCAACATTTACTTCTTAAATAAAATCATTTAAAATGTAAGCATTATATCTTAAATAAAATAATCAGAATGCTTAAATTGAGTTTTCTTCCTTAGAGTGAAGGACTATTATATAAAAATGGTCTTTATAAAACAGGTGATATTATTAGGGTTCCTCTTAGAATTTGCATATGCACAACTGAGGCATGATCAAATGCTCAAATTAGGTATCTAATATCAAAATTTATTTGAATAATTAGCCTGTATGTTTTCATTAGTATATATGGTTAAAATTTGGATCTATAAACTATTAAGAAATAAACTGTGTCAAAAAAATGAAACTTCTGAAGACTACTGCTTGTTCAAGAATTCTCAATCTATCTGTATCAAGATATATAAAACAATTAATACATTTTTCTGTGACACTGGCAAGAATCCCATGAATTATGATTTTCACTTCAATGGTTTACATATAAATGGTTTAAAATATGAATTTACGGAAAAAAAGGAAAAAAAAGAGATCTATGACCTAAATTGCACACACAAAGACATCATTTTAATAGAGTTTTTAAGTGTTTTATTCAATCTTAATATGCCAAATTTGAAAGATAATTAATCTATTTCAACTATTCATACTTTCTCATAACCCAGTTTAAGTCAGCTCCCATAAGAAATATTATGTCTCATTATTATTGAAAATCACTTATTTTAAATTAACCCATTGATTTGCTAATTATATCCTCTACCTTTAGAAAATTCTTCTGTTAGCTCACTGGAGGACAGAGGAAAATAAAAGGGTGTACCCTGAATTCAAATTAATTAATTTAAATTAAATAATAGCTATAATGTATGTTTGATAAAATATTGTTTCATATAATTTAATATTAATACCTAAATAATAGAAATATTGCTTATTTTTGAAGTAACACATAATTAAGAACAATAATTTAAAAGCAATTCGCATGGGAAGATATACATCAGTTGATATCCTTGCCATTTATGTATACTGTATTTCAATGTCTAAATTTTGTTTACTTTGTCTATATTTAAGGCATGACTATATCCTTCAAAGGTGACTCTTATTTCTGAAAAGGTGAATCTTATTTCTGAAAATGAAAATGCAATAGTTTTATGTTTATGCTAAAAATAAAAAATACAATGTAACAACTCTAGTATTTTTAGACCTAACAGTTTTAAGAACCTGATAGAAGAATTTAAATCTATGATTAAAAAAAAATACATCACTTGATGTTAATTAATTTAAGTAAACATTCAGGTTCAGATTTCTTCTTCTATAAAAAAAAGTTACGTATTTTTTATCTTCTTAAAGCTGAATTTATAAATGTTAACATAACTATATTTGTAAAACAATATTTACCTGAATATTATCATATTGTGAAAAATGCTACCTCATATTGTTGGGTCCTTTGCCTGGACAGACCTCCCCACCTCCCCCACAGAATCATATGCACACTGTTGTGTGGAAACAAAGAATGAGCCATGGGTGCTGGAACAGAAAAACAGGAGGCAGGAAGTGTTCCTGCCTTGTGTTTGCTACCTTGTG
>NW_004567104.1:55182188-55222739 GCF_000260355.1 Condylura cristata | reverse complement strand
CTAATAATAGGAAACAATCTCGGAAATGCTCACAAAATGAAAATTATCAGCAAACTTTAAAATAACGAAAGCATCCAAGAAATGCAAATGAGAATATAAAAATATTTGAAAGTGAATAAAGATTATATATGTGTGCGTGTGTGTATATGTGTGTATAATGGGGTGGTAAAAAAATACACATATACACACATTATGTAATTTGTGAGCTATATCTAAAATATTATCTGTAACAAAATTTATAGCATTAATAATTTTTATTTAAAAAGAACGAAGTTCTAAAATTAATGATCTAGCTTTTCACAGTTGGAAACTAGATTAAAAAAATTAACAGAAAGAAAGCAGAATAAGAAATTAATGATTTTCAGAATTGAAACTAAAGAAATAGAAAGCAAAGAATAGAAAAATAAAATCAAAAGCCAAATTTATTTGAAACATCAATAAACTGTAATTGACTGATCAGGAAATAAAGAACAATATAAAAGATGTTGGAGGAAACTCAAGGACAGCAAGAGAATATGATGAAAACCTTTATATTCATAAATTCAACAAAGTGCAAATGGATGGATTCTTTGAAAGACAAAACTATCAACATAACAGTGTGTATATAAACATAGAACAGTGTAATAAGTTACCTACAAAAGAAATAGATAATCAGAATTGCCTTATCTGCATAAAAACTGAACCCCTGTTTAAAAGTGTCCCATCATCTAAGTAAAATACAGTAAATTACACCGAATCTTTTTCAGAAAAGAGAGGCTATTGTGTTTCCCAACTCTTTTTACGAAGCCAGTGTTGATTCTGAAAACAGACATGACATTACAAGAAAAGAAAAACATAAACTACTACCCTGAACATACAATCCAATGACCTTAACATTTTAGCAAATGGAATTCAGTTACATATAGAAAATGAGTATATTTTGATAGAATTTATTTCATTCCAGAATACACAATTTGATTTAAAATAAAGAATCACTCAATTCAATTTGCAGCATTAATGCATCCAAAAAGATGTTGCATTTCATCATATATATATATATATATATATATATATAGAGAGAGAGAGAGAGAGAGAGAGAGAGAGAGAGAGAGAGAGAGAGAGACTGGGAAAGCTTTTGAAAGAATTCTGCACCCATTCATGACAAAATCCTCTAGAGCTAAAAGCTGAATGAAAATTCTTCAACATGTTAAAAGAAAATTTATAAATAAACAAAAACAAAAATAAAACAAACAAAACAAAAAACCCTACAGCTAACATTACACTAAACATTGAAAGCCTGAAGAAAACATCAGATTGCTCAGGTTTAAGTACTCAGTTTTTAAGACTGTCCCTCCTCCCACGCTGGATGTATGTTTCAAGTCTAGAATATCACCAGAATGAATGGTTCTAAGTCAGAGATTCTAAATACCACCTCTCAGGTATTTGATTTATTTGTTAGATTGAGCAGTTTATAGATTCAGAAAATCATTTACCAACTCTAGCATAAATTTATTGTAAAAAGGTATAACTTAGGAACAACCAGATGGAAGAGACAGTAAGACAAATGTACTGGGAAAGTGCATGTAGCTTCCAGGACCTCTCACGTGGGTCTCCCCAAACCTTTAAGGTTCAGCAATCAGGAAGGTTGTTTCAGAATATATCTTTCTGTGGTTTTAGACTCATCGATAGGTGTGAGTCTATTTCAATAGACTGAGAGTATTAGCACAAAAGGCAGGATAGGTCAATTGATGTTAGGTCATGGTAGATCTTGAAGTAATTGAAATAGTGAAATGTATGTTTTAGTAAATGAATGACTTATTTATTTTTTATTTACATACAGAGTTTGGAAGATCCTAGGCATAGGATATAGCCTGCAATTTATAAGTATTAAATGGAGGATGGTAACATTTATCAGAAAGCCCAATTCTAACACGTTGGCTATCTAGAAAAAAACATAAATAATAATCCTATTAATTTCACATCATGATATTAAAGCAAGAATTCTTAAACAAAGTGAATAATATGCCATCAACATGTTTTGTAACAATAATGCAACAAATCCTAAGAAGACAACAATCAGATATTAAGAGTAGCTTTTTCAGGTTAAAAATTGTAAACCCAGGGCCCTCCCTGGTGGCGCAGCGGGTTAAAGCACAGCACTAAGAAGCTAAAGCCACTTCAGCATGAGTTTGATCCCCACCTGCCCTGGCGGTGATCCATATGGCGAGGCAGACCTCTCCTGACCCGCCTGCTGTTCCCCTCAGCACTGTACATCATCGATCTGCCTGTTCTGCTCCCTGCTCTGTCTCTGGTGAACCTCTCACTGTCCCTGTACCCTAGCCCTGTATGAAAAAATAAATAAATCTTTAAAAAAATGTAAACCCATTTAACATTCTATTATTATAAGAGGTCTGTAAAATGTAGAATAAAGGAACTTTGATTTTTATATTGGGGCTTAAGACCCGTTGTTCATCTCTATTTCCAACTCTTTCCCTAGGATTTAACTACAACTTTCAAAAGGTAAGACAGGCTTTCCTTAAATATTTCTTTCACTGAAATCCCACTTTTGTAATTTTTAACTAATATACATCATTATTTTCTATATGCTTTCTTTGAAAACAACTGGCATGATTACAAACATCAGCATTTCCCTATGGTATGTAAGAAATTATTGAATAAGAAGGACATATAAAATGTTATCAATATATATTAATATAGAAATATTATATTTTATCAATTTGATATTATTTGAAAATATATTATAGGAGTTCATGTTCTTTATTACTTTTTCCCATGTATTGAGCCATCGCATAGCCAGTCATTCCTGAATTCATAATTGTGATCATTATTAGACATAGGGTAATGCAGGTAACAATAACTTCCTAAATTCAAATTTTTGGTTTATTGTATTTCCATTATTTTAAGAACAGCATTTTTACTTATTTCAATGCTTCTCTTTAACAAGTTTGAGAAACAGACTTTTGTACTCTAGTCCTTAAGAAGCATTGAACCAACCCTACTTCAATAATAGCTAGCTCACTGAGGTCTCTCTGGAGGACCTTGGTATGAATGAAGCACAGTAGAAGACATAAACTCAATTTGTATGCAAGAGTCAGTATAAGAAGAGTGACACTCACAGTGAAAACAGAAAACAGCAACCCAACAGTTCAGGACTAGTCATTCAAATGGACTGAAGGTCACTTCCTTTTGTGTGTGTCTCTTACAAAGAGTTACTTAGAGGTGGAAGATGGAGGAAATGAATTTTTCATGATATATAGTGCCTGAGGAAAAGAATAAAAATGACTATTCTGCTGTATAGACCTAGTGCTAAGTGAAGGGTGGTAGAGTACAAGTGTCATAGGCAAAGATTTTCTCTTCTGTCACACAAATTGGTGAATGGAAACTGACAATAATAATGTATCAATTTTATTTACTTTTCAATCTAGATAATGAAGGAGTAGGCAAAAGCAGTCTTCCATGCCTAGAGAATAATTCAGAATTCCATGTAGTTAGAGCAAAGATCTAAAATTCTGTTTATATATAGCACGGCTGATTTTTTAAAATTATCATGGAAATATACACCCTTATTTCTGTTTAATTTTCGAAAATTGTGTAAGTCCTAACTGCATCTTTTATATGGAAAGTTAAATTTAAATTCATAAATAGTGAGACACTGAAAAAGGTGTATTATAAATATCTTCTCACTTAGCTAATTGTGACTTAAACAAATCCTGTATGTCTCATGGTGAATCCTATGCTCATCTCTGTGGGAGAAAAAAAGAAATGAATGAAAAAAAAAGAAGAATAGAAAGAGACAATGAGACCGATGGAAAGAAATAATGAAGGAAGAAAAGATGATAAGAAATAAAGAAGGAAGGAGAGGAAGGATGGAGAGAGAGAAGTGGATAGAGACTTTGCAATGTTAGATTAATGATTATATTTTTGTAACAAATTTGGGAAAATGAATATACACTAAATGTGTTAAAATGGGTGAATACTATTGTGACCCATCAAAGGGGTATATACATTTAAGATGTCATGACAGATGTTGAAAAGGATATATATTTCTACTTGTTATCTAAGTAAACATAAATTTGCCCCAATACATATTTTTAAGGATTGTTTAATCGACATCAGCCCATCAGCAGTTAATATAGTCATGTTATCATAACATGGAATTTCTGGAATCCTAGTGCAAATAAACCTGGCTTCTGTGAGAGAGGATAGATATTCTCTAATATTAAATATTTTCACTCTTAGCCCTCCCTTGTGGTGCAGCAGGTTAAAGCACCACACTGCAAGCTAGCCACAGCCACTTCAGTGCAGTTCAATCACCTGCCCGGGAGGTGACCACATGGCATAGCAGACTGCTGCTCCCCTCAGCAGTATACTTCATCCATCCACCAGTACTGCTCCCCACTCTGTCTCTAGTGAACCCTCTCACTGCCCCTGCACCTCTGGCCTATACCCCAGTTCTGTATACATAAATGAATAAATCTTTAACAAATAAAATAAAGTAAATATTTTAATTATTTTCTTTGTTCTCTTCCTCCTTTCCCCTCCCTCCTTATTTTCCTTCTTTATTTCTTTTTCACCTCCATGACCCATTTTTATTCCCTGACTTTCTTATTATATCCCCTCTTTGAGTTATATGTGATATATATATACTGGATGAAATTTCGGGTTTTTGATCAGAAGTGTTAGGGTTATTATTAAAAGTTTTGTCATTATCATATATAACAAAGTAAGAAACAAAGTAATTAAAATATCTAAATTTATCTTATACATATACCTTTTATCAAAATAAATATTTTGATCTCTATTTTTAAATAAGTACATTAACAGTATTAATGATATAAGCCAACTACCTCTAATGATATTGAGAATACAAAGATCCTACTTCATACCTTTTCAATGAGAACACCTGGCACATTGTAAAGGGAAATATTTATAGAATACAAGAACACAATAGTGCAATACCTGTTCATTTGTTTTCCTTTGTATCTCCCATACTGAATAAGAACATAACAATTTAGAGTATTTAATTATGTGTGTTCAGGGAATAGGATGTCACATCCTCCTGTGTCAAGCGGGAGACTTCCTCTTGTGTTGTAGGGAGACATAGGTTACTATGTACAAGTTTTATTGTACTGAATAAAGGGTGTAAAAAAGCAATTCAATAATTTTGGCAAAGAAAACCCTTTAACATGCACTTTTCTCCCATGGGGTTTGGAGAGTCTTCTTTCCTTTTAAGTTTCAAGAATTTGCGACTCTACACCTATTCTGTCCCTTGGAATATATTATTTCCTCACATTTCAATAGAAATTTGGATTATTGTTTCCTCAAATTATTTTTATGATTTTGCCAATTCAAATGAAATAGACTTATTGATAGCAATATCAGTGCTTTTACAGCCACTATGGTATTAACTCTTTATGATAATTAACATGGATTAATCTAATTATCAAACTTGTCATTGCATTCTTAGCCTTCTATTAAAATATTTATTTTAGAATCATCTGAGTCTTGTTTTGACAGTCATCCTCAGTATGATATGTAGTTTATTGGTTTTGATTATGTTAGCATGAAAAATATCTCCTGGGGGATCTTTCCAGCTGGCACAACAGGTTAAAGTGCAAAACTATGAAACTATCTGCACCTGCCTCAGCACCAATTTGATCCCTGACCAGGGAGATGATCCACCTGGCTCAACACACCACCCCTGATCTGCCCACTACTCCCCTCAACAGTGTATTTCAGTCAATCTGCTTGTTCTCCCTGCTCCCTCTGGTGAATCTTCTCACAGCGCTCACTCCCCCTCACCGCCTGCACCTCTTTCCTGTACCCCAGTTCTTGTACACATAAATAAACATTTTTTTTAAATAAATGGGGTATAACTACATCTCTTTAATGTTTTTATGTGCTGTTTCTATTCTCCTTTGTTTTCCTTGCTTCTGGAGAGATCTCAAAAGTGTTTCTGAAATTTGTCTTGGAGTGTTTTGGCTACATTTTCTTCATACTTTATGGTTTCTGTCATTTCAAGTTAATAAAGCTACTGTGCAGCAAAAGACACAGTAATCAAAATGAAGACATCCCAATGAATGGGAGAAAATATTTGCTGATATTAAAGGTTGCAAAAAGATCACAGAATTCAACAAAAATAATTTAAACAACCCAGTCATAGAATGGGCAGAAATGCTAAATAGACCTTTCTCCAATGAACAAAAGCAAATGTCCAACAGGTACATGAAAATAGATTCATTATCTTTTATTATTAGGTAAATGGAAATCAAAAACACAATGAGAGACTACCTCACATTATTTAGAATGGCCTATACAACAACAACAACAACAAAAAACTGAAGCAAGTGCTAATGAAGATGTGGAGATAAGAGAACTCTAATACTGCTGGTGGGATGTAATGTGATGCAGCTCCAATGGAAGACTGAGTGGATTTTCCTCAAAACATTAGCTGCGGATCTACCATATGACCCAGTGATTTCACTCCTACGATTCTATCTGATGAATCAAAACCACTAATTCAAAATTCTGTGCTTCTATGTTTAATTTCAACAATCTTTGTAATAGCCAAATATGGAAACAACCAAAATGCCCCAAAATAGATGAATAGAGCGAGATGTGGTATATATACATAATAGAATACTATTCAGTGATTATGCCTTTTGCAGCAACGTGGCTGAAATAATTCAGAAAAAAAATTATAAACATTGGGTGGTTTCACTTATATGTGAAATATAAATGAAACAAAGTGTCAGACAAACACAACTCCTGAAAGCTGATGATAAATATGAAACATACAATTTGTTGGGAAGGGATTTGGTAGAAAGAAATGAGGAGATTGGAAGAGTCTTTCACCAAGGAAATATGTTAATGGACTATGGGTGCTTTGGTGGTGAGAGAAGTATGGTGACCACATCTAAGTGAAGAAATCATATCTTGTTCAAAAAATTTAAATACATACATAAATAGTTCTAATATGTGTTAGTGCATTGTTTTCACTGTCAGTTTGTTTGCTAACTTGAAGGATTTCACAGCTATGAACTATTCTAGCATTATGCCACATTTGTAATAGTTAATGCATAGAACTGGGTACACAAGATATAATTTTATGACTTCATGAAGTTACTAACACCATTGGTTCAATAGCTAAAGTCATTATATATGACTTCTGAACCTTGGTAGTACTTATTTTATAACATGGCATTTTTCTTTTTAAAGGTCAGAATATCTTATATTGGTTTTGCATGTGTTCAGTACTGTAACACATATAAAGTACTATATAATATTATATCAGATGAAGACATTCAAATCATATCAGGAATTAAATTGCATGCTTTTATTTCAACTTTTGTAATCACACATACATACACATTTACTCAGAAGGAAAGAAGAAATAGGGAATCAAGGGACTTGGATTCTAGTAAGGATTTTTTTTCTAACAATTTCTGTTAATATACAAATATATATTAAGATATATAAGGAAAATACTAGGTGTTATCTTTCTAAGTATTTATGATTTTTTATGTTAAACTTATCTACTAATATTTTAAAACAATAATTAAAGCAATAAGCAAATGATGATGCTCCCAGACAACCTTAAGATTATTTTACTTATTCACTTGATATAAAATATCTCTTTAATACTGTATCATTTTTGTTTGGTACTAAAAATATCCTCTATTTCATTTCATTTCTTTATTACCACATGTACATTAATATTTCCTTAGAATTAAAAGAAAAATTTAAAGTGTAAAATATTTTTAATAAAAGTTGTCACAGTAAACAACAACCTAACAAGTTTTCAACTTATGATATCAATTCTTATAAACTTGCAATATAGTATTTCCTGAAAACATACCAGAAGAAAACAGTAGTATTCCTAATTAGAATGAATATGCAACTATCCTCTTTACTAGTGTATCTGCTTTAATTTTACTGTAATCAAAGTAAAACTTTTAGGAAACACTTTAGCCCTAACGTATCTATGGTCTGAAATCAACCAGGACCACAGCAGATATAAAGTTTATTATCTCACATTGACACTGGTCAGGGATACAGGACATTATAGGAGGATACTCTGTTCAAGATTTAACAAGGCTGAAATCATGGTGTGGACAAATTACTGCCTCAACTAGAAGTTTAACAAGAAAAAGACTAATTTCAAATTCCCTCAAATTGTTAGCAATATGAGATTATTGACATTCTCATTTTCCAAGGAGTTGTGAACTAGAGACCATTTTAAATTTCTACACATACACTCAAATCTTTGCCACATGGTCCTTTTCAGAGGCTTTCACACATTCCATTTATATTCTTCAGTAAAGGTCCATTTTGAAAAAATGGATAATGACCCCATTCTTTCGGGTTTTTGTTTGTTTGTTTTTGTTTTTATGCATACAGAACTGGGGTACAGGCCAGAGGTGCAGGGGTGGTGAGAAGGTTCACCACCAGAGTGGGAAGCAGAACAGGCAGATCAATGAAGTACACTTGAGGGGAGCAGCAGGCAAGACAGGAGATGTCCTCTG
Organism: Condylura cristata; assembly: GCF_000260355.1. Taxonomy (NCBI): domain Eukaryota; kingdom Metazoa; phylum Chordata; class Mammalia; order Eulipotyphla; family Talpidae; genus Condylura; species Condylura cristata. The sequence goes on along the minus strand of NW_004567104.1, from coordinate 55,214,214 downwards.
CACCATGTGGGTCACCTCCCTTGCTGGGGACCCAGGGATCAAACAGATTCGCAGTGCTTTGCCTTAACCCATTGAGTCACCAGGGAAGGCCCAAGGATTCATTCTTTTTTTTAAGTGTTCACCTGGTTGGATGAAGCCAGCTAGCATAACTCTTTTATTTAAATTTTTTTTTAAGATTTACTTATTCATACAGAACTGGAGTACAGGCCAGAGATGCGGAGGGTGAGAGGATTCACCAGGGACAGAGTGGGGAACAGAACAGGCAGATCGACGAAGTACACTGCTGAGGGGAGCAGCGGGCGGGTCAGGAGAGGTCTGCCACGCCAAGTGGATCTCCTCCGGGGCAGGTGGGGATCGAACTCATGCGAAAGTGGCTTAAGCTTCTTAGTGCAGTGCTTTAATCCGCTGCACCACAAGGGAGGGCCTGCATGACTCTTATTTGATTAACTCAAGACTAATGACAGGGTATCTTAACTGTATCTGTAAAATCGCTTCAATTCTACCAAGGTATATATATCAATGCTGAGGATGGTTGAGGTTAAAAATTCTTCCTACCATCATATTTCTATCAATAGACATAGCTAAAGGAAACCAAAAGGAAAGGTAAACAAATGTCCTATTGTTAAGGGGAAGGATGTCCTAAAGGAACTCTGCAGGGTATTATGGACTCCACCTCCTACTCCAGCTTTCTGGACACTATCCCCTACTCCAGTGATTGGAAACTACAAATCCCAGCAGTACCAGGGAGAGACACTATCCCCTACTCCAGTGATTGGAAAACTACAACTCTCAGCAGTACCAGGGAGAGAACAGTGAGGACCCAAGGGCAGAGATAGCAGGAATGAATTCTGGGACATTTGGGGAGTAAATACGGTGTGATTGCATCTTGCGTTCTCTCGCTTGGGAAGCAGCTCTCCTGACCTAGTGACTTGGTATGTTCAGTCAGCCTAGCCTTAAGGTATTCCGTTTACTTTGTATCCTGCTCTTTCTCTGGGCTGTTTCCTATTCCTTTCCTCTTTTGTAAATTAACCCATTATTGACCCTTTTGTGTGTCCCTGCAGTGTAACTGAATTGTGAGTGTGTGAGTGAGTCCCCATAGATTGGCAGCCTAGTCCACTCTGGGCTACCCTGTAACACTATCAGCAATCTCACCATCCATGAAGTCAGTGCAATAATCCATCATGACACACACAAACCCACCCTACCCCACCCTACACACCTCACTTTCTTTCCCTTTTTGCCCCTCTGGCAGCCAAAATTATTAAGCCAGATCTTTAAAGTTTGTGATTGTTCTATCACATATTCTTAATCTACTCATTTGACCTTGAATGTTTTGTTTCCATAACGTGTCTATTGTAAATAATGCTACAGTGAACACGGGGATGCAATAACCCTTCAAATTAGTCTTTTCACATTCTTCAGACAGGTATGAGGAGTGGATTGGTGTATTATATCGTAGATCTAGTTTTAGTGTTTTGAGAAACTATTCCCATAGGAACTAAATCCATCTATATTCCTAAAAATAGTTTAATTAGAGTTCCTTTTTCCTCCACATCTTCAGCAACACTTGTTTCTGGTCTTATTGATATGGTCATTCCCATCAGTGTGAAATGGTATCATATTGTGGTTTTAATTTGCATTTCTGGGGCCTCCCTGGTGGTACAAGTTGTTAAAACACAGCACTATGAAGCTATCCACAACCATTAAAGAATAAATTCGATACCAGGCCTGGGAATTGACCCAAATGTTTCAGGGGACCTCTCCTGTCTTGACTGCTGTTCTCCTCAACAATGTCTTTTGGTCAATCTGCCTGTGCTGTTCCTGTTCTCTCTGATGAATCCACTCACTGCCTATACCTCCAGCCTGTACTCCAGTTCTTTTATGCATAAATAAATAAATCTTTAAACAGTTAATATATTGTGCATTTCCCTGATGATATGTGGTATTGAATATTTTGTTCATATGCACATTGGCCATCTTTATGCTTTATTTGGATAACTGTCTATTTAGGTCATCTGCCCATTTCTTGATTTAATTTTGTTTTTTTTATTTATTTTTATTAAGTTACATAATTCTTTTTATATCTTTAATATTAACTAACTCATATATAACTCATATATATATATTATATGCAAATATTTTTCTTATTCCCCCAGTTTTCTGATAGTTTCTATTGTCATTCAGGAGATTCTATTTGATGTAGTCACATTTGCTCACTATTTTTTGTTTGTTTTCCTTTACATTGGAGTTCAATGCCTAAAAGCATTAATGAAAACAGTATCATGAAGTGTTTTGCCAATATTTTCTTCTATGCATTTTTTAAAGATTTATTTACACATACAGAACTGGAGTACAAGACAGAGATACAGAGGTTGTGAGAGGATTCACCAGAGACAGAGTGAGGAGCAGAAGAGGCAGACTGACGAAGTACATTGCTGAAGGGAGCATGAGGTGAAACAGGAGAGTCTGCTAGTACATGCAGGTCACCTCCTTGGTGAACATGATTGAACTTGTGCTGAAGTGGCTGCAGCTAGTTTCCTAATGCTGAGCTTTTAACTTGTTGCACCACAAGGGAGGGCCTCTTCTATGTTTTATAATTTCATGTCATTTCTAAATCTTTAGTCTAGTTTCAATTATTTTTTTGCATGGTATGAATAGTGCATTTATTTCATTCCCAAATAAGTATTTTCAAAGTGTAACTGTTTTAGAATTATTTTACTTATTTTATAGTAAAGAAATCATTGGTACTGCAATTTCCAGTCATTTATAACATATTTTAGTTTGATAATAGTTTTAAATAATTATTTTTAAAAATTCAAATAAGTTCTTTATAAATACTTAATACCTGTATTGTTTCTGAAGTATAGGGACTGACACATAACTACTACATACAATTACTTGGCTTTTCAGTACAAGTTTGAGAATTTGTTTAAAAAAAAAAAATAAAAAGCAATACCAGAGAGGCTGTACCTTTGTAGTTCACTGTACAATTTTTGAAAGGATAGAATTTTTTCCATGACTACTTTCAAATTAAATCTCAAAATTAATTATCTGGGTATGTGTTAAATTAATTAAGGGTTATGCTTAAGGAGCTAAGAATGTATCAATTTGTTTGCATTGCCATCTGTCCTAATCACATATCCAAGGTTGCTGGACATTAGCCAAAAATGTGCAGCTATTAACTGACCTAAAACTTGTAGCAGAATTATTTTACAAAATAAACAATGTTTAAAAATAGAGCACTGTTTTAGAGTAAGAAATAAGAAAGCTGGTAACTAAACCTGGGCTCTTCATTAAGGAGACCAATTTTTCTGAAGTCTTTAGTGGAAAAAAAAATTGTATTCACTCATATATAATAATATAGGAAAAGGGGAAATCACCAATCAGTATTTTCACAATATGTTTATATTTTTAGTTTCAACATTGCATACAGTTACAGAATTTAAACACTATTTGGGCTTTTAATAGGCATTTAAATATTCTGAGGAAAGAGACTTAGCATAAATGGCTGCTCTTCCCTGTACATGATCTAAATTGTGCGATGTCCTGTTTATTCTGTCAAGTGAAGTAAGGACTTTAGTAGCTACCTCTTTTTTTTTTTTTAATTTTAGTTCTATTTTTTTCTATAAGACTGTATATTTTATGAGAATGAACTCTATTAGTATCCATTTTTTTCAAGGTCAGTATTTTTTTTGTAAGTCATTATTAAGAAATGAAAATTTTGTTTGACCTTATGCTACCATCTTCTTCATGTGTAGTAATCAAGATTCTATCAGGAAGTAGAAACTACAGAGCTTAATATAAGCAATTTTAACTATAATGGTAATTAGTGTAACCATGAATATGTTAGTTAAGAAGAGAACCCTGAAAAAACATGAGAATAGCAGTGGCAAGTATAATTATTACCCCTGATAGATCATTTTCAGAATAGGATTGCCCAAGGCTAGATTTAGACTTTGCTGGAGAAGAAAATCTTGACCACAGAACCACACAGAGGTCGCGAAAGTGACATTCATAGAAGTTACTGAAAAGGTATGCACTGGAATTTTTCATTAATATACCCTCTAGGATGATAGGTTAACAAGATGTAAAGTTAGGAAAAATGGAAGTATATTCGCTTGACTCCTATTTGAGCTCCTACTTTTTTTAATGCTTTGGTTCTAGTTTAGAGTACATTGTTTCATAACTTTAATATATTTGACCCTAGCTTCCATGTGGGAGTTGGTGAGATGAGAGCTTCAAACTGTGATTTTGAAACCCCCAGTTCAAATGCTCTGGGGTGATGCTGTGAAGAGACTATTCCTTAAAATAAATGATTTGATCTTCATCAAGAAAAGTGTTAACTTCCTGGAAACTTTCCAGTTTACTGTTCTGAAGAACTCAATTTAGCAATTTCATCAACTTTCACTTATCCATGTTATTGGAGAGAAGAAGTGGTATGAATAATCTAAAAGTGCAGTTAATTTTAAAAGAATTTATATGAACTGATTTTCTGTAGTAAATTTAACTTCCTAGTTGTGTTGTACCTAAGCTGCTAATAAAATTACTTTTTTCTTTCCTTAGGGCATAATAATTGGTAGCTCAGTAATATATTGTATGATAAGGGAAAGACAGACACTTTTGTTAGTTAACATGAAAAAAATATTAAGTAATACAGCCACATATGGAGAGTTAGCTGAAAATTATTGGTCATAAATGAGAAAACTGAAGAATCAATACAACTGGCCCTGCATTGTGAACTATTGCCTGTATTTTATATATACACACATTAGTAAAGTTAATATACTTTATTAGCCTACTATTCTCTGAGTCCATAGATTTAAAAACATAAATTATAAAGCATTATTTATATAAAATATAATAAATATATAATCTTTAAAATTATAAAGCATTATATGTGTTTCATATAGAAATTATTTATATAATCATCTTGTGAATTATAAAGCATTATACATATAAGTGTGTATATGTGTATATGTATGTATGTATGTGTGTAGATACACATACACACATACATATAACTGGAATTTGTCATAGTGTGGTTTACAGACTCTTGTTAAATCTTAATAATACATATGGAGAAATTATCTTTTTTAATATCAGTCTTTTTTCCTTTCCTATTTAACTAGGTAGCACTGCCTGTGATTCTTTTTTTTTTTTCCTGTGATTCTTTATCTTAGCTGGTTCTAGATAGTCTTGCTTCCTAAAGAACAGGTAAGACAATGAATTAAATTTTCTAATTTAAGAAGAGAAAATCTCTGGTAATAGAATAGATGTCCTAGACTACTCCAGACACTTTCAGGAAAGTAAGGCATATAAGGAGGCCATTCAGGAGACTCTAGTATACATGCCGAATAGAAGGCAAGCTCACTCTGCTATGAGAAACAAGCTTGGCATATCTAGCAGCTAAAGAGGGATGTGATCTCTAGTAGCTAACAATAGCAACAAATATAACCAACTTAAAAAAAACCTGTAGAGACTGACTTTCCTAAGACAATGTATCTGGGAGACTAGAGACTGCAGAGCTTGACTTGAAGAAAAAGAGAGCGAATAATTTTAAGAAAACATTTTAAATACTAGTGTGTGTGTGTGTGTGTTTTTAATTGTCTCTTTATCATAGCAGTTTGAGGCAAATGAGTTGTATAAGCACAGGAGTAGAGCAGTAAGCAACAAGGAAATTAATGGAAGATGATATGGTTTGATCAGTCAGTCAGAAGATATTTATTTTCCACCTCTACTTTTTGGATCACAGAATCTGCCAACTTCCTTTCCCAATGTTTTCCAGTCATGCTCATGAATATAAGAAACCTTAATGCATGATAAAGGTGGCATCACAAATGCATGTAGAAAGAACAGATTGTTTATTAGATAGTGTTGCAAAAATTGGCTCATTACATGGCAAAAAATAAACTTGGATCTCTACCTAGTTCTACATAGAAAGGTGGAGTCCAGATGGTTTGAAAACTTAATGAAAAGTAAAACTATAAAGTCAATAAACAAAAATGTTAAAGACTATCATTGTTGCTAAGATACTATGAAGAATTTCTTCAACAGATTCTGAAACACTAACCATGAAGCAAAACAAACAAAAGAGATGAGTGATTATGTTCAGTGAACAAACCATGAAAAATATAAAAGATGAAATACCACATAAAACTGGCCAGGATTAATAATTAATATATGGAGAATGTGCTATAATATACAAATACCTATAAACCAACTAGAAAAAGTAGCATCAATGGAACAAGGGAATGAATGACAGACAATACAAAAAAGAGGAAATTTGTAAGAAATTAATTTCATAATTCATTAGTAGTCAGATAAATGGAAACTAAAATTATGCATCTCATTAAGCCCATAAAATTGAACCTTAGAAAATTTTGTTGGTGTATAAGAAAACACCAGACCACTGGGTAATATGTTGGCATAACTATTTTTAAGAGCAGTTTTACTTGTTCAAATTAATTGTATGTATGACTCTACTATTGATATGATATACACGCAGCAGCATAATATAATCTCAAGAAAGGTAACATTAATGAAACACACTAGAGGAAATAGAATGAGGGATATAACATAATAATAGGATTATAAATCTAAAATGTATGTAGTTAAAGCAATAGAAATATACATATACATACAGCAAAAAGACAGAAAACATACAGCTGTTGATAAGGAAAACAGATGAAGACTGAGATAAAATGTTCACAGAGAGTAGTCAGGTGAGATAATCAGCTATACAGCCCAGTAAATAGCATCATTTTTGAAAACTGAAACCTCTGGGCATTGAGCTGATTATTTAAGTAGTTCAATATTCACTTGTGTCTTTCTTTGCCTTTTCCTCCTTCTCTAGATACTCCTGACTGTTTTTAATAGGTGAAGTATTGTCTCATAAAAAAAAAATGATTCAGGGAAATAGCACATTGCATACAAAAGAATAAAATTGTATTCTTACACGATATGTGAAAATCAACTCAAAATGGATTTGACTTACACTTAAAACCCAAAACTATAAAAATCCTAGAAGAAAATGGGGAAAATTTTTTAACATTGTTCTTGCAATCATTTTTTTAGTTTTGATACCTAAAGTGCACTCATCATCAGTGTCTCTTGCAAGCCAGTTTAATGGAGATGAGTACTTTTAACAGTTGTTTGTCTACAAAACTGTATAGCTCCTTTAATTCTGAGTGATATTTGAGTTGTGGCTTTTGAAATGAAGTCTTTCTTTTCAACACATTGAATATCCATCATTTCATTCTTTCCTATAAGGTTTCTTTTATAAATCTGCTGAATTTTTTAATTGAAGTTTGTTTAGATACACCTCTTTACTTTTCTCTAGCTGCTTTAATCTTTTTAACTTTGTATGTATCTTGGTGTACATCTTTTTTGGTTTTATTTATTTTTTAACAATTTGGATTTCCTGGATCTGGATTTCTCCAGATTACAGAAATTCTTGGCTATTACTTCTGTAAACTAATTTCTCCCCCTTTCTCTCATCTCCTTCTAAACCCATGTGATGTGAATGCTGTTCTTCTTGAGGATATACCATAAGTCTCTTATGTTGTTGTTTCTTTCTTTCTTTCTTTCTTTCTTTCTTTCTTTCTTTCTTTCTTTCTTTCTTTCTTTCTTTTTTTAAGATTTCTTTCTTTTTACTAGCTTGTTTGGATTGTTCTACTAGTCTACCTTTATTCTCTGATTCACCAAGTCTAAGTTTGAGCCTGTCTATTGTATATTTTAATTCAACTATTACATTATTTATCTAAAGATTTATGTTTGGAAATATTTCATATGTTCTATGTCATTCATTGTTAATATTTTAATGAGCTTCTTATTTAAGGCTGTTGGTTTGGAGTCATCTTCTAGTAGTTAATTCTGTTGCATCAGTATTTGTTCAAAGGTTTTGTTTTGCATCTATTGGGATGAATTCCTCTCCCTCTTCATTCCTTGGCACCCTGCTTATTTCTGTCATGAGGACAAAGTCACATTTCTTCCCTTTCCTGATGCAATGATTCCGTGTTACAATTGAAAGCTGTGCAGCATTGGCTGGAAGCTGGGATTTTATTTGTTGTTCAGGCTGAAGTCCCTGAATTAGAGCTCAAAAGCCAGTGTGGGATGGCAGCCCAGAAATCCAGACTACAAAATGGGGGCTGGGATATGGGAAGTTCAGACTGCTGCTAAGAAAGCTTAGGACACAGGTTATTCTGGGCGCTACAGCTCTTCAAGCTTGGGAAGGTATTTGAAGTCACGGGTAGTTAAGGACTAATTAAACACTAGTTCTACATATTCATCTTTCAGAAGCCTCAGCCTGCAACTGATCTCTCATCTGTACTTTCACTCAGATTACAGGCAGAGTTTTCTCAGAGATTCAGAAAAGAACAAGGTTGCTGAGGAGCTGTGAACGTGGATTGCAGGTACCGCAGTTGGTTGCAGCCTTAGTAGCTGGCAGGCTACACACAAGGCTGGCAAGCTCAGGGGGTGGGGTGGGGCATATCCTTGGGAACAGGCTGAAAGCAAGCCCCTGCTGGTAACTCTGACTGATACCAGCGCCCACAAAGTTTCAGACAATTTCCCCCAGAAGACATGAGTTCCTGTAGTTAATATGAGTGAATCTGAACAGCCAGTGCACGGAAGCCCCTGAAACTGTTGGCACTAGCCAAAAGCAAACTCTCGAGTCCATTTTTAAGAAAATGTTTTTCAGACAAGGATTTTTTTTTAAAGTGATTTTATCATTACAAACTGATATCAAATATATCTGACCCTCTATTATTTTAAAGAATATATTTTAATACCAATATGTAGACCTGCATTCACATAAATTCTAATAAGATTTTTCTAAAACATGTAATTAATAGTATCTATATTTTCTAAGAATATTCATTTAAATGTCAGTTATTAAAGAATTAAAGATAAATGCTTTGGTAGCTGAAATGTAAATGGCACAACAAATCACTGAAAATTAATCCTTCTTCCATTCTTCCCTGCCCTCTCCATTCCTACATAACTAAAGGGAGCAAATAAGTGACTAAAAATCTTATCTGAAAATTATGTGAATTAGATAACTGGTATTGGTTCAATTTATATGTGAAATCTTGAGAAATAAAATGAAGGGTTGGGAACAGTGAAACCAAAAATAAACCTATAAATTCTGACTGTAGAACTAAGGCTTCCAGAGGATGAAGGAAAGGAAGAGGTTGCAGTGCATGGTATAGATCAGGCATGTACACTATGCAGACACAGCAGAGTACCCATAGCAGAGTGCATGCCATGGCTTTGGGTGTGGTAGCATACATCTGAAAAGGTATGATCCTTTACCTTTGAATCATATACATTTGTGTAAACAAATATCACTTCAGTGAATAAAAAAAATAGAAGTGCAGTACTTTCACTTTTTAAAAATGCGTATTATGATTTATCATTTTCTTTTGCAGTGCTAATTTCTTTTGCCTCTTCATGTTTTAAGATATAATAGAATGCTATAAAATTCATATGGAAAAAGTTGTGTTTTTTTCAGACATTTATCAGAATCCTAATTATTTTATTGTAAGAACAAAAAACTTAATTTTTTTATGAAACATAAACTATATTTCAATTTCTCATAATTGAGAAAGGAGTGGTATTAGTACCAAAAATTTTAAGCTTAATTTACAAATTTATATATGTTTATCTCATTATACATCACACATTTAGCATAAAATAAAATTTATTACAATAAAAACAGATTAGATGTTAGGGTTCTCATAAAATAGCAATATTTACAAAGTAAAATATAAACTATTATCTCAAATATTTTATAATGTACAGTATTAATAATAATAATTTTGAATTTATAAATTGTGATAACACGTATATATAATAAATATTCAATGAGTACACTTTTGCCTAGTAATTAAACAGAACATTATTATGTGAATTAAATAGAAATATACTAAAGATGGTAGTTTGCTTATAGATAAGATAAATGAAAACTATTTGTTATCTAATACAAACATCTACAGCAGTAATTAGCAGCTTGAGTTTCCCTATGAGAAACCTTAAGCCATTCAATTATAAAATAAATATTTCATGAAACCTTTGATCTCTACTTATATTAGAAAAAAAACACTTGCATAGAATAAAATATATAATTTATTTTGGCATACTCTGCTAGGCTTATGATGACAACTTGTGAAAATATCTATCGGTAAGCTTTCATTTAACTGAAAAATTATACACCCCCCCTTTTTTTTTTTAAACAGGCAATGTATAATCTTAGGAGTTACCAGTCTTTGCCTTTGTTTTCATTCATATTATCCACATTAAATGTTGGCAGTATATATGATGGAATATAGACCAATAATTCTTATTACTACAAGCGCAGCATTTTAGAGGATAAAATAATAAGGTAGCATAAAAAAAGAAGATCACAGATATGAAGGAGCATAAATATTGATATATAAGTATGGTGATCCAGAAAGCAAATAATATTAATGATATTAGAGCAGATAGTTCATATTATTTCTGTTTCAAAAGCTCACAATAAACCATCAGAAATAAATTTCATTTAAGTGCAAAACACAGATGGCCAACTTGGGAGGATAAACATCACCTGTTTAGTGATTTCATAGTGGTAGTATAGGATTTGACAATTGTATTATACATAAAGAATTCAAATTATCAAAACCATAAATTATTGCAATACTTGTAAGCAACACATGTCACAGCATAATTAAAAGTCTGACTAATTTAATATATCAGAAGTTCAAGAAATATTTTTTACTAGAATTATCATATTTGCCTCTTAGTTCAGTATCCCAAGTTTTTACCACGTTCTTAAAAGGGAAATGTTAAAAAGGTTAGTAGTGAAAACTGGAGTTTTAATTATGTTCTGGTGACATTAATTTATTTGTAGTAAATATTGAAGAATGATATTAAAAAAATAAAAATAACATATAAAATATAAAAATACTGAAGAGATAAAAAATAAACTTAGTATTTTCCTATTAATGAAATTAGTAAGAAAAATAAAAATTATAAGTGCTTATTGGATAACAATTTGCTATAGACAGCTGAAAAATATTCTGAAAACATAGTTCTGAATGTCAAAGAAATATAAAAGAGAGAAAATACAATGAGATAGTATTTAAAGTTGCAAAATAGCAATAATGGATGAGATGTTGGTTGATTTTATGTATTAACTGTTACAAGGAATCCCTACATAGTTATAAAACATTATTTCTAGGCATTTCTCTGAGGTTGTCCAAAAGAGATTAACTTTAATTTCAGATTTAGAAGACTGTAAGATATTGGTGAACATTACCCATACACTGAATACCTTAACAGAACAACAAGGCAGAAGAGTGTTTGCTCTCTTTGTTGGAACTGGAATATACAATTTTTCCTGCTTCTGGATTTGGTTCACAGTGGGATTACAGATTCTGAGACCTTTGGATTAGTTTTAATTAAACCACTTGTTTTTCTGGCTTACTTTCAGAAAGCATATCATGGGGTTTTCATCTGCCAAATTTGTGCTGAAAATTATAATAAATGTCCTCTTTATATCTCCCTATTTATTTATTTAAAGATTTATTTACTTATTCATACAGAACTGGGGTACAGGCCAGAGACGCGGAGGGTGAGAGGATTCACCAGAGACAGAGAGGGGAGCAGAGCAGGCAGATGAACATGGTACAATGCTAAGGGGAGCAGCGGGCTGGTCAGGAGAGATCTGCCACGCCATGTGGTCACCTCCTGGGCAGGCGGGGATCAAACTCATGCGGAAGTGGCCTTAAGCTTCTTAGTGCAGTGCTTTAACCCACTGCACCACCAGGGAGGGCTCAATATATCTCCCTATTTATATCTATCATCTATACCATTAGATCTATCTAAGCTATATCTACTTATATCGATAGTTATTTCTGTTATCTATGTATCTTCTCTATGTGTGTGTGTCCATATATTATCTATCTACAGTTTTCTCTGGATTGTTTCTCTGTAGAATACTCACTATGATAGCTAATATGGTATGTAAAGCTAGAAAAAAAATTATGTAGAGTGTTCAGGAAAGAAATTATGATGACATTACAGAAATAGAAAATTTGAGGTAGTGAACTGTTATGTTTTATTCAAATTCAAATTCATTTAATTCTGAGGCTATTAAAACATTTTAGCAAAGTAGAATAATAAAATAGAAAATGTATAGAGTAAAAGCATGTGTATATTGATAAAGAAAACTTACTATAAAATAGCAATAAACAAGGAAAAGCTTACAGCCTAATAGTATCATTTGATAGAATGAATATTTAAAAGGCACAACTATATGTACATACATAGTATACACATTCTTATCAATACACATATATGAATTTATGTTAGATAAGACAGTCTCTACATAGAGATAATTTTTGTAATGAAAAAGTTATGTTAAAACAATGTTTGTTAATGTTAAATTAATAATGAAGAAAGGTTGTCACTCTCTAATATTACTTTTAAAAGTGTGACACTATCAACTATCAATAGAACACTTGACTTTGCACTTGAAGGTATATCCTGTTCAGGAATGGTTTTTTCATAACTGTGTGTGGAAAAAGTAGATCTATATATGCAGCCTGGGGTGCTTTAGCTTGCTATTGCTGGGTATTAACAAATATTTCCTATAGCCAAGGATAAAGGAGAAATTAAGAAAATGAATGTTTATTTACTGGTCAAAAAAAAAAAAAAACTTTTGAAGGTTGACTAATTTTTCAATCTTTGCTTTCAGCAAAACTTAAAAGAATATCTAATTACATTTTAATGATAGATCAGCAAGTTATTTTTGGCTTTTTTGTACAGGAGTTATTCTAAGAGTTGAGTGACAGTATTGTAAATCATTCCAAAATACTTAAGTAAAATATAATTTCTCACTTATGAACACTGCACCGTGAAAAACAGGAATAAAGTTGAAAATGAGAATGATCACTAATTTAGCATTAGATAATATCCACATACTAATAAATACTTAATAAAATAGTTGTCTAGCTGGGAGAGGACATCCAGTAAAAATTTATTTTTATTTTTAATTTACAAAATATTTCTGCACTTGATGGATTATTTGCTAACAATTTTAATTTTATTTGTGACTAAAAACTCAGAAGCTTAGTGATCAACAACTTTTAAATTAAATTTCATTTTTTTCCATTTTATAGAAATCAATAAGAACTCATTATGGGCATACATATGAAATTTACTTACTTTTACTAAATGAGTTTACTTACTATGATAACATTATATGGGTACCATAAAATAAAGAATTTTAACTAAGTAAAATTTCTTATAGTTAACAATAAGATTTATAATTTTTGTATGTTTACTGACAGTTATCAAAGTGTCATGTTCAAAGAGTGACAATTTTATTTTAAAATATTTTTAGTTTAAGGCTAATACAGTCCACTGCTCTACCAGCTGAGCTATCGAAGGAACTATTTTAAAATATTTTTATATTTTAATTTTTGTTTTATTACTTTTAGAGCAACTCCTCAATATTTTATTAAAGTAAAATCTCATTATGCCATTATATAAGTTTAAGGTATACATCATTTTAAAATCAACACATATATTCCACATTAACTTCAATTTATCTTTCAACTTAACATTGATTCCTTGAAATATGTACATATAAGTAAAGTAAAATCACAGTTTTAAAACTTATATATAAAATATTAGAAGTGAAAACAGTTTATCATTTGTCAGGTAATTTTATTTCAGGGATATAATCCCCAAATCATTTCCATTTTATGGGCTAAGGTTCTAAACAGAGATTAAATTAGTTTTAATATATAAATGTAAAAATAAATAGTTGATTGTCATGTTTATTTCAGCATGCTATATGTTTATCAGCATATTTTAGGTAATTAAACTATTTGGACAATAAATGGACCTAAAATAAGGCACCTGCATATTCTGTTTAATTTTTCAAGTACCAGAGGTTTGCATATCCTGTTACTAAAGTTATATCAATCATAGTAATATTGATAGTATATTTTTTAAATTCATAAACTCATGTATGGATAACTATTTATTTTATGATAAAATCCAATTTCATTTAAAATCTAGTATTTCCAGTATAGATGCACTTGAAATTGAGTTCTCTTTAGGCCCTCTGAAAGACACACACACACACACACACACACAGCTATGGGAAGTACATGATTAAATTGAGATAATTTTACCTCAAGTTTTACCTTAACATCTTTACATATATTAATACATTTAACATTTAACAACTTTTTTTTTAAAAGATTTATTTATTTATTTCTTCAAACAGAACTGGGGTACAGGCCAGAGATGCGGAGGGTGGGAGAGCCACCAGAGACAGAGTGGGGAGCAGAACAGGCAGACTGTCAAAGTACCCTGCTGAGGGGAGCAGGGGACGGGTCAGGAGAGGTCTGCCACGCCATGTGGTCACCTCCGGGGCAGGCGGGGATCGAACTCATGCAGAAGTGGCTTTAGCTTCTTAGTGCTGTGCTTTAACCCCCTGTGCCACCAGGGAGGGCCAACATTTAACAACTTTAAATGATAAACATATATTAATACATTTAGCATTTAACAGTTTATTACTAAATAAAAGAAAAGATGAATCACTTCTCAAGATAATAGGTAAAATCTCACCTAAGAATTGTAAGCAAATACATGTGGACCCTCTGCTTTAAAAAGTTATAATGTTTATTTTTCTAGAATAACTGAAAATTAAAGTTAAACTCAGATTAATAGTTTAAGGGTGAGTCTAGCTGAGTAATTTCATAAAAGGATCTGTAAATTCCACTTGCTTTCAATTTCCTTATTAAAGAAAATACAATGTTTCTGTAAAAATTCTGTGTACTAAGTAGTATATAAAATAATGCTATTAGGTGAACAAATTCAAATAAGAAATATATGACTCATATCCCTTAATCATACATATAGTGCTGTAAATCAACATACAATGAAAATAATTAAAAATTAGTAAAAAGAAAAAAAATACATATTATATGAAATTAAAAAAAAATTAAAGTCAAGGTAATAAAAAGGGTTACTTCATAATGCTGAAAAATCAGTCAGCTAATGACTCCTACATTCCACTTAGGACACTACAAAATAGTCTGCACACATGGATTTTGGTTCACCAGGTAAGGTCAAAGTGTAAAGCAGAGACTGGTACAAACTGAGTTAAAACTTCAAAAACCCAAAAGAGAACAAGGTTAATAGTTTTATAGAGTACCCAATTAATTAATCATGTGGAAATGGTATGATTATGGAAAATTCAAACCAATCTTCAACTGTAATTTACCATATCTTGATTTTGCAGTTCTCAAAAATGTTCAGTCAACTCACTAAGCATTTACACCTTATTAATGCATACTTGCAATTTATTTAAGAAAAATAATTTATATTTTATAAATTTTATTAAGTAAATAATTTAAAGAAGACATGCTAAAATTTACAGTAATGTTTTACCACACAGACATATGATTCAAAAACTAAGACAAGATAGGCAATAAATTAAGTAACAACTTTTTAAAAAATATAACAGATAATGTATACCAAAAATTCTGAAGGTTACTTGTTAAGTTATAACATAGCCAGAAAAAATAAGCATTATCATTTATAAAATTGTACACTCGTTAATTTTAGTACTCCATATTCTAATTACAATTTGAATACCTGGGTTGCATACTGCTTACTGCTTCAAGATAAGTCTGTTATCCATGATCAAAATTGATTACTTTGTTCAATGATGATAGACTGAAGACTCTCCATACATTGAACTATTGGTCTAAGATAACTAATTTCAGTGCTAAATACAGAGTAATACATTATGTGATGGCCAGTAAAGAATTTAAGAAATAAATCTTTCAACTTAAATTATATTTATTGTTTCCTTTTATAGTTGAAACTGAATACTTCAGTATTTAGAGTTGGGATTCAAATCAATAATCAAAGTACAATGCTTACAATGTTTGGGGAGTTTAAATATTAGAAAAATAAAATCCTGAAATCATAATGTTAGTGACTATTGAAAAACTCATCAGTATAAAAAAAAGATGTACAACCTGTTCCCTGTACTGGATGTACCTTAGCATAGTTAATACACACTATCACCAAAGTCCAGTTTGTAGGTATTATGAAAAATTATGCCCACTCTCAGGCCCTCGCTGGTGGCAAAATGTGTAAAGGACAGCATTATGAAGCTATCTGAAACCACTGCAGCATGAGTTCAATCCCCAGCAATGGAGGTAACCCACATGGCGTGGCAGACCTCTCCTGACCCACTCACTGCTCCCCTCAGCAGTGTATCTTAGTACATCTGCCTGTTCTGTTTCCCACTCTTTCTCTGATGAATCTTCTCACCCCTTGCACCTCTGGCCTGTACCCCAGTTTGATATGCATAAGTGAATAAATCTTTTTAAAAAAATTATGCTTACTCTTCTCAATATACCTGTAAGTTTTTCTATTTGGATACTTCAAGTTGCAGTCTTCTATTTATAGAACATCTGAATTCACATCTACAGTGTTGGCGCACATGGTTTTAACAATAATATACATTAGACAAGTAACTGTTAGAGTAAACTTAAGGATTTTAATAATGCCATAACCATCAACATAAATCCATTTTTCTGAAATCTCTGTACTGGCAGAAAATCTGGAAAAACTGGGCATACATTATGAAAGAAATTACATAGCTAGAAATGGGTAGGATCACTTCCTAGCAAGTCCTGTTTTCTCCAAAAGATATGCTTAGGTATGATTTGTCATCTGTTACTGCCACTGTTTTGTTTTGTTTTTTGTCAAATTATATTTATTGAGGCACAGTAGGTTTATGCTGCTGTGTCTGCTCTGGGGTTTACATATCCAAACATCTACAAATGTGTGCTTTTATACTGTACCCAATCTTTCCCCATGTTCCACTGGGGCCCTACAATCACCCACTTACAGCGCATCACATTCCCATTTTGGTCGCCTATTTTCCAGACGCATGTTAAGAGTTCATACTAGTTTGGTTTTATTCTTGTGTTTGCACAAGAATAAAAGAGTTAAGTATTTCTAATATTTATATTTCGAATGACATCAAAAAAGTGAAAGATCAAGTGTGAGGCCATGTACACACACACACACACACACACTGATGAAATAATGGGATTAAATTTATCACACAGTAAATATTTAATGTCATATGTAAGTTATTTTGTAAAATACTGATATTGTTTTATCAATTAATCTATAATTTGCAATATATTTTAAAATAAAGCTCTTAAATTTTAAAATATTATTAGATATCAAAGCAATCAACTACATAAGTATTTCAACCTGATTTGTAAATAAACAAGAGTAAGCCCTGTGAAATACTAAGGATTTGAAATATTTGCCCGCCCATCCATCCATCCATCCATCCATCCATCCATCCATCCATCCATCCATCCACCCCTCCACCCACCCATCCATCCTCCCATTTTCTGTCATATGTCTAAATTTGTAAATATTGTAAAATGATTACAGTTGACAATACTAAGCCCAACTTGATTCCACACTCAATTATTTATATAACTACTTTTACACGACACAAGATTAAACCATGTGGGCCAACTCTGTAGATGTGAATTGAGATGTTCTATAAATAGAAGACTGCAACTTGAAGTATCCAAATAGAAAAACTTACAGGTATATTGAGAAGAGTAAGCATAATTTTTTTTAAAAAGATTTATTCACTTATGCATATAGAACTGTTTTGAGGAAAGTAATTATTTATAAATCAGGTTGAAGAAATTATTCATTTACAAATCAACGTGATTTTCAAAAATAGATATCTGGTTATGAGAAGAACAAAATAATTTTTGCATTTCTTCCCTATCCTGGATTAAGTGTCACATAATTAAACATAATATCATTTTTTGATATTGGCAAGATTAAGCCACTTTCTATACTCTTTTCAAAATGTATATTTGAATAGGTAATTTACAGAAGTTTGATAAAATTAACTCTAGTGTTAGACAATATCTGATTCGTGTAACCGAAAGTTGACCAGATTTTTGCATTGATCAGAATAATATCTGCTTAGCAAAAATACAGTGCAAGCAAAAATTTTATCAAACCCACAATTCACAGAATCTAAGAAATACCTTAACAGCTTTCAAGTAAGTGGATTTCAATTTTGAATGAAATTTAATATTGAGATTAGAGAAACTTATTCTCTCAATATTTCTCAAATTCCTCATATACAAAGTAAGGAGGTAACATTCTCATAAATAAAAAGTATGCCAAAACAAGGCAGCATTTTTAAACAGCTCCAGAATACTGATTATTTTTTTCAAGCCACCATTTTGTTTGTTTGTTTTTTTATTTTAGGAATACAAAAGTAATGAATTCATCATGTTTTGTCTTCTGTTTACTGACATTCAGATAATGGTGCTAGAAACATTTGAGCTACTATATAGAAAACAGCATCTAAACTGATTTCATTTGACATATCTTGAAAAATCAAATTACACATATAAATCAGATTAATGTATCTTAAATATCCTCCAATTTTGTATAAGATTATACCAGTGTTATGTGATCATACAATTCTAAAAGATTAAAGTACAAAAATGTACAAATTGAAAAGATAAGACAATTTTCATTGTTAGATCTATCTAATTAAAACAACAAACTGCATATCAAATGAATGTTGAAGGAAAGAATATTTTAACCTTTTTCTCAGCATTTTATCCAATTGCTCTATGCATATTAAAACACTGCAAAAGTAAATTTCGCTATATAATATTTCAAATAATAAGTATGATGTTAACACTGTATTGTTTAGCATAAGTGGTTTATTGTTAGACTATAGTATTTACCTCATGTGCATTATGAGATATTATTATCTAGATAATATCAAGAAATGATGTTATGCTTTATTCTGTGACACTTAATCCAGGATAGGAAAGAAATGCAAAAATTATTTTGCTCTTCTCATAACCAGATATCTATTTTTGAAAATCATGTTGATTTTTAAAAAATTGCAAAATGTATTTTTTTTTTCCAGCGAGAGTTAAGTTATATAGGCTATGGAGTTGAATGACCTACAATTCTTAGTTACCTGAAGCAAAGATATTTCATTTTCATGCAATTCTATCTACAATCACATCAAAAATAAACATCTAGAAGTAAGCCTAACTAAATAGATTAAATATTGATACAATGAAAATAAAACAAACAAAAGAAACATGTTACATAATTGGAAGACACAAAATAATTTAAAGTTATTCTATACTTTTGGCTTGTAAAATTAAACATTAATAAAATGGCCATTTTACCCAAAGTAATATACAAAGGCAAAATAATAACTAACAAAAATTCAATTTCATTTTCAAAGAAACAGAGAAAACATTACTAAAATTAATATGGAAGCACAAAAGTCTTCAAATAGCCAAAGCAAAAACAAAAGCAAAAACAAACAAACAAACAAAAACAGGTGGGTGAGTGGGTGGGAGGTACCACACACTAGGAAACTATATACTCAACTATACACCAAAGCTAAAGTAATCAAAACAAGGTTATATTGCAAAAGACATATGTATCAATAGGATAAAACTGAAATCCCTGGAAATACAAAGCACATATTTGCACTGATCACTAATTCACAACAAAGGGGAAATGAGTATGCAATTAAGAAAAACAAACAAACAAGAACTATTAAATAAACAGTGCTGGAAAGCTGGGCAACCACCTGTTAAAGAATTAAACTAAACTACTATCTCACACCACACATAAGAATTATTTCAAAGTGGATTAAAGATTTGGATGTAAGCCCTAATATCATAAAATACTTACCAAAACACAGGAAAAGCACTATGAACATTGAGTTCAGTAATATCTTTAGATACTTTATTCCAATGGCAGGGAAACAGGAGCAGAAATGAGCATCAAACTAGAAAGTTTATGTGCATTGAAAAACAGTCATTAAAATGAAAATGACACTACTGAGTGTGAGAAGCTCCATGCCTTACATACCACAATAACCAGTATCCAAAATGTACAAAGGTCTTACATAATACACTAACTAAAAACAATCCAATCAAAAAAATGCAGTAAAGTTAAATAGATACTCCTCTAAAGACGTGTTGGTCATTTGTATGTGGGTGGACAATAAACACATGAAAAAATGCTATCATTTGTCAGAGAAATGCAAATGAAAAATACAGTGCTGGCAAAATTGGGCAACCACCTGTTAAACTACATTCATATCCACGAAATACCAACTCACATCCAAGAAAATGGCCTAACTAAAAAATATCAGAAACAAAGAGATATTGGCAAGGGTGAGAAAAAGGAACACTTTACACTATTGGTGAGAAATTAGACTAACACATCTCCTAGGAAAAGCAGTATGAAGGTTTCATAAAATACTGAAACAAATCTACCATATTATCTAGTTACTCCATTCCTACATATTAATCTGAAAAATACAAAACATTAAATCAAAAGGACATGTGTATTACCAATTCATTGTAGCACTACTTATCATATCAAATTATGGAAGCAACCTAAGTGCCGATGACAGATGAGCGGGTACAAAAATTGTGGCAAATATACATCACAGAATACTACTAAACTATAAAAAATAATAATAATTCTTGCCACCTGTGACAACTTTAGTTCACTAGAGGGAACTATGCTAAGTAAAATTAGTCACAAGGAGAAAAAAAAATTATTGGATGAGTTCATTCCTACATGCATATAACAAAGGAACAGATGTCACTAAACAAAACAAACCCCAGATATCAATACAGAATTGAGGTTACCAGAAGGGGAGTGGGTGAGGTGGGAAGCAAAGGCGAGCAGCTAATGGACCATGGTGGAGGATTATGGGTGCTTAGTTTTTGTAACATAGCAAGGCTATATTCTTGGTGGTTGTTTTCTTTCAGTCATTGATACTTTGTATACATCACATTTACATGAAATTTTCCTATATTTTATAGGTCACCTAGGATCTTTTAACATAGTCACTTTTTAAAATTGATAGTGCAATGAAAATTATTGAATTGGGTATACATTTAATATAAAATCATTAACATATAATCAAAACTTTCTATTTTTAATATGTCAATGTTATTTTGGTTGTAGGGCTATTTTTAATAATTTTAAATATATTGTACACATGCATAAAAATACATACGAAACATGAAATATCAGAAGACAATTATATCCTATTGCACTAAAGAAAAGCATACAAATTAAGCTGGTAGTGCAAGTGGTTATAGTGCAGCTCTATGAAGCTACTGGCATCCACTGCAGCACAAGTTTGATCCCTGGCTGGTATGATTTCCCCTTTGCTCCAAAAGATGAGTCTATTATTTTAATGGTGTTATTAGGATTATGTATGCTTGGAAACACTGTTCAGTAATGTTGAGTATTCAGGAATATTGAACCTTTGACACTTAATGTTCACCTGATGAACTAAACCTCAGCAGTTTATCATGACTCCAGTGTGGAGTAAACCCTTTAACTAACTTTATTGCCCACTGCTCACTTCAGTAGTGTATTTCAATCTGCCTGTTCTACTTCCCACACTGTCTCTGGTGAACCCTCTCACCCACCCTAACCCACACCCCTGGCTTGTACCCCAGTTCTTATATGCATAAATAAATATACCTTTTTAAAATGCATTAGTAAATATATAGATCTACCAGATTTTATAATGACCTTTTTACTTTTTTTTTTTCTTATAAGCATTCTCCAATTTCTCAGGCATTTGCTCAGTTATCTAGAGTAAATGAGAAATATGTATATTTTCAGTTTGGGAAGCATCCGTGTAATTAATTTTTGGGTGTTTCCAAGCATACATAATCCTAATAACACCATTAAAATAATAGACTCATCTTTTGGAGCAAAGGGGAAATCAAATTCACCCTAATTACTGTTCAGTAATGTTGAGTATTCAGGAATATTGAACCTTTGACACTTAATGTTCACCTGATGAACTAAACCTCAGCAGTTTATAATATGACTCCAGTGTGGAGTAAACCCTAACTAAATCTAACAATACCCTAATCATACAGCCTCCCTCTCTCACTTTCTCCCTCTACCTTCCCTTGATTTATCTTCCTAGTAAGATAATTTGAATTCTAGAACAGTTTATAATAATTTTCTCTTCCAGAACATCAACAACAAAGGGCCTAGTATTGGCAATAGAACAAACATTCTGTAGCCTTATGATGAAGAATAAAAGCTGACATAGAGATAGAAACCTAGTTATTGGGGATGTCAGTTAAACCATAAGAACAGCATTCATCTTAACACAACTGACCCTTAGTATATTTATTTTATGTTAAATATAATTAGCTTCCTCCGTTATTATAGCTAACACAATTAGAATTTCCCATGATTTATGATCAAAATATAGTTAACTTTACATTGGTATTATTTAGTCTGTTTACCTAACAAAGTTGTAGTGATGATTAAATGAAATGATGCATTTAGCAGCACATTATAAATTAAAGATAGGTCAATTTAATTAATATCAAAGATGATATTGAATAATCTTTGCATCTCTCAGATAAATAGTATTTAACCACTTGGTATTTACTCATGTAGGCTGAAGCTACCCAGTAGCAGGCAAATATCCAAGTTGACTTGTGAGCTGAACCCTGGCAATCTGAGGCTCCTTACACTCCTATATATTTCAAAGCTATTCTATCATCTGCTCTCATACCAGAAAACACTTTTCTAGGATATAAGCTTAGAGAGTAATGTATTAAGACCATCTGGATTGTATGTAAGAACAAATGCCAGTAGAACTCCATATAAATTTTTTAAGATTATAGCAGTTGATGTAGAGATCTACTTGTTTCCTCTCATGACTAGCCTTGTACTCATGCTTCCTTGCTTACCAAAACTACCACCTAGCAATGTGGAGTGGTCTGATTGTTTTCCTCAGTTTCTCTTTGTCCTTTATATACTGCAACCAATTTAAAATTTACCTGAGCAACTCCTAAGCTTAAAAACTAACAATTGTAGACATAATTTGCTTTTTATTTGCTTTTTTCTGGTTTTGTTTTGTTTTTGTCCCTCAACAATTCCTAATTAGTGATAAGAGTTTTTGCTTTAGAGGTGGGTATTTATTTCAGTTTTTTTTTTGGGGGGGGGTTGCTTCCAAGCATACATAATCCTAATAACACAGCTAAAATAATAGACTCATCTTTTGGAGCAAAGGGGAAACCAAATTCATCCCAATTACTGTTCAGTAATGTTGACTATTCAGGAATTTTCAACCTTTGACACTTAATGTTAAGATTAAGTGACTGTTTAGATTGAGTGATTCAGATTTTTCTTTTATAAGGTGGGATTAATAGCATACATGACACAAAAATTGTGAAAATTCACTGAATAAACAAACCTGTTTCTCAGAGATTTGATCTTCCTTATTGTTACTGGTTTTCCACAGTGTTATATCTATTTTTTGCTTTATTTTGTTTTTCATTTTAGTTGAGTTTACTTTTTTTTTTGCATTCTAACTTACTTCAATGCTTAACTCACTTAAATGCTCTTTTTTCACTTTATTTATATAGTATTTTTTATTTATAGCTAAGTACCACTATTCTTTAGACATATGCTTCACCGTTCACATTGTCTTTCCTTTCTTATTCACTTCTACCCATTTTATTATTGCCCTATGTTTTACATCATAATTTATTTAACTTGGTGGTTAATCTCCAAAATAAAATGTGATTTTCTTGTTATATAATTTTAGTTGATTATACTCTGAGAACTATTTTATATGAGTTTGTTGAATTTCTGGTAAATTATTTGTTCTCTTTTCTACTCTAGTCTTCCCAGCCATATTCCATTTTTGAGAAAGCATAGGATAGTGGGAGGGAGGGAGAAAGGAAGGAAGGAAGGGAGAGAGGAAGAAAGGAAGAAAGGAAGGAAGAAAGGGGAAAAAATGAAATAATATAACTGCCCTCATTAAAATCATTCAAGAAATCTCCTTTTATTTTAGGATAAAATACAGAATTGACACAATAATCTAAAAGTCTTTCATTGTCTGTTTCTTGCTTGTATTTTCAGCATTTTAGTCATTCTACCCTTTTTAGAGGTACTTTGAATCTGAAATTTGAGTAATATATCTTTTCCTCTCTGAGTCTTCACTTACTCTCTTAACTTTCTGACTTTTTCTTCCATTGTTATTATGTAGTTCCCTACTCATCTTTAATTTAATTTACTTGCACTAAGAGGATCTCTAAACACAAAATTTGCTCCCCTTCTGTTACAGTATATGAATGTAGTGTTTAAAAACATACTTCATTCTAATCTCAAACAATACTGAGGTCAGGAACATATTTCATTTAGAAAAGAAATATTTGCATAGCAAAATATAGATGGTCATTTAAGATTTTCTTTTAATTAATGGATACAACATAATTAACAATGAATAAGGAAAAGATGAAATTCACCAAAACTCTGGCTTTTCCATAAACTTATTTTCAATGATTCTGGAGATACAATGGCAACCCACTCATATCCTGTCTTGTGAATTTCATTTTATTTTCTTATGAAAATAGTCACATAGATCAGATCATGATAAAAACATAAGTTAATTCATGTTACTTTGTTCAAAAATCCTCTGGTATTTTTCCACCTCAGCATATAGACAAAAGAGCACACACTACACCCTTAGTGGACTCTTGGTTCTCACCTTTCCTTCCCTCATTTTACTCCACGAACACTGGGTTACTTGCCAGTCCATCACTACAAGGACTCTCCTCCTAGGTCCATGGAGTGGATTTCCCTTTGCCTGGAATTTCCCACTTGTCTGTTTCTAGTCCTTTAACAGTATAAATTCATTATTCAAATGGTGACCTGTTTGGCATTGCTTTTCCTTGCCACATTGTTTAGCAATGCAATACTGAAGTCACAACTCATTTAGATGTGGACTCTAGGGACTCTATATGAATTCTCAGGTGTGTGCCTTTATGTGTGCCCTTGACAGTTATTTTGTTTTACAAGGCCATATGAATTTATTCTATGTGACTTAATGTGAACAATAAAACATGCACTTTTAGTTCATTTTTTTCATGTTTTTAAAAATGAGGTGGTACTCATCTTTCAAATATCAATAAAATACACATTTTGATGATATACTTCACATATTTCAATAACTTTGACAACTAACTGTTTTAGAATATTTCTTCAGGCTTCATCAAGGCAAAGAAAGTCACTCTATGATGTATTAGGATCCTTTCTGTCAGTATAATTCTATGAAGTAGTATTCTTTTTAGAACATGAAAGAAAATAAGCAAAAGATTAGCAGTAAAACCTAGTATAAGTGGATTAGTCATTTGAGCAGTCTTGAAGATAATCCCTTTTATTTGGGAGAAAAACATGCTAAATAGAGTATTTATACATTTGTGGTATTAAGTTTTATTAACAAATGGAAATGGAAAATGACAATGTGTCTAAACTCTCTGGAATATTAACTTTACTTCTGTGTATGGGCTTCAACATTATATTTTATCTACAAAAGTTAAATCTGTGACTATCTGTAGAATCTGAAAATTTATGAAACTACAACTCAGACTTAGAGAAGTTGCTGATTCTTTTATCTTGATCAAATTGATTTGAAATTTATGAGTCTTGTGTTGGGGTTTGGGTAAAATTTAGGCCTGATCTATATGCAATTCTATCATCTCTAAGAACTAAAATTTCAGCTTTGTGTGACCTTTAGTCTGTGGAGAATAATTGTTTCTACTCACATCTGAAAAAAATGTAGGAAAGGCTCTTATAGTCTTTTGTTGGAGACAGGAGAAATCTAATTCCTTATTCTGGTGTTTGGTTGGTTATTTAGTTCGCTTGATCACATGCAGTCTTTTCAGGATAGTTTTTTTTTTTTTTTTTCTGGCATTTCTGGTTTGTAGGTAGAATAGCTTTTAACTGAACTCTGAACTTGAGTCTCTGGGCTGATTTTTGGAAAACATAACCATTCCAATAAGAATGTCATAATCTCATCCATGCTCTTGGCTCATATCTACTTATAAAATTAAATCATTGTCCTACTATGCCTAAAATAAGCTTCCGAGTTACTTAGAACACATACAACTCAAAGATGATGTATCTCATCCTCAATTCCTTCTTATATAGACTTCATCATATTCTTACATCTTAAGTATCATCCACATTCTCTTGTTGAAGAGAAGCACTAAAATAGAGATCTCTTCTTTGTGAAACAAGACATATGGAGGATTATTTGAAAGTTTTTCTCCTAACTCAAATCACAGGTATAGTAGAGAATAGTAGCACTTTACAGATTCCTCACTTACAATTCAACATCCATGGCTACTTCATGTATTATAATGACATCTCATTTTCTCTTTATGTTCAATATTTTTATTTATATTTCTATTAAAATTATTTTTATCAAGATTATTTCTAGACTTACAAAGAAAGCATGCAAGTAAAAGACATAACTTTGTTTAAAGGAATTTTCAAAAACTAGAATCTTAACAAAGATATAATCCCATGTTCTTCAGGTTGAGGTGATGAAGTTTATAATTTAGTCTCAGTAGTAGAAAACTGCAAAGGAATATAACTTAAAGGTAAAATAAAAATGTACTAAATTTTCCTTTATTTCACTTTTTTAGACCACTTTTTTTTTAACTCTTAGGTACATTATTTTTGTTATTGTGGTTAAACATTTCTTTAATCTGTTAAATCTTTATTATGGAATTAACATTTGTTTATGCTATTGTACATGATTAAGGGGAATAGCTTCACACTTCTGACGTATCTCCCCACACTGCACTAATACCAATGTACCCTCAGTCTTCTAACACAGACTACTGAAACCCTCCTCCCTTTTTTTCCTACCCCACCTACTTTTCTAGTCACCTGAATTCTGGATTCATGTGTCTAGGATTTGATTTGGTGGAGTTTTTTCAGTTACTTTTTTTTGTTTCTTTATTCTATATATTAATGATATCATATGGGATTTGTCTTATTCATTTCACTAGTAGAATGTCCTCCATAAACATCCAAATGACAACCTTTGTACCAAATGACAACCTTTCTCCTTTATATTTAGATAGATATAGATAGACAAATATACTTTATATACATAGATCTATATATAGATATCACTAGATATATCTCTATCTGAATAGGATTCTATCATGCACATATACTGCATCTTAATACATTTCTCTTTTTTTAGACACTTAGATTGTTTCCATAACTTCGATAATTTAATAAGTGCTATATGCATACACAGAGTGTATGTATGTCTTTGAGTTAGTTTTTTTTTTTTTTCACTATATAGATAAACATCATGCAGTGGGATTGCTGCTTGTGGACTGATATATGGTAGATCTGCATTTTATGTTTTGAGGAACTTATATATTGTTTTCCATAGAGGCTGAACAGTCTACATGCCCACTAACAATGTACTAGACTTGCCACCCTCACCAACATAGGTGCAGGTATGATTTTATGAATATCTTTATTTAAAACAGTAAGATGGACTTATGAATCAGAATCTCAATCCAATCTCATTCCCTTTTCTCAAGTTCTGTTTTCAGTCTCTGCACTTAACTATCTGGGTTGAAAGTAAAGTGAATGTTATCTGACCTGGATTATAAGAAACAGTGGTATCATGGTCTAAGTTGTCTAGGACCACTTGGGATTAATTAGCTAGTATCTGATCAATTGTGAAGTATTGTTCTAGAACTCATGTTGATATTTTGCTTCAATTCCATGTTTCAGTACAGACTGTAATTCATTTTAGCTTGAAATGCTGCTACTGAAATGCTGACTTCCTATATGTGAAGAAGTGTGGCCAAGATAAATTTATGTGCAAATCAAATTAATAGGAGTCTACTAAATTCAAATACAAAGATGATAGTTTGCCTTTATTTTCAACTGGATTTGCATGTGTGCTTTATACACTAAACACTCACCAGGGACTTGGTTTTTCTCTGTGTTAAGGGTCTTAAGACTATTTAAAATGTGTATCATACTTTTCTTTTTCATCTACTAGCTAGCAATACCAGAATGTAAAATCCAGTAACTTCAAGTTAAGAATTGCATGGAGTATAGCTGTTTTTCTTATCACCACACCCAACCCAGAAAAATAATTTAGATTTATGTATGCTTAAAATAGGATCCACTGACTGATGAAATGGTCATATATGGTAGTTAAGGGAAATAGTTTGCTGGTGATTAATAGGACACAAATGAAACCTGTGATGAGTTGGCTGAAATAATCAGAGAACAGTAAAGCAGATTTCCTGAGGTCATTAGAGTTCTTAGTTTAGGACAGGATCAGGTAAATAGCAAAATTATGCTATACAAAATATCAAGGTCAAGAAAATAATACCGGGGAGTATCGCAAATTGGGCAAAATTATAGCAAAAATTTTAACTTGCAATATACAATCAGATGTAATCACGTGGATATGGGGGTAGATATGGTAAGGGAAATTGACATTTACTAAGAGATTTTTTTATGAACTATTGGGCTCAGTATTTTTCAGAGTATAGACAGTTTCACATCATATACAGACAGTGTTTTCTCATTGCATATGGACATATTTCAGTCAATAATTTTCTTCAGTACTGTACAGAATTTTCACCGTTAAGTGAACATGAGCAACATTTAATTCATAACCACCTCCTCCAATAAATTTCTATATTTTATCTGTTCTGATACATTGATTTAGCTACTTCACTGGTATGTAAAGGGAACCATAGCCCGTTATTATTTTTCCTTATTAGTATAGGACAATCTCATTTTTTTTATATGTTTTGTCCTTTTCTTTGAACTCAGTCCTTCTCCCCAATTCAGTTACTTATACTATTGTTTTTGCTATGCATCTTCAAAAGTACATGCATTTTTTTTCTTTTCAAATCGAGTTAACCTTCTTTTACATAGTTACTTGTGGATTAAAAGTATAGTATTTCCCCCCTCATGTGTTATCACACCTCATCCACCACCCATAAACACATCCATCTAATAGTTCATTTTGCTTGCTCCCAACTTGCTCTTGCCATTCTAGTATAGGATATATATATAGTTTTATAGGGTTAATATCCAGTTTAGTTTTCTGTGTTTGAATGTTTACATAAATTGCTAAATGAATTCTTTTTTTTCCAGTAAATGTTCAATAACTAAATCTGTTGTAATCATTGTCTCTAGCTTCTCCCTTAACTCATACTTCTAAGACAATTTATTAACTGTTGTCATTCATTCTTCAGTATCCCTGGTAATCATATATATTTTTTCCAGTCTAAGTACTATGCTTTAATTCTGTTCTTCATTATCTCTTATTTGAGGTATCATGGGTGCTCTGTAAATATTCTGACTCTGGATGTTAACTTTTCTACCTGATTTTCTGTTTCCTATTTAGCTCTCTGCATGAATGACTTCCTTAGTTTTAGTTTTCCAAAGGCAAATTCTTATGTGGAGAAAGTAGTGCAAATAATTCACTGAAGGCATATTCTCCAGAGAACGGGAATGATAAATGCAGGGCAGAGCAGAAGAGAAAAGCTAAGCCATGGCATGGTCTGTGTTTAGTCTAGCTCCAGTCTGATAGGGTATGGACTATTCCAGAGTTGATGCTCCCTCAGGTTAGCCTTTTCAGTCAATTATTTTGCCTTTGGAGCCCCCTAGGGATGGAAATACATAATATATTGACTATGGCAGAAAACAACTATGTGCTGTGAACATCTAACACAGAAACAGCAGCTGATCTGGAAAAGAATAGGTTCAACAGCTCAGGAAAACACAAACAAAAATAAACAACTACAACAACAAAAAATTTGTCAGGGCAGAGTACCAAGCATATACACTACACTATCCAAGTGATTTTCTAAAACCGTTTCAACCCCTTGTTTACAAACCATCCGTGTCTTTCTACAGAATTCAATATATTCATTAAAAATCAGCCATCAAGGCATGCTTTTGACTCTTTTCAATCTGCCTATCCTTATATTGCCCATATGGAATTGTAATATTTTATCAGATATCATCTACATATATTTGTATATGGCACCATCTTCAAAGAACAACTTTGCTCTCTAGGCTCTTTGTTATTTGCAGCTTTCATAGAAAAGATTTCACTTTCTCCCAAATAACTTTACCCTCTATCCTCTAGACCTGAGGGCATCCCCTTTATATGTATCCCCTCTAGCATTTATAATGTTCCAATGTATGCATCTGCTCACTGTGCACTCACTACATTAAACTGATATTTCCCTAATACACTTTTATCAGATCTAGACACATAATAAACACTGATTTTTCTTAAATAAATTAATGACACTTAGAGGCTTAAAATATGCAAGACTGAAACAATAGGGTGCATTGCAATGGATTGAATTGAGTTCTATCAGATTCTCAAGCCCCTATAGCATATTGCAATATTTAGATTCTTACACCAGAATTTGCCATTATGTGTTTTTTAATTTATCTGTAACTTAAGATAGCTCAAGTATGTGATATACATAACTTATATTTGAAGTTATGGATCTGAAATGTGTCAAAGTCATAAAGGTCTCCTTGGGATCACCTGGAATCCCCCATGGTTGATTTACTAGTGCCACAATTGATTTTTCTTCAACAGCAAATTGCAATCCTAAGTAGCACCCCTGCAGGGCTATGTTACAATCAACCGTGAATTGTTACTGTGGTGTGTGTGTGTGCTGGTTTTATTTGTGTTTCTTATTTCTAAACTTCTATCCTCTAGTCTACTGAAGGCAGTCACTAGAACACTCCAGTTATTTTTTTTTCACTGTTCCTCATTAATCTTTCAAAGATATTTCTATATATGTATTGTTATATCTTTGTTTGGCTTTCTGCTGCTTATGTACTGATTACAGATGATACAATACATATGCATAAAGTCTCACTCAAACAATGCCACTTAATAACCAGTATGGCTGTGATGTTAGCATGCAGTTCTTTACAGAGAAACAGATGTTTCTCACTTAGATATGATTAACATCAATATTTTTGCACAGCCTTCTACAGAATTTTTTAAATGTTTCACCTAGTTTGTATATTAAGCACTAATTTTATTTTCTGTATAAACTAACATGAATCAAAATCATTATTTTTGCATGGTGGCACATGGCCACTAAAGTCATTATCTCAATTTGTAGATATTCATACTTCATACTCAAGTGTAGAAAATTCATTAACTTTCCTCTGAGTTTTATGGAGCTGCATTTTATTATTCATTTTTAAATTTTTCTTTTGCATCTGCTTTTGATAGAAAGTGCATAAAACTTAAGCTGAACTTTACCAGAGTAAGCTGTCTTTACTTTTCAAAAGTCACTGCTTCTAAGTAACTTCCTAGGTTTTACTTTCAGACATGCCTTTGGCTATAGTGCCCCGAGGTTTTTCTTTTTAACAATTTCATTTCCACTCAGTCTGTACGACACATCAACTGCCTTGAAAAGACTCTTGCTATCAAAGTGTTGATAGCTGTCTGGATCAGTTCAGCTGAATTGTCATATAACAAGTGAATAGTAACCCAGAGATGAGCCCAGCACTAATTAGTAAAGAAACATTTGATAATATTACCTCTTCTGTGCTGAACAACTATTTTGTTCACTATACTACCTTACAGGCACTGTCCCTTTAATTCTCAGAGTTAACATTATGAAACAAGAGGTATTTCCATTTCAGAGATGAGATTTAGTGAGGTTAACCAATTTGTCTAAGAAACTCATGCCTGTAAATGACTGAGCTGTGATCTTCCAATTGCCACCTCCTATGATTAAGAGACATTTGAGCAAATTTTCATGATTACTTTCCTCAGTTCTATTTGCCATGCATTTTGCCATTTCCCATTCTACACTGACAAGATAGACACTTTTGTAAGGACTTAAAAAATACAATAATATTTACTCATGACAATTCATCAGATATGCATTATCATCCTCGTTTTTTTTTTTTTTTTTTTTAAGATTTTTATTTATTTGTACATACAGAACGGGGGTACAGGCCAGAGGCTCAGGGGCGGTGAGAGGCTTCACCAGAGACAGAGTGGGGAGCAGAACAGGCA
>NW_004567104.1:55164890-55182088 GCF_000260355.1 Condylura cristata | reverse complement strand
GAAGTACACTGCTGAGGGGAGCAGCGGGCGGGTCAGGAGAGGTCTGCCACGCCATGTGGTCTCCTCCGGGGCAGGCGGGAATCGAACTCATGCGGAGGTGGCTTTAGCTTCTCAGTGCAGTGCTTTAACCCGCTGCGCCACCAGGGAGGGCCTCATCCTCGTTTTTTAAGAGAAGAGAAACTTGGGCCAAAAGTATTAAGTCACTTGTTTAGGTAATGAAGCCTATAAAATACTTTCTTTTCAACAGACAGATATGTGTAATTATGCTGCACAAAGTAACAGACATTGCATTTTATTTTTTAATTTATACTTGTTTTAGAATAGGTTTATATTCAGAAGCAGATGTTTTATTTAAGCTCTAGCTCATCCTGGTAGATATTTAATGCCTGGAGGGCATTTGCCATTTAAGCCTCAGTTGTTCTAACTGCCATCACCATTTCTTTAGGCAGCTACTATAATTTCAGGCTGAGAAACTGGATTGATAGTGGTTTCCAGGAGATGTACATTAAAGATCCAATGTATTTCATGGATGACACATGCCCTACTTCCTCAGTATCCTTCACTTTAGCCAAGGTTTTCTGTGACTGGAAGAAAGAAATACTTTGCAGCATCCCTAGAACTGCAGGCTGCTGACAAGGACCATTACCTAATTTAGATTTAAGAGTCTGAGGAATTGCTAGCTAGAACTACTACATCGGGTGCCACAGGTTAATAAAGGCTTGCTTCTATCAGGGAGTTTCCACTTCTGCCAGTGACTCATATTGCTTGCCATTGGCACTTAATGCTCTGGAAACTGAGGATGAGCATGTGTGTGTGTGTGTATGTGTTTGTGATATGCTGATAGTTAATAGGAACACAAAATAGGCTTTGATGAAATTGTAGGTTTTATAGTATACAATCAGAACAACAATTTATTACATATATAAGATTAAAGAGATCAAAAAAGGTGTGTAATTATTGGTAACACTGGTATTCTATATTTTATTTGGTGTGATGTTCTTCACATGACTTGCTCTGGCAGTTTTTATATCTCGTCATTGCATGCTGATGGCAGTCTGCAAATAGGTTTGCCACATAGGAATTACCTGTCCCACAAGTTCATTTTCAATGCGATTCTAAAGATCAACCATCCTTGCAGGAGTTAAGGAATTTATAGAATCATTGCAATGCAAATTTTTAGATAGAAAAACTAAAATTACTAACAATTTTGTCAGAGGAAAATAAAATATCTCTCTTTTAGTGCTTTAGTTGTGTTTTAGAGTATTTACATATGGCAAAAATATAAAAATCAGATTTCCATAGAATCAAGTTTCCATAAAATGAAGCTTTAATGTATTGTCCTACATGCTAAAAGCTGTCCCTGAAAAATTGTTAAGGAGAACTTATACTACAACTAAACACCAAAATAAATAAATAAATAAATTGCATGAAAGAATATTTATAAGCATATCGAGGCATATAAGTAGAAGCATTTACAACTACCAATGTAGTTTAATATTTTAATCCAACCATGTTATTTAACTCTACCAATTACATAAAATGTTTTAACAGTAAATGTGTCAAGGAAATGTCAATTATAAAAATCACCATCAATTTAACATTGTGCATATCAACAACTATTTACAGAAAACATTTTAAGTAAATATTCATTCTAATTAAAGTACCCATAAGAAGATAACACAGCCATATTTTATTTGTAGCAACACTTCTGAATGGTTGAAAAGAAACTGATAAAAGATATTTTATTTTCTTGATACATAAATTTTGTGTTGTTGATTTTATCTTAAAAATTTTATGATATCCTTTGAAAAATACTGGTAGTTTTAGAATATTAGTTGGCATATGTATTACATGGCATAATATAGAATTGTTCCTACATTATTTAAGAACTATCCTGACAATTTTAATTACTCTAAGCAATGTCCAAATGACCTATCTTGGAGAAGAGTTTATGTTACTGTACTTTAACAAGTAGATACTAAATATATAGAACATGTGAAATAATATTTAATAGTTAGAATGTGAACAGTTTCTCCCAAACACAAAATACATTTTTTTTTGTTACTGTTGTTGAAAACTTAAGATGTGGTTATATACACAATGGAATACTATTCAGCAATCCAAAAATATGCCATTTGCAGTAACATGAATGGAATGGAATGAATTATGCTAGGTGAAATATGCTAGAAGAACTATAAATGCCAGGTGGAGTCACTTACAGGTGGAATATAGGTGGGAAAAATAAATAAACAAAAGATCAGATAAAGACAAAATTTCAAATCAATTATTAAAATCTATGTAGATGTGGCTTTCAAAGAGATAGGGAAAGTTTCCTTCCTGGTGGCCCAAAGGATCAAGCCGCAACACTATGAAGCTACTGCAGCACATATTAGAACTCTGGCAAGGGAAGTGTGGCAAACCTCTCCTGTCTTACCCTCTGCTCCCCTAAGCATATGTTTCTGGACATCTGCCTGTTCTGTCTCCCACTATGTCTCTAGTGAATTTTCTCACTGCCACCCCCAAGACTTCTGGCATTACTAAATAAATCTTCAACAAAACAAAACAAAACAGGCCATCCCTGGTGGCACAACAGGTTAGGATGTAGCACTGCATGCTGCCAGCAGCTGCTTCACCGGGAGGTGATCCACATGGCACAGCAGACCTCTCTAGCTCTCTACTGTCTCGTTTGCTGCCCCCACCCACCTAGCAGTGTACTTTGTCGATCTGCCTATTCTGCTCCCCACTCTGTCTCTGGCGAATCCTCTCACTGCCTCTGCACCTCTGGTCTGTACCCCAGTTTTATATGCATAAGTAAATAAATCTTAAAAAAAGAGGGAGAATGGTGAGAATGATACAGGTGGGGTAACACACAATGGATTGTGCTAGAGGGTTATGGGTACTTTGGTGGTGGAAGTGCGGCACATAATGGGCTGTGCTGGAGGATTGTGGGTACTCTGGTGGTGGACGTGCTCCAGTAATTCCACCTGAGGCTGAAATCCTATACTGTCAAACTAACAATGATGTAAAGTAATAGTACATCAATAATAATAAATTTTAAAAAGCAAAAAATTTAAAAAAGAGTGTTTCACACTTAAATTGCCATTCCCAAAATATATAAATAATTTACCTACAAAAATGGCAAAAATATATACCAGTTGATTTTTTTTTTTTTTTTTTTTTTTTTTTAGTGCATACGTTGACAGTTAAAACATCATTCAGCACACACAAATATTGGTAGGTGGGGAGGGAAAGAGAGAGAGAGAGATCCATTTTCATTATGTACTGCAAAGTACACTCAAGAAAGAATATAGCAATGAACTTGGAATTGTATCAACAATCCCAACATTCTTCTTCTTCTTCTTTTTCTCTACTTCTCATTCTTTTACAAGATTTTCCAAAGACAGCATATGGAAATGTGAATTGTCTGGGATATAGCATCATTTTTCTCTATGCTCAAAACCTTTATCACTTCCATATCCACATTTTATATATGATCTATACAGTTTTGACTACAGCATTTTAATTTCTAAAAAATTCTTATCCTATGCATTCCCTCATAGAAATATATTCAATATTCTAAATGGAATTTTAAGGATCCTCAAACATAATTTAATAATATAATTAAATAATATAATGTAAGAAATAATTTTCTTAGATATCACTGACTCTCTCCCACATTACTTCATCCAAAAACTCCACTCATATCTTTGGAAAAAAAAGTTATCCGGGCCCACCCTGGTGGCGCAGCGGGTTAAAGCACAGCACTAAGAAGCTTAAACCACTTCCACATGAGTTCCATCCCCCCCTGCCCCGGAGGTGACCACATGGTGCAGCAGACCTCTCCTGACCCACCTGCTGCTCCCCTCAGCAGTGTACTTCATTGATCTGCCTGTTCTGCTCCCCACTCTGTCTCTGGTGAATCCTCTCACCCTCTGCATCTCTGGCCTGTACCCCAGTTCTGTATGAATAAATCTTAAAAGTAAAAATAAAAATAAAAAACGAGTTATCCAGATTTTTATTACCTAACACTTAAATAGTTTAATTTTTTGTATTGCAATATCAGAAAATGAAAAATCATTTCTTTCGGAAATTGTTAAACACTTTATATTCAATATTTAACAATCAATGAACAAGGTGATAATAATTTACATTTATAAAAAGCAATAATTTTCCTTCATAATAACAAATATAGGAAGACAGTAGAGAGAGAAAAAGAAAGCAGTTGA
The DNA here is from genome assembly GCF_000260355.1 of Condylura cristata. Lineage (NCBI taxonomy): Eukaryota > Metazoa > Chordata > Mammalia > Eulipotyphla > Talpidae > Condylura > Condylura cristata. The sequence continues at coordinate 55,177,862 of NW_004567104.1, read as the reverse complement.
AAATGACTCATAAGTGTTAGCAATAATTGGAGACATTTTGAAAAATTTAGAAAGAATTATCAAATCTTTCATCTTCACTATCATGAAAAAAAAATGCCTTATAACAGGGAGCTAAAAGTATATTCTACAGAATGCCATTCTACAGACAAAATGCCTAACCTGTAAGTACTGATAATTGAAAATATACCTGAGGGTAACATCCACCACATGCAATTTCTTTGCAGTTTGACATTAGAATCCTACTCTGAAGGCCGTAGCATCATTATATAATTTCAATACAAAGTATCATTTTACATGTTAACTATTTTCTGTGTGCAAGATAGAACTTTGTAAAATGGGTATTAAAATCAAGATAAATAATGTCAAGAACCATCAAGGATCTTAGTCCTTTGGTAAAAAATAAGATTTATTTATTTGGTAAAAAATAAGAAATAATCAAATTCACAAAATACATGAAAGTTATTTCAGCTTGTATATATACCATGAAAAACATAGATGTACAAATATATCATTCTAGTCGCTTCAGGTCTTTTAAGTTTCCTCCCAAAAATACACAGATGATTTTAAAGATTCTATTACTTTTATTTTTCCCTCAAATATTTAGTGTTTATACTTATAATTAATGTCTGGCAGTTGTATTTTCCTTTTGTTTGTGTCTCTTCACATTTGTCTTGGTTGAAATTCTTTGGGTGTCTTGAATTAGGGGGTCTGTTTCTTTTTCCAATGTAAGGGGATTCTTGACTATAATTTATTTTTTTTAATAAAAGTTCTCAAAGAGGCCCTCCTTGGTGGCACAGCAGGTTAAAGTGCAGCACCAAGAAGATAAAGCCACTTAGCATGAGTTCAATCCCTGCGGCAGAAGTGATCCACAAGGCGAGGCAGACCTCTCCTGACCCGATCACTGCTCCCCGCAGCAGTGAACTTCATCAATCTGCCTGCTCTGTTCCACACTCTGTCTCTGAATCCTCTCACTGCCTCTGCACCTCTGGCCTATACTCCAGTTCTGTATGTATAAATAAATATATTTTTTTAAGATTTATTTTTTGCTCATACAGAACTGGGGTACAGGCCAGAGGCTCAGGGGTCGCGAGCGGCTTCACCAGAGACAAAGTGGGGAGCAGAACAGGCAGATTGAGGAAGTACACTGCTGAGGGGAGCAGCAGGCGGGTCAGGAGAGGTCTGCCGTGCCATAAATAAATAAATCTTAAAAAAATATTCTCAAAGAGTGAATGAGCTATAGCGTCATATATTTTCCCATAGCTGTCTTTCACAAATTTCATTATTTTTTAAGTCTTTTATTTTTACTTAGTTGCCTCTGTGCTTGCCATTTCTGTTTTCAAGCTTGCTGATCTTACATGTGATTTAATCTTGTCTACTATGAGTCCTAGTTGATTTATTATAGAGCTATTTAAGCTCATTATTTAAATTTGATTCTTTTTCATACTGTTCTGTTTTTGTAATTATCATTCTTTGATCAATTTTCTCTTTTTAATTCTTACTCCAATAAGCACAGTAAGGCCTGTTGCTCTCTTTAAACCAGTTATGTAGTTCTACTGAATATAAACTTTTCCCAGGAGATGTTTTACCCCATCATTTTGCTGGTGTATTCCTCTCTCTCTTCAATTTTAGTTTTTATGGAATTAGCTAAACAATTTCCATTTCTTAACTTGATTTTTGGCCTTATATTAAGATTACAGATTGTAGGATATTATTCTAGGTTGTTTGCCCAGGAGCCTGAGGTGTCTGTGGCTTTATAAACTGAAGCATCTGCACCTGTTTGAATGATTGGCTCTCCAGTGCCAACAGATGATAGAAGCCAGAGACACAGTGAGCCAATAGGTTGATGCTGGAGACTACCAAGATTTCAAGTCTTCAAAGGGGCTACAGGTGTCTGAGCAAGGGGAGAATCTGCAAGACCCCCTCTTTTGGGCTAGTTCTGTGTCAGAGCTTCACCAACAGCCTCAAGATGACACTGACTCAGCAGCTGCAGTCCAGACTTGATTTTGGGATTTTGTGACCAGTAGTTTTTCACCAGAACAGAATCACCTAAGAACTGTAGGTTTATACTATGGACACAACAGTCTGAAGAGACCCAAATTTGATCATGACACAAATAGGAGTGTGTGTTTCTTAGGGACTATCATAAGTGCCATCTGTAAAACACTGTGCTGCTTGCAGAACTCTGTTAGTCCTTTCTTAGGGTTTGTGACCCCAAAAGAGGATGAGGTCAAAGGAAAAACTGTAGCTAGTTGTTAAAAATGACAACAATTATTGAGTCTTTCTCTGAGACAGACGTGCCATGAGAAGGACCAAGTGTGTATGCCTAACAAGGTCCAGCTATATAGAGAAACCTTATGTCCACAGATGGATTTCTTATTGCACACATCAAATTCCTGTATCCAGGCATTCCCTAACAGTATTATGACTAGCTAAGTTTGCCATCCCCACCTTAGATAAGTGCTAAACCAGCAACTGCATGCACTGTCTGGTGGTCACAAGCACCCCTACATGCATTGATGTGGAATGTTGCCCACTCTAGCAATTTTCTTGATGGATTTCTAACCATATGGGCTCCTCTAGCTTGCATCCATCTGCCTCCCAGATAATCAGCTGTAACTCTCTACCCATCTGAAAGTTTTATGGGGGAAGTAGGCCTCCTCCAATTTTCCACAATTTTTTGCATGTGGGAAAATCTCTAGTGTCCTACTACTCAGCAGCAGATTCTAAAGTCCCTTAGGTCAAACTGTCTAGTTAGGTTACAAGCAAAAGTGTATTGCTAGTTTTCATAGCTTCTTTACTCTATTGCTTTTTCTTGAGATAATGGTTCTCAGTCTTCCTCTGGTAGTTTTTTGTTTGTTTGTTTTGTTTTTTCCTGTATATTTTACTAATAGAAAGATTAACCTAGCATCTTTATTCTTCATCTTGCCAGAACTCTCTTTAGTTTTCCCTAATTTTTAGTTTTAGTTTTCTATATTTTTTTTCTAAATTAAACTATTCAAATTAGAAAAAAACAACACACACACAGACTGGAGTCTCTCATTTCACAGATTTTATAGCTATTGCAGTTTCAATCTTTTCCCAAAGTATAGCCTTTCCCTTACCCTATTAACCTTGAATTTCCTCGTCAGCACCAGTGAGATAATCTACATGATGAGACACATTCCCTCTCATTTCCCCTGAGGGAATGTGACTTTACATGAAATATATATATATATGTGTGTGTGTGTGTGTGTGTTTGTGTGTGTGTATGAAATATATATGTGTGTGTGTGTACACATGCATAGTGTGTATATATATATACCTCTATATATACACATATACATATGCATATATACATATACATATATATGTGTATATATGTATATCGATAGATAGATAGATAATAACCTTGTCTCACTCTCTTTCTCTAGACACCCTCCCTTTTGTGTGACCACTTGCAATATTGTGGTGGGATTCTATATGACTCCTAAACTGTAGAATAACACCAATTTGATTTCAAATTTTGTTTTAAGAAAATAAAAATATAGGTCTTTTTCTATTTTTACATTTTTTAAGCTTATTAGTTTTTTCTAAGTGGTCATTAAACAATTAATGACAAACTTTGAGATGTTGTACTCATATTACCAATCAGTTCTGATTGTTTTTCTTTTATAATAATTAATTTTATTATCATTTAAAAATTACCCATCCCTGATATTTTTGAGAATATATTCCAGACATTGTGCCCTAGCCCCTTAAAATAACTTCAATATCTGCATCTTAAGAGCAAGGGCATTCTCTTTTATAGCAAATTAATGTAAACATATTACTATTAACTCATTTAATTCAACATTAAAATTTTATCAATTGCACAAAGGTTTTATTTGTTTGTTTTAGTATCTATTCCCTGCCTCTGTCCTCACCCACAGGATGGCATCTAGGATCATGAAATGGATTTAGTCTTTATTTAATTTTATTGTTCCTTAATCTGAAATATTTCACTAGTCTCCATTGTTAATTGCATTCAATAGTTTGTAATCAGTTAGTTCATAGGTTCTTTTCAAATTGGTTTTAATATTCCCATGCTATTATTTTTTGTTGGGGATACCACAAAAATTGATAGTGTTGTTAATCACTTATGACAGGGATAGCAATTCCTAAAGAAAATTAAATAACCAACGATACCAAGACACCAGGCAGAGTTGATAAAGCCCTGAAGAGAGAAAGGAAGTGCCCCACCCTAATCTACAATCAAACCCAAAGAGAGCAAAAAATAGTGTGAAATTGATAATTTCTTGAAACTGTCTGGTTTCTGAATGGTAAGAAAATTCCCTTAAATGGAACAAGCAATACCCTGCAGCTCACCCAAGAATGCTCCCTGCCCCTATATCCTAGGAACACAGTAGAAGAGGGTGACATTGAAAAATGCTGCCTGGACCAATAAACTATGCCATGGGAGATCCTTCAGGTTAGACTCCAGGAATGGACGAAGTGAACAGTTACTGCACCCAACCTAAGGATAGAGGCACCTCTCTCTGGTTCCTTTTTATTATATCTCTAAGTAAATTTTGCTTTTGCATCGCTAAAGACCTGGCTGTGTGTTCTTGTTACACCATAGTCAAGAACTGAGGAATTACAAAGTACAGGAACCCTGGAATGAGATAAAAGTGTGCAGTAACTAAAAAAAAAAAAAAAAGCAAAATGCAATTTAACAATCATGCTGCTATTGGCTAGCTATGTCTCTAAAATTATTTTTAAAAACAGAGAAACAGGCCCTCCCTGGTGGCGCAGCGGGTTAAAGCACTGCACTGAGAATCTAAAGCCACTTCCGCATGAGTTCGATTCCCGCCTGCCCCGGAGGTGACCACATGGTGTGGCAGACCTCTCCTGACCCGCCGGCTGCTCCCCTCAGCAGTGTACTTCGTCGATCTGCCTGTTCTGCTCCCCACTCTGTCTCTGGTGAAGCCTCTCGCTACCCCTGAGCCTCTGACCTGTACCCCAGTTCTGTATGTACAAATAAATAAATCTTTAAAAAAAACAAACAGAGAAACAGCTTGATTCTATGTCAATAGTCTTTTCCTCATCTAACTTTCATACATTACTTTTCATATTAATTAATGAGTTTATTCCCAGTTAATTATTACCATGAGGATTATTAAATGATTATCTAATGCTATCATTTCTTCTATCCTTATTAGTAAAGCTTTCACTTCTGTCTAAGCATCTATTATCCTATGGTCTATTTATTATCTATCTTATCTATCTATCTATCTATTATCTATCTACCTACTTATCTATCATCTATTTATCTACCTATGATCTATCATCTACCTATATGTATCATCATCTTCCTTTTATCATTCTCATAGATTCTTATTTCACTCAATAGGTTATAATCTACAACTATTATTATATAGCTTTCAAGTTGAAGTTTTTCCAAGTGGAAGTCCCTTCAATTTTGAACTTGGAGTCTCTTTTGGCATATCTACATCATTTCCTGAGTGATTTATTTTTTATTCTTGGCACAAAAAAATATTCTAGATTCATTTTGTCTATGTCCTGCCCATAATGGAAACAACTGTTGGATACATAATTTTATGTATCAGGTTGACTACGTTACAACACCCAGTTTGTTCAAAAACCAGTCTAGATGTTGCTGTAAAAGTATTTTAAAAACATAATTAACATTTAAATCAGTAGATTTGCAATAATATAGGTCATCCTCTACACAACACTTAAGTTTTATTCAATCTATTGGAAACTTTAGGAAAGAAGAGTAAGATCTCCAGAAGAGGAAGGAATTGTGAATCTAGACTACACGTGGAATGAATACTGCAACATCAACTTTTTTCATGGGCTTTCAGTTTTCAGTCTGTTTTAAAGATTTTGGACATATTACTCATCACAGTCATAAGTCAATTTTTAAAAGCATACATTTCTCTCTTTCCAGGTATTCATCCTCCTAGTTCTGTTTATCTGGAAGATCATTTATAAATCATTTCTCCAAGCAGTCCTTGTTTAGGGGAAAGAGTATTTTAAAATTAGGTCTTGCATTTTAGGTCTGCTAATGTCATTGTATTTCTATTGCTTCCAGGCCATATGGTTGTCAGAGCTAATAGGTTTAACTATTTTCTTTTATACATTTATATGTAAACACACATTTGTCTAATAAGGATTCATTGCATCAAGGCTAATTCTCTTAGTTCCCCATTTTTTTAAGTTGAGAAACTTGGCTCCCCAAAACCCCAGTATTCATTTGCTTAGTCAAAAATATTCAGACAGTGGGACCAACCTGGTGGCACAATGGATAAGGACGCATTACTGCAAGCCAGCAGCAGTGGCTTGAGTGAGAGTTTGATCTACCGCCCTAGAGGTGATCCACATGGCACCACAGACCTCCCCTGACCTGCCCTCTGCTCCCCTCAGCAGTGTACTTTGGAGATCTGCCTTTTCTTCTTCCCACTCTCACTGGTGAATCCTCACCACCCCTGCACTTCTAGCCTGTTCCCCATTTCTGAATGCAAAAATAAATGAAAAGCTTTAAAAAAATGAATTAAAAAAATTCAGACAGTATATTCAAAATTGCACACTCATTCAAAACTTTTAACTCAAATCACAAGAAACTGAAATCAACTAAATAGAACTATATGCATTATTTTCACGTTAGGTTATAGCATTTTTAATTTTCTTATTTGACTATGTCAAAATCTGTGTTCTAAAGTTACTTAATTCAGTTGCATCTGACAATATGCTGTGGTCAATGTGTTCATTCACTCATACTATTTATAAGTTGTGGATACTAGCTCTGTGTGAGCATTTTTGCTAATATTTTATTAATATTTCTGTTATTATATAAAATTTCATTATACCTTTCATGGTGACTTTTCACACTATGAAATGTATGTGTACACAGTTTCATGCTATTTTTATTAATCTTGGTTCATAGGGCTAAATTTGGAATCATAAGAAAATCTTAAACTTCTACCAATATTACATAGTTTGTAATACACATTTTATGATCTGCATTAATATGTGCTAAAGTCTATACTATCTGTAGATTTCTTATCCCTTATATTTGAACATTTTGTATATTTACGAATGATACTGATTAAATGATACTGATTGACATAGAGTTATAAAAATAAAACTAGTAGTGCTTTTAATGGCATTTCATTAAATTCAGATTAATTAAAAACATGTTTATATTGTTGACTTGTCTTAAAAAAGCCTTTCTATTTATAAATGTGTATTTTTCAAGTGTCTTATTTAGAGTTTTCCATAAAAGTTTGGCATATTTTGGATTTTTATTTATTTTTTATTAATTTCTTTATTCTGGCACCAAAATACAAGGTGTTGTCAAAGGAACCCACACAAGCAGTCTTAGAACTTTATTGGGGCCAGTTGCCAGGTGGGTGGGACTCCAAAGCCACAGGGACCACACCCAAGAGAATGTAGGGAGAAAATTTTACCAAAGGGTAGCAGGGGCAGAAAGGGTTGCAGCTCAAAACAGCAAGTGTGTAATGTACAGATAAGGAAGTCAAGGCCCAAGTGACCCTTAGCCTGTACAAAATAGAATGCGGGAGAAATCCTTGTGGTTGCAACATCTGCCTCTCCCTGGATGCTATCAGCAGACTGTAAAGATCAGGGCACCCTGATGCCCTCTCTGCCCCAGCCAGGCTGGCCCAACATTTTTTTTTTTTTCTATTTGCACTTCTTCATACTTTTTGTAAATGAATGTTCTATATAATTATTGTCTTCTAACTGGTTATTTCTTATGTAAATGAAGGCTAATGATTTGTGTATGTTAATTCTGAACCCTATTTCTCTCAATGAAAGTTTTGTTTAAAGAGTTTTAACATATTTTCATTTTCACTTCTCCTATTATTTGTGGATTATTTTTTTCGTAAATTTCCTTGCAGTTAGATATTTTCTAATTATCTTGTTGTGCTTGAGTTCCAGCTTAATAACTAGAGAATCAGTAATGATTCCCTAATAATATGAGTCCTTTGCCAGGCAGGCCTGAACTGGTAGGAGGAGATTTGATTTTAGAAAAATGTTTTAATTTAGATCAGTGGGAAATTTAATATCTGAAAACAAAACTATTTTAATACCAAAAGGTAAATGTAAAAGTTATCAATTTGCATAAAATATTGTCAAGGTGGACAGAATTGCTGGTAAGTCATTAAAATGTATAGCTTTGTGCTCTAGTGAATGCACCCTACTGAATTTGGAATTTTCAATGAACATTCTAAAGGCATACAGATAAGAGTCTTTATGTATGAGGAATGGAGTTTGAGGACTATCAAAGGGAAAGGGAGGGACTAATACCACCTGGGTAGTTCCACTATTCAGAATAGATTTCTATAATGAAATAGAAGAACTAGGTCTCATTAAAGCTATGATGATTGGAGGAATTGGAAAGGATCAGCATAATAGTTACTGTCAGTCTTAATAGTGTAATGTCCCTCTTGTAGAATGATTGAACATGGCAACACATTCACATCTTAGTAAGAACACCATCCGATTGCACTCACACTGTTAACTGGGGCTAATGCAGCAGTACTAAGCAAAAGTCTATAAACAACTATAGGAAATAAACGGATGTCTGAATAGGAACTGATACTGGAATGTGACCTATGTAGTAAGTATCAGCATATGTAACTAAATCATCTTATTAGTTATTTTTCTAAGATATATTAAGGGTGGCATATTTTTATATACTTAGTAGATCTGGGCATAAAATGATACTCCTTTAAAATCACTTTTATTTTCATGTATCAAATAGAATATCAAATAATATGGTGAATCATAGGTTGCTTAGGCTATCTCTAATAGGTGGTAGTGTACTATTAATAAAAAGCACTTGGTAAGCATTAATAAAGTTGTCTTTTAAGAAAAATTTGTTTTAAAGAAGAATAAATACTCTAATTATGAAGGTCTCCATAATTTAACATATAGAAATAGCATGTGAGTTACAGATTATTGTGTTTTTATGATATTTTGTTATTGGAAACAAGTAAAACAGTTATTTGATATATTTTAGATGATTAAAAGGTTCTAAACAACCTAAATTATTCATCTTGGACAAACCACTTTGATCCTGTTGTCTCATCAGTTATACAGATAAATTATCCATTGACTTTATTTTAATTTATAAAAAAAAAGATTGGGGTATAAGCCAGAGGGACAGGGTGTGAGGAGTCACCAGAGACAAAGTGGGGAGCAGAACAGGAACATTTTCTGAAATGCACTCCTAAAGGGAAAAGTAGGAAGACAGGAGAGGTCTGCTGTACCATATGTGAGTTAGCTGGGGATCAAACTCAGACCTAGGGGTGACAACACTGACACTTAAAGCCTAGCCTATCAGGGGGTTCTCATGGAAAAATTAAGATGGTGATTATAATAAAAGCTTTTAAACATAAAAGTTGTAATAAAAATTTGGTGTTGTTAAAACTAGTTGTAAATGTGAAAGAGCTCTCATAAATGTCTAAAATTCAGATTGTATTCATGTTAAAAAGTTTTTTTTTCTAACCGTTGGGAAATTTCTCTTTTTTGCACATATGAATTAAGCACATAAACACACCTGCACACACAGTGCAGGTATATTTATCTCTCTCTCTCTCTTTTTTGTAGAGGTATACAATTTCCCAAAATAACTTTTCATCTTTGAATTTTGTTTATTTCATGAATATCTGAGTGATCAGATACTAAATAAATGTAAGCAGATTTAAAAAAAAGAAAAGAAAATAGATCATAGTTGCACTACATTAAGACCAAGGTAGAAAAACATACCTTTTAAAATTCAATAAATCTGTTTGCTACATTACTTCTATTGTGTTAATCACACATTTTGCTATAGTCATAAATCAGGGTGGATGATGTATTGTTACACTATCACTACTTTGACATGTGAAAGATTCCATCTCCGGTTAGATGCAGAAGGTTATGTTAGAAGGTTATGCAGAAGGATGCTCTAGGTGTCTGTCTAGCTCAGTTACTAACAGCCATTCTGACTTTGGGTTTGACTCTGACACTTCGAAACTGTTACTCTGAGATAAAACAAGAGACACTGTATAGGAATGTCATTCTTATCCCTTCTAGTTTTAATATTGGAACACTAACAGTTTTGAATTCAATCCTTCCTTTAGGCCTGAGTAATCTATGGAGGATGAAAAAGACTCTAGCATATGTTACAGGGTTACTTAATTGTGTTTCCTCAACATTCACAAGGTTACAGAGTGTCCCCCATTATCATATTCTCAAGAAAGGGAAAATGCAAAGCTAAAATCAAACTTAACAACTAGATTCTTTGGATTTCCAAGAGGGAGGAAAAAAATATAATTCTGAAAGGAATAATGAGAGTTTCAGTCAAAATGTGAAATAATCCATCCACATCATAAAACTCTCTGCCAAATACTACTGGCACACATTTGAAATCCATTGTCTACTAGACAAAGCTATAGAAATCAGTGTTGAATCTGAGAATTACAGACAAGAAGATTGATTGCACCTAAAAGTTTATCAAGGTCATTTCTAATGACATGTTAGTTTCTTCATATAATATGATCTTTTAACCAAATTTCCTAGGAGTTCTTTCTTTTCCTCCATACAAGACTGCAGAAAAGCTATCATATTCTTGTAAGCACAGTAAAGATGTAAATGGTGTGATGAACTTTGTAAATGTATGCTACTTTTGTCTTTAGTAAGAGTGGTGATGGTGGAGGCCTCCATGTGGGTGTGAACACACACTGGTGTGATTTATGAGAATGCCACAATTATCTTACAAACCTCCAACAAAGAGTAAAATATTCTAATGCTACTTAGCATAGGGTTTGAAAATTCCCTGGACAGATACTGATTCAATATTTTCCATTAGTGGATTTTAGTCCAAACCAAATACGGTTGAAATTTGAAAGGACTATCAAGATGGAAAGATGAGGCAGGAAAATAAGTTTTTTTAAAACTATGGGGGAGGAGAGGGTAACAAGACCAAAACGGAGGGTGGGAAGAGCACAAGGAACTATGGTGATGGCATATAGGTGAAATGGTTCATGGGGTTACAATGGAGATGAAAAAAATATACAAAATGAAGAATAATGTAAAAAATATATAAAATAAGAGGTTAAAGAGGTAGTAGGAAAAGTCTCAATTCCAGGGTAATGAAGTGAAATATGTTTTTCATTTGAATCCCCAAATACTTTCAAATACTCTGAGAGGGCAAAACTATAGACTTGCAGAAGAAATAAACACCAATAAATAACTAGTATTTGTTGTTGTTATTGTTGTTGATTAACACTATAGATGATTAATTTTGTTGTTGTTGTTGAACCTTGAAGTGTCATTTTGTTTCTCATAATGTCCTGTTACTTTAAAATGTTTAAGTTGGGGTTCTTCCTGGTGATGCAATGGGTTAAAGCACCACCTTATGCAGCTCTGGGAAGTCACTGCAAGAGTTCCATCCTTGGCCAGGTAGCTCACCGACATGGCGCAGCAGACCTCTCCTGACCTGCTTGCTGCTCCCCTCAGCAGTGTATTTTAATAGATCTGCCTGTTCTGCTCCCTGTTCTCTTGTCTCTGGTGAATCCTCTCACCCCCTGCACTTCTGGCCTATAACCCAGTTCTGTAAGCATAAATAAATCTTTAAAAAAATGTTTAAGCAACAACAAAAAAATCACTTCCCCCCAATAAAACCAATCTATGTCATTTCAGATTGAATAAATGCTTCAGTACAAAATAAAAAAAAGCAAATGTATTTTACAATTCAAACCCATTGTTTCAAGTTTTAATTATGAATGTGAATTTGTATTAGTTTATTTCTATTTTGCAAACTCATTATAAACCAGCATGAAAAAAAACTTGCATTTCAAAAACAAGAATAATGTTAAATTAGATATCTTATGAATTCTTCATGAGATCAAATTTAATGCAATTATTTTTAGAATTACTAGCTAGTAAAAACATTCTCTCAGGTAGTGTTTTGTACAGTGCTCAAATAACAAAGCAACAACTCTGCATGTTTCATTTTAATCAGAATTTTATACAACTTTAGTATTTAAAACAGAATATAATTTTATTTATTAATAAATTTGAGCTATTATGGAGTCATCTCTCAAAAAATGCAATGATCTAATTGTTTCTTTTTATTTCAAACACTGACTCAAATGATTAAGAACTAAAAATATGTAGAAAGTTGAATGTGTATATCCATATGGCAATATGGATAAATTTGAGATACTTGCCTATACATTTTCAACACAGAATATAAAGATTTGATTCAAACACTAAGTGTTCTTTTTATGGTACCTCAACACCCAGAAGAAAATGTATCCAATTAATTATTTAATGTGTATGAGGTATGTGAAATCATTAATCTTTTTTTCTGTTATCTTACTTCTCTCTCTCTCCCCCCTCCTCATTGTATATAGTGACATGAGAATATTTATAATAAATTATCATATCTTTAATTCTTTACAATGCCTGCTATCTATAGCAGGACATATTTTTGTAATTTGTGAATGCTTATTAGGGAAATGCACAGAATCCATAGTCTCTATAAATACACCTCTCTAAAATATATTTCTAAAGACTTACTATATAACACAGGCATGATTTTAGTACAAAAACTACAAAATGTGTGTGTTCTGAACCTCAAGATATTTCCATGGAGAAAAGATTCAGACTCTAGATATTTTAAATATGTAATAATCTAATATTTCTTAGCCAAATACTCTATATATTTTCCAATTATCCCAGACTTTCATAATACCACTCCCCATTTCCATGAGTAAAAACATTTCTCTATTTATTGGTTCAACAGTGAAATCCTCAGTTAATACTGATCTCTTTCAAGTGCAAATATTCATTTATCTGAAATTCCACAACACTTCATCTGTCAATGTACTTCCCTTAAAACTTTTTCCATTCTTAGCTCCTCATTTGCTTAGGTTTTATTCTCCTTCACTCAATCCCTACTATGTATACTATATATATATA
>NW_004567104.1:55137337-55164715 GCF_000260355.1 Condylura cristata | reverse complement strand
ATATATATATATATATATATATTTGATTGAGCATTATATCCCCATGGTAAGGTAAGACAATGAGCATTTTATATATAGCACACTTTCAATACCATGGGTGCATGAAATTTCTTTTCCTGAAAGTAGTATATAAAATATTCCAAGTATAATTATGTGATTGGTAATATGTGTTGTTGGTAAATTAATAAATCCCTGGATATTTTATTTACACTGAAAGCATAGGGAGAATAAAGCCTGATTTTCATGTCTAAAAAAAATCAGTAATAAAATTTAGAAATGAATGAGTTAAAATATTTTGAGAGTAAAATATTAAAATTGTGATTCAGTCTGATGGTCATTTGATTTAATTTTTCTAAATTATCAGAAATTTCTTTCTTTTTTTTCCTGTTAACCAGTATATGTCATCTACTTACTAGTACATGCATCTGCTTTCTTGCTCTTTCCTTCTGTATTTGAAGATATATGAAGTAGATGTTTTCCCATGAATAAAAGTTTCCAAGATTGAAACTGTATATGTGATTTTAAACAGAATATTTATAAAAATATGCTCAATTGCAGTTTAAATCAAATGCACACTGTTGGGTGCATGATATTACTATCCCTGAAAGTAGGATATGAACTATTTGAATTATTATGTAGTTCACATAGTGTGAAAGCAAACAGTCCATGGAAATTTCTCAATAAAATAAATGTGAATTTCACTCAAGTTCTCAATTTAAAACTTCAGTCTGATATGAAAGTCAAATTTCTGATGTTGGGAGAAAAAAACCCTCATATTTATAAATTGACTTGTTTATAAAGGGCTGTCAGGGTGTTTGTCTTAAATCAAATGTATCAAATCTTCAAAGTTAAACTAGTCATCAGCAGGAAAATGACATTTCATTTTTTTTTTTATTTCTCCTACCAATATCTATGTGGAGTTATTATAAAAGCCCTGGTGGTACTTCAGGCAAGTAACTATAAGTGCCAATTATTCTGAATATTTGAGCTGGGATTTCATTACCTAAGGTGGCAATCTAAGATGAAACACCATTTTTTTTCCTTTATGATATTATGTATCTGTGTTTCAAAAATATGTCACTAAAAGTAAAAATAATAGCATTAAACAATAAATATATAATGCTTCCAACAATATTATTTGTCATCTCTGACCATTGTTTTGCTAAACATACTTTTTATAATGCTTAATGGTTTTTTTATTATTTTTTTCAATTAAATTAAGCCTGTTATTGGAAATACTATTGGGTAATTATCTGTTGAATCTTTCTAAACGTCAGTGGATAAAACAGAATTACTAAATGCATTATTTAGGGCTATTATTATGGTCTGAATGTCTGTATTCTCTTCCCAGTTAAAGTTGGGATTTTAATGTTATTAGCTGATAATTATAGCCACTAATGGTTATAGTATGAAGAGGTGGGGTCTTCTAGTAATGATTATAAATCATAAGAATTTTGCTGTTACAAAACTGACTCAATAGAATTCCTCTGTCCCTCTACCATGTTCAGGATACCAAAGAAAATCTGCAAGTTAGAAAAGGTCCTCACCTGACCTGGCTGACTCCTGGATCTCAGATTACTACACTCCAGACCTGTGAGAAAGTTTCTATAGTTTCTATAAACTATATTTTATAGAAACTTTAGTTTCTATAGTTTTATAGTTTATATACTACCCAGTGTGTTTGATTTTGTTTTGTAATCCTAAAGCACTAAGATAACCATTAATCTATAAAATAAAATAAAATAAAATAAAATAAAAATCTATGTGGGCCTTACTTCATTTCTAGTATAGGAAAGAAAATGATACTAATCTTCATATCAACAGCTAACATTTTTTGTATATGTAATATGTTTATTTTTACATCATTTTGTACAATTTTTTTTTCATCTCAATTGTAATCTCTGTGTGTTTCCCATCACCAAGTCACCCACGTGCCACCACCATAGTCCAGTGCACTTCCCTCCCCCCACCGTTATTGATCCCATTCCCCACTCCATCCCCATAAAATGTCTCTAGTATATGCCTTCAACTGCTAACATTTTTATGACTGGATTCATAAAAATAACTGTGCAAAATAACACATTGATTTCCTATCTCTTTCATAATTCTGAGTAAATTAAATATGGTACAAGTAAAGTTTAGCACAATTCTGCTTATTTGGTAAAAAAAAAAAAAGGGCCCTCCCTGGTGATGCAGTGGGTTAAAACACAGCACGAAGAAGCTAAAGCAACTTCAGCATGAGTTCGATTCCTGTCAGCCCCGGAGGTGATCCACATGGCATGGCAGACCTCTCCTGACCCACCCGCTGCTCCCCTCAGTAGTGGACTTCGTTGATATGCCTATTCTGCTCCCTACTCTGTCTCTGGTGAATCCTCTCACCACCCCTTTGGCCTGTACTCAGTTCTGTATGCATAAATAAATCTTAAAAATAAAAAAAAAAAACTTAATCCAGAGTGAGAGAGCAGAAATATGTCCCTTAAAACTAGCAAACTTTATCAAATTAATTGGAAGCAGTCACATAAACAATTTACTTCACCTCCTACAAAAATGTGCTTTATCTCTATGTAAAGTTACTACCTATTTTTTCCCTACATACTGCCATATGTTTATAAGGTTTTTGAAATCTTTATATAATAATATCTGTGATATGTTAAGATGAAGATTCAAATGCTAATGATAATTATTAAAATATCTAGTGCAATGTATTATATTTTCAAAATGTGATTTGACTATGTGGATACATTTTCAAAAACTAAGTTAATATTTATGCAAAAATATTTTTTTAAATATAGCCTGAAAAATGTATTTTTAAATATTTTAAAATTATTTTTGCAAACTAATTTTTGATTGTGCTTTTCTTCCCCATGTTACAAATGTAATTGAAATCATTCAAGAAGTGATTTGTTATGATTTCATACTTTCTGCAGTAATTGAACAAACCTGTCAGCAAGGTACTTTTATTTTCCTTTAGTTGGTTTACCTATGTAACTATGCAGCCTGATAACATACTTTAGATCCCACACATCAAGCATCCAGTAATTCCATTATTCTCTTCTACATGTTTAAAATTATAACATATTTTATATTGAAGTAAAGATACTTTCTCCTATGGACAATTAGACAACACTATATACTTACTATTTATTTTAAATAGCAATTTACAAAAAATGTTTAATAGCTAAAATTTTATTATATACTGGATAAAATATATATTGTTCCCAATACAAAACTAAAATAGGATAGATAGGGAGGTGAAATATAGAAATCTAAAGGTGATTGTAAAATACAGGCAGAATATATATTAATCTTCCTAATCTTAAGCAAATTTTATTTTCAATGTGAGTTTTCTTACATGACAATGCACTTTTATAATAAAGAGCTTCTCTGAAAATTGAGAGAACTACAGAAGCACCTCTCATGGTGTGTCAATATTATAAAATCAATTCTTTTATTTACTGCCATGGTCTGGAAATGGTTTTTGTGTTTATCTGCATAAAATATGACTAGCATCAAGCGTGTCACAGATTCAATTGGGATCTCTAAATTAAGCATAGTGTAATTTACTACTAGACACATACAGATACATTTCCTTTTGGTAATATGGGTAAGATATTTTGTTTAAGTTGACTCATTGTATTTATTTACAAGTTCAATAAGAGACATATGATAGCAATTCATTCTCAGATTCATATATAACACTAACAAATATAAACCTTGATCTATAAATATGTTTTCATATAGACTGAGCCACCATTTAAAGACTTGAGATTTCATATATGAGATTTTCATATATGAACAATTTCTTACTTATGAATTAAATTACAAAATGCAAAATTGCAATGGCAAGCTTGGTTTTTTAATAACTGATCCTTAATAAATGTTAATGAAGAGAATAGACTTCTATTCCTTAAATAAGCCTCTTATATCTCATTTGGAGATACATCAAAGGGGATTATTATTAAAGATATATGATTGCATTCTTTTAATATTTTTTTATTTTAAAATCTATTTTAATTGATTCACTTACTCAGTAAATTGTCTAGCTTGATATCACAAATCTAATAAGGTTTAAGTGCCAATTTTCCTTAAATTTAAAATATGAATTTTATTTTTGAAATAAAAATTTTTAGAAAATAAATCCCTGCTGGTTCAACAGGTTAAAGCATAGCACTGTGAAGTTATCTGCAGCCACTGCAGCACCATTCTATCTCTGGCCAGGAAGGTGACCCACATGGCCCAGCATCAGACCTCTCCTGTCCTACCTTCTTATCCCCTCAGCAGTGTACTTCATCAGCCAGCCTGTTCTGTTCCCCACTTTGTGTCTGGCGAATCCTCTCTCCTTCCTCACCCCTCAGGACACCTCTGGCCTGTACCCTAGTTCTTTTATACATACATTTTTTTTTAGATTTATTTATTTATGCATGTAGAAATTGGATACAGGCCTGAAGTGCTGGGGTGGTAAGAGGATTCACCAGAGACAGGTTGGGGAGCAGAACAGGCCAACTGACAAAGTACACTGCTGATGGGAGCAACGGGCGGGCAAGAGGTCTGCCACACCATGTGGATCACCTGAAGGGCAGGGGATTGAACTCATGCTGAAGTGGCTTTAGCCTCTTAGTGCTGTGCTTTAACCCTCTGTGCCACCAGGGAGGGCTCCCATAAATACATATTTTTTTAAAGAAATATAATGCCTACCAAAAAATGTTGTATTTCATTTTTTATATTTTTGTGAATTTGAAGGTAGTACAGATAATTTTTCATTTTTGCTCTTTTGATTATTCTAGTTATATAATTGATTTTTAAATATTTTCACACTGCATTGAATAAGTAGACCACCTAGAAATCCATGTGTGTTTGTGCAATATGTTTCATTCATTTACAGAGAAGTTGAATTTTAATATGTCTTAACTTTATGGGTAATACAAGAATGAATGAACAGCACACTTTGATACTTCAACTGAGAGGTGTAAATAACAACAACAACAAAAAATTTACTTATACACACTAAGTAATGTACTATGCTAGAACTTTAAGTTCATTTTAAGTCTCTTACTATACACTCGTACAAGCAAATTTTAGTGCTGTTTTCATACTGGGATGGTTTAATATCACAAAGTAAAAGAGGCACTTTTGTTACTCTCAAAATAAGCTATATAGTATTTAACTAAATAAATAAAAACGTATGAGAAATGAGATAGTACACACACGATTTGCTTAATGATTCTAAGCCAGTGAGGTAGTTTTGCTAATTCATTTAAAAGAATATCAAAGTAATGAAAATAAGTAATATTTGGTGAACATTGATCTGTACATTTTAAAATTAGGATATATTAGATTGATTGATTGATGCATACAGAACTGGGGTACAGGAAGAGGTGCAGGGGCAGTGAGGGGATTCACCAGAGACAGAGTGGGAAGCAGAACAGGCAGATCTATGAAGTACACTACTCAGGGGCGCAGCAGGCAGGGCAGGAGAGGTCTGCTGTGCCATGTGGACCACCTCCAGGGCAGGTGGGGATCGAACTCATGCGGAAGTGGCTTTAGTTTCTTAGTGCTGTGCTTTTTAACTTGCTGTGCCACCAGGGAGGGCCCACATTTTAAAATTAAAGTGACAGAAAGACTGGCCATTTTAATGATTTCAGCTATATATATATATTTTTTTTCTTTTGAACAGATAAATAATGCCAGAGCACTTCTGCAAACTAAATAGTGAATTTGTATATTCAAAGTTTGTTATATTTCTGTTCATTCATTTTATAAAAAAACATCTTTCTATGCTTTATATTTATTCAATTTACTTCATCTTGAGCATGAAAAATCTGTAGTCCTACTTACCAGACTACAGAAAGTCAGATATGATTTGTGGGTCAAAAAGGGGGAGGTGTATTATTATCTTTTGCTCAAGCACCTTTACCTCCCTTGGCACTTGATTCATTAGATACTTGTGGCCTTGAAAATCACTTTCAAACCTTTCAAAGTTAATTGAGCTCTGAACTAAGGTCCAAAGCATCTGTGCTTTTCTCCTTTACTGAAATAAAATATAAATCAGTGAACCAAATAGTCTGTTACATTGCCAGTAAGCTTTGAAATTTGCTATAAAATTGTCAAATTATATATTAAGATAGAATTATATTTCTTTTATTGAAAAATGCATTTTCATTCAGTGTGAGATGCTTAAAACTACTCTTTCTTCTATATCATAGTGCTTAATTATGTTTCACAAACTACTTAAAACAAACTAATAAACTGGCTTACTCATATAACTGTAAAAAAAGAAACTAATATAAAAAAGGACCTAAGAAAATTATGAAGGGTACATGAACATTTTTCAGTCCCCAAGTATTTCTGGAAATAAAATTTTCTCCTCTTAGGCTGCCTTTACTCTACTTAATCCAAAATAAAAATCTAAAATTCAAAAATTCAGTTCAGATTTTGGAAGTAATGCAACATTTTGAATATATCTGTGGAAGTCCGCTGATAGGATAGAGGAACTTTTTATACATTACAAATTCTTTTCTCTTAGTTAAGAATTTTTAATTTTTCAATGATTTATGGAGTAATTAAATTTTGCAAACACTGAGTTCACAGATGACAAATTTTATAACATCTTTAAAATCTTAAGGTCGAGATTATGAATTGTATTAAAAGATTTATTTATTTATGCATACAAGAACTGGGGTACAGACCAGAGGTGGGTTAGTGGTGAGAGGATTCACCAGAGACAGAGTTAGGAGCAGAACAGGTGGTAAATACAGAACCTACATAGGTGATAAAAATGTCTACAATATACAAATAAAATTGGAGAAATCTGAACATGATTCATGGATGGTTTTAATGCCAATGTCCTGATTATGTAATTATTCTATATTTTGTAAAATGATATCATTGAGAGAAACCAGATAAAATACGAATGGATCCCACATTATTTCATACAACTACAAGTGCACCTGTAATTGTCTCAATAAAAATCTCAATTCTTGGAAAAATGAAAAATACGGTGCATTCTGAGGAATCAGTACTATAAAAATGATGAATATGGAGACAAGGGTGCCAGGTGTTTCAGAGAGATTATAAAAAGAGCTAGAGGACTTATGGGTTTGAGCTCTTAATAATTATAGTAGTTAAATTACAGGGAACACTCAGTTCAACAGTTCTTAAAGAGGAATATATACATGAAGTGTATGTAGAGACAATGATGAGATAAAAAAAATCAAGCACAGATGAAGTAATAAATGACTCAAAGTGAAGATTATTAGTCGGGAAGATATAATGGAACTAGAATTTTTATAAGAGCAGAAATATAATTTGAGAAGGATGTATGAAACTTCCTTAAGTAAGATTTCATTGAAGACCAAAGGAAATCAACTGATAATGCGATGTATAAACTGGCTTACTAATACAATTGTAAAAAAAAAAAAAAAACTAATATAAAAAAAGGACCTAATAAAATTATGAAGGGTACATGAACATTTTTCAGGCCCCAAGCATTTGTGGAAATAAAATTTTCTCATCTTAAGCTGCTTAATCCTAAATAAAAATCTAAAATTCAAAAATTCAGTTCAGACTTTGGAAGTAATGCAGGGGAGGCATCACATGAATGAATCATACAAAGGGGAAAATAGAAGGGGCTAGTGAAGCAACTGGCACGGCCATAAAATCAAGGTCCTCAGGCACCAAAGCCCAATATCCAAGATGTCCGGGATGTCCAAGAGGTCCCAGCAGGTAACAGACTGTTGGAGGCTGTGCCTGAAGCTCAGACCCAAAAGGTAAAAGATAAGGATATGGAGGAGACGAAGCTCATCAGGGAATCTCCGGTCTTCTCAAGTTCTACCTCAGCTCACAAGGAGTGAGCACCTCTCCAAGAGAAACTGCTTGTATCAGGGAAGTCTCTCCACCAGCACAGGGCAGCTGTTCTACTGCCCACCTATGACTATGCAGGTGTTTCTTTCCACCCGCTCTCTCCCTCTGTGGGGCAGCAGCCTCCTTGCCTGCCTGTGACCATGCCGGGACTTCTCTGCACTGACCTCCTCCATCGTTGGCCACTCTCTTCTTAGGTCCTCTGCCTGCAACCATGTAGGCCTCTCTCTCTGCAAACCTGTCCCTTTTGGGGCAGCTCTTCCAACCTACTTGCCCCTATGCAAGCATCTTTTCCTCTCCTGTCTCTTTCTAATAAACTTACTCTTTAAATATAACTGAGTCTCTGTCTCGTGAAGAATCTCACTGTGTACTGCTGAAAGGGGAGCTCTGGTGAAACCTTTCCCAGAGTGAACACAAGGACCCCGAAATCCAAAAAAAAAAAAAAAAAAAAACTGACATCAGTTATTTACTGTCTAATACTACCTAACTCAATTCTGGCAATGTGTGTGTGTGTGTGTATGTGTGTGTGTGTGTGTGTGTTTTGATGGGTGTGGGAGGCATTCAAGAAGAAATCAGAAAGGAAAAGACTCATGTCAATCAGATGGCAATAATATATTCAAGAACCACATATTTTACTGTTTCTGTTTTAATACCACAGTAGAAATTAAATCCATCTATTTGAAATAGGATAATGATTTTCAGTACTTTCAAGAGTATGGTTATGTGTCCATATAATCTTAAAAAGAGGATATAAATGGACAGAGAAAAGATTGATATTGAGATTTAGACACTGAGGACTACAATTACAACTGGCACAAAAAGGGAGGAAAGATGAGAATATTGAAATTTATGGATCCCAGAGTTTGGGATATAAAAAAAAAACACTATAATTCTAGGTGACAGCAGTGACTATAGAATATATATTTTGATGCATGACTGAAATGAAGAAGAGATAAATGCATTGGTTTTAAAGTCATTAAGTGTTCAGGTTGAAGACTATGAATTTACAATGTTAAATGGCTATCAAATCTGATGTACCACTTTCCCAAATAGCATGTCAGATAGTTACAAAATCTCCTTTTATATATTTTTTTGCAATGCATGGGTTTAACACTTAAACAATAAAAATTAAAACAGATCAGAAGTCTGTTAGTTCGAGTACAAAGAAGAGGAAAAGTAGCACTGGTTAATTCATTTGTGGTAGGATAGGCATAGTCGCTCTCCAAAGGAACTGAATAACTTACTCAGAACCAGGTTCTGGCTGACTGCCCCTAGTTCTTGATTGCCATGCTCTCAAGCACTTGATAGCAAGATCTTTTCTTTACAGATTCAGTCATGCCCATTATCTCCTTTTAGGAGATTCTCTCAAAAGACATGACCATAACGGTTTTCAAACTCTCTAGGGTCATTAGCACACTATCTCTCTTTCACCTCTCTCTTATCATTTCCCAGGCTTTAGAATTCAATTCACTTTTCTGTAAGTTGTTAAAATCCTGAGAATGCAGTTTTCAGTACTTACCACGCTGGGAATGTTTATACAGCATGACAGATTCTATCCATTACTTTCTAAGTTTCCTCACACAATGAAGGCGTTCAACAGAATATGCATGATTCAAACATGAGGAATAAAAGACTTATTATGTAACTCTTCTGAGGAGTCATTTAGTCCATGACTAATCACAGCTGCATAGTTGTTTTACCTATTAAAATGTACAATATTCTTCTTTTCATGTAAGGTCTAAGTTAAAAATTTAGATAACTTTACTTTTCCTACAGAATGATTTAGTTATATAAAGGATGAGATAATCATGAAGACTTGATTGTGGTTGAAGTTTTTGAAAAAAATTTTTTAACATCTTAAGAGATTACATTAGTATGAATAGAAAATAAATCAAAACCAGTAAATATTGTTTCTCCTCTTATCACCATGGATGCCTACTATTATTCCAGCTGTAATTTTCATAAAGCGCATTTAAAGGCAGAGAAATTTGCATGATAATCTTTGACAGTGTTCTCTTTCTTAGGAATAAAATGTTACCTTATATAAAATCATTCTAATGGAGAGAGAACTGAATATATTGTAATAGTGTCAGTTTTTAATGATCAGACTTTAAAACATTATTTATCTAAAATATGCTTATTGCAATAAGTATAAATGAAATCTATAAGATCAAATTTCTGCAATATCAAACTAATACTAGTGCTTTATCAATAACTATGTACAGAATTGTTTGCCTAGTTTAAAAATAATTAAAAAAAAACAATGTTAATTTGTTAAATCTAGCTATGATTATTTTTCACTTAATTTGTAGATGACTTCAACCTGGAATCTTCAGCTACACCAATTAGATTTCTATCAACAGCCTTACAAGTCTGTTTAATATGTGGATCTTCAATAAACTAACAACTGATCACCTACAGAGTTTAAGGAAAACAACAATGAATATGAACTAACTTGAATCTCTCAACATGTAGGTAGTCACTTATATCTCAGTGCCTGAAGGAGCAAAAGGATTTCAGTGTCCAGAGCAAAAAGAGGTAACACATAGTATAAGGGCCTGTTACTTGAAGGGTGGTTTTCACAAATGGAAAAGAATGAATCTTTGCATATCAATAAGAAGACAGATGAGAAAATAAAGATCGTAACCTCATTTACCTCTCATTCTGATTGTTTACTAGACAAGATATTGGGTGGTTTACAATTAAATTTACATAATTTGAAATACTTGGTATTTTGATAGTTTTATGAAATGGCATACTAATACTTTTGTTTTTCTTATCACTTTTAATATGTTGATACAAATGCATTCAGGTTTCTTCATTCTGTTGACATATTTTTTTTAACAAATTGTAACATATCATTTATTAAAGACTAGTCAGTAAAAATACATTATTGTTATCTAACTGCTAAAATCAATTGTTAGTTTGTGCTGCTAGCAATATGTATGTGTATATATTAAAGATATTCAATGTGATTATAAGAAAAGAAAATCTAGAAGACCCTGTCAGACTTATGGTCAAATTATTGTAACTTGTTAATAATTATCTTGTAAAAGCATGAGTGAAATGCACCTGATGTTGTTTCAATAAAGATCTGAGAACAGTGATGAGAGTAAAGGTATGTAATAAAGCTAAAATGCTTCTAGTGACATTCAACTCACCTGTGACTATGACCAAAAAACACAACAAAATATTTTGAGTATTGGTATATTGGCAGTATTCTAAGGAGAAAGAAATTTTAAAAATAAAATATTAGCTCTAACATTTGCAGTTCTTTATTCTTTTTGAGTACATTTTTCCTAACAAGAATAGATCTTTGACAGACAGCAAAATCATATATGATGCTTTAATGTAGGCTAGATATATCCCCACTGCAAATATTACCTGTAATGGACACTACTGGTTTCCACTCAGAACCACATTAAGGGGGACATTGTTTTTAAATCATAGAAAACATGAGGTATTGTAAAAAGCCAAAAAAAAAAAAAAATGGGCTAAGATACATATAAGTCACATTTAAACAACCACAAAAAATTCCCTAAATTACCAACATAATTGTGGATATGTTTAAAACACATTGTGTATGCTACACATTCCATTGTAAATATACATTTTATTAATAGATATTAATCTATTTTTTAAGATTTACTTATTGATGAATACAGAACTGGGGTACAGGACAGAAGTGTAGGGGTAGTGAGAGGATTCACCAGAGACAGAGTGGGGAGCAAAACAGGCAAATCGACAAAGTACACTAGTGAGGGGAACAGTAGGCAGGTCAGGAGAGGTCTGCCATGCCATGTGGATCACCTCTGGGGCCGGGGATCAAACGCTGAAGTGGCGTTAGCTTCTTAGTGCTGTGTTTTACCCACTGTGCCACCAGGGAGTACCCTATAAATGTATTTTAATCAATACTCTTGCTGCTCTTTCGATCAGCTGTTATTGCCCAACAGAATTATAGTCTATCATATAGCTTCATTAAATGCAAATTTATCATATTTCTTCATAATTTATAATTTCAATGCTTTTTCAGTTTATCTAATTATATAAAACTGTCTATGTAGTATGCTTCTCTGGAAGATTTTCCTAGAGCAGTGGATATGTCAGAATTAGGATTACAACAACAAAGTCAAACTTTGAATATACTACAAAATTTATGGAGAATCACTATATTTAACAAAATAAAAAAGGAAAGTTGGAAGACTTAATGTTATATTGCTAATGAAATGTTAATATCATCATTAAGTATTTTGTCAGTCTATTTATTTTAAAATTATGAATTGTAAAACATATATTAATACAGATATAATGTTAGTCATAATGAATCTATACAGAGAGTAAGAAGATACATCTCAATGTACCCTCTTCATTCATATTCTTTATATATATATATATATGTTTATTTTTTACATAATTTTTCCATCTCAGTTGCAATTCCTTTGGGCTTCCCATCACCAAATCACCCATGTGCCATCACCACAGTCCAGTGAAATTCCCTTTCCCCACTGTTTTTGATCCCATTCCCCACTCCACTCCCACAAAAATGTCTCCGGTATATAGCTGTTCATCATTATCATTATTTTCTCGCCTGTTCCATTATATTCCTGCTATGAGAGAAACCATCCACTATTTTTTTCTTTTCTTTCTGGCTTATTTCACTAAGCATGATCTTTTTCAGTTCCATTCATGTTGCTGCAGAAGGCATGTGTTTCTTCTTTTTGGTTGCTGAGTAATATTCCATTGTGTAAATGTACCACATCTTTTTAATCCAGTCATCCATTTTTGGGCATTTGGTCTGTTTCCATGGCTTTCCAATTGTGAATAAAGCAGAAATAAACGTGGGGGTGCAGGTATCTTTTTGAATCAGTGTTTTTGTGTCTTTTGGGTAGATACTTAGGAGTGGGTTTGCTGGGTCATAGGGAACCTCCATGTTTAGCAGTTTGAGGAACCTCCAGTTTTCCACAGTGGTTCTACTAGTTTGCATTCCACCAGCAGTGCAGGAGAGTTTCTTTTTCTCCACATCTTTGCCAACATTTGTTGCTAGTTGTTTTAAGATGTGCCGTTCTCACTAGTGTGAGGTGGTATCTCATTGTGATTTTAATTTGCATCTCCCTTATTACAAGTGATTCATTCATATTCTTTTTTTTTTTTAAAGATTTATTTATTTGTGCATACAGAACTGGGGTACAGGTCAGAGGCTCAGGGGCAGCAAGAGGCTTCACCAGAGACAGAGTGGGGAACAGAACAGGCAGATCAATGAAGTACACTGCTGAGGGGAGCAGCGGGCGGGTCAGGAGAGGTCTGCCACGCCATGTGGTCACCTCCGGGGCAGGCGGGAATCGAACTCATGCAGAAGCGGCTTTAGATTCTCAGTGCAGTGCTTTAACCTGCTGCGCCACCAGGGAGGGCCTCATTCATATTCTTAATACTAGTTTCTGTTCTAAGATTTAATAGTGAAACTTTAATTTTTAAATCATTTATTATGCAAATGGTTTTGTATGCTATATACATTTACATGTATGTGCAAAAGGTAAGTAGACATATTATTAACATTACCTTTAACATAAAGTTATTTTGAAATATTTTGCCAGTATTGAGATGCTATGGTTTTCCATTGTATTCTACAGAGATTATTTTGAAAGCCTAATTCTCACAAACTCATTATGTGACCTTACTTGAAAATTGGGACTTTTCAGATTTAAATAAGTTAAGGTGAGATTATAGGGATGAATCAATTCAATATTATTTGTACCCTTGCATAAAGGAATAATTTAAGACACTGTAATGGACTGAATTTTTCCCCCCATGTGTCTTATTCTCCAATGTGTTGGAATTAATAAATTGGAACTTCGGCATATGTTTGTTCAATGAGAGCCCTTCATGAATGGGCTTAGTTCATTATGAAAGAGACCTTGGAGGACTCTTCCCACCCCATCAAATAGCTTAGAACAACTAACATACACTCTCAGTTCTGGAAACTAAGTCTCTGAAATCAATATTTCTGCAGGACTGTGCTCTTTCTTATAGTCCTAGCAGAGACTCCTTTCTTGCCTCTTCTAGCTTGTAGTGGCTGCCCAACCTTGGGTTTCCTCCCTTATATTATATCACTCCAGTCATGGGGTCTCTTTCACCCACTGCATTTTCATGTCATTTTCTGCTTTGTGGGTTGTCTCAGTCTGCTTGTTCTGCTATAACAGATAACAGACTATCACTATATATGAAATGTTATGAACAACTTTGAAAACATCAATGCCCATAAACTGGGTTGGTTAAGTAATAAATATTTATTTCCCACACTTCTGGAAGGTTCAAGATGAAGTCACCAACAGATTCTTGTTCTGGCAAAATCTTTTTCCTGGTTCATACTTGACTTGGTAGGTTCTCAGTATCTTACTGGTCTTTCTTAGTCTTATTGATGAGTTACTGTTTTTCTTCGTCTTCTTTTTTAATATCTCAAAATTTTAGCATTATTTATTTCACTGACTAATGTCTTAGAATCCTTTCATTCTAAGCAAAATCACAAGTGTGACTAAGCCTGTGATGGACATATAGGTATCCCATAGCTTTATGTTCTAAAAGTTGGGAAATTCTTATAGTTCTTGATTTTATGCTGATAAGTCCCTATTCTTACCCTACATGGCAATTATCATAGTTTCTGTACAATGTATGGCAGAGTTTTAGAATTAAACACACACACACACATATACACACACATTCGGTATCACTAGTCAGGTGCAAAGAGCAGTTTGTAGACTTCACTAAGGGAAGACAGATGGACTTGAATTCAGGTGCACATTTGTAATTAACTGAGAAACATATTACATACATTTACATCTATCAATTCACATATCCACTTTCTATTTATCTATTCTTTCCATCCATCCTGACATAGTAAACATGTAACTACTTTTGAGGTTTCCCTAAATGCTCTCTTGCAGATAATATGCAAGGGATTTTATATAGGTCTGATCTAAAATGGTATACTTCTAATCACATTATTACAGGCAGAATTTGGATATTTGTCTATGTCAAACTGCAATAAATACTGGGGAATGAATAAATGAGCAGAAAGTAAATTTATCCCCATGTATAGGTATTTCTATTTACAAAAGAAATAAAAAAAAGTATTTAGCCAAATTTCAAACATTGCCTTTCATGATGCATAATAATGAAATTTACCAAACATCTAATACTATCCTGAATGCAATTATTACAGTGTTTCTTTATATCTGCTCAAGGCTCCCTCTAGTACTAAAATTGAGTGAGCTGAGTGATTTGAGTTTCATTCTGAACTTGTTTGTGTCAATTGCAGTTTTACTGCATTTACATAAGTGAATATTTAATAATTCAGTAGGTCAGCCTAACTTCATTAATTTTACTTCCTGTTTCTAAGTCTCATTTAAAGTTTTATTAAATGTTATTGTTGAATTGCTCCATATATTTTTATGTAAATAACTTTATATTTATGTCAAAGACTAGCTGGTATTAATATTGCTACACCAGACCTCTCTTTTACATTCTTCATATCTCTATTATTGTATTTCTTGTGTATGCATATGTATACTTACATTTGTGATTTAGGCATTTTCCTTGAAAAATCAATAAAATTTTCAACTTCTTTTATTGAGTCATGAAATGAACAATGAAACATTATGAACAACTTTGAAAACGTCAATTTCCAGAAGTCCATGACTTAATTTTTATCACAAGCTTTTTGTCTTTTTACAGATTCTCCTAGCAACATTGAACAATTTTCACATTTACTAAACAATTCTCACTTGATCCCAAATGTCATCACTTACCTTTCTTGAGAAGTGAAAACAAGTGTCATGTTTCTTCTCACTTAGTCATATATTTTATAAATTCCTGCCACACCACTGTTTTTCATATTTAATATCTGATCATACAATAGTATCATTGGGAATTAACATGGACCTATATTTTAGGTGTGGACCATCATGGATTCATACTTGTATATAGAATGTAACACTACATTCAGTAGAATGTACATACAGTGGATGATAACATGGAATGAAATAGGCAGTTGCTATAACATTAACTTGTAACATATCAGTAACATGTGAGGAATATGTTGTCTTCTTGAAATTTCAATTTTCTAATTTGGACAGTGGGGAAAAGATTATTACTGAATTTGGACAAATAGAAGTTTTTTTTATGTAAACATAAAACTTACTAAAATACATTTTGTAACACATATTGGTATTTCAAACTTAGATTTAATAGAGTTTGATTTCTATGTAGGTAATTTTTGAACTTTTATTACTCATTGGAAAATTGATACAAAATTAAGACTGTTGCTTAGGGGATAGTATATTTTATTACTATGAGTACACACACACTGAAAATGAAAATACAATAATTTGATGTTGTAATTTGATTTACATTTAATTCAAAGTTAATGCTGACTTTAAATTCAAATTATTTTCCCCTTTAACATTTTAAGTTTTAAAATTTAGTCATGACATTAATTATTTCAAAATAAAATTTTCAGGATATGTTTTTTCTTTCCACACTTCCTTTCAATTCTTGCTTGTTTAGCCCAAAGAGAAGTAATAAAATAGTTTATAAAACTTAAAAAAACATGCAATTATTATAAAGTGGTTTCTTTTTGAATTTTAAATAGGTGCTTCTCAAAGTACAAAGCTTATCCTATAGGTTCTTGAACAAGATATAAGATTGAGTAAATAGTAAATAAAACAGTAAATAGTAAATAAAATAATAAATAGTAAAACTTTTTAATTGATTAATTTTATACTATTGTTTGTATTGACATACAAAGTGCTTTAACATAGAATGGAAATTGTTTTACAATACTTTATACAATGTCTTATACAATTTCTTAGTTTCTATTGCTTTAATCTTTCCTCTTGAATTAACTCTTGTCTTCCAAATGATGACTTTTAATTATCTTTGAGTTTAATCATGAAAATATCATCACCAATAAAATCTTATGCCTAACATTTGTAAATAGTTTGCAATCTGTTTTGCAACTTTTTAATTTAAGTAACATAGTTAATTAAAGTAGCACTGACTTATAATACAGTATTTAACTGAGCAGTATAGGATCACATTTCTTCAGTTCGATGGTACCACACCACACCATCATAGCCCATCCTTAATAGATCTTTCTTGGTACTGATCATAAGAAATGTGTTTTCACAAGGGAAAAATATATTTAATTTTTGTGAGTAATTCATCTTAAATAGCACAACAAACTAGATCTAATATTTTTACCCCCTACTTGTTTTTCTCCAAATGGCATGTGTGTAGTTAGTGGTACCACTTCACACAGATCTCTCTTGGTACAGTTTAAGCTGATCTTCCTCTTTAAAAGCTAAGAAAATGAAAGTATGCACAATTGTCTGCTAAACCTCTATCCCAAACCCAATTAGTTATTCCAGATTATTGTAATAGGTGCCAATTAGCTTCTTTCCTCTCCTTTTTAATGACATCTATCCACACTGTAGGAAAGTATCTTTTCTAGTGTCCAGGTATGTTGACAATGCTTCCAAATGACATTAAATAGTTCCCAATATTCCTAAGAACCCCAAACTCAAAATTGAGATTTTATATGATCTAGTTTCATAAAAAAAAAATGCTTTGTCAGTATTTTTTCAATATTTTCTCCAGCCATACTAGTACCTTACAATTCACTTCAAACCTTCTTTGTTTCTATTTCTTCACATAATATAGACCACTATTTATCTTTCTCCTTCTGACTTATTTCACTTATTATAACTCCTTCTGGCTCCATCTATGTTACTGTAAATGGCATGATTTTATCTTTTTTAATCACTGAGTAGTATTCCTTTGTGAATCTACAAAATCTTCTTGATTTGCTCATCTGTTTTGAGGCATTTTGGTTGTTTCCATATCTTTATTATTGTATATAGTACTGAAACAAATATGGCATTGTAGGTTTCTTTCAAATTAATGTTCTTGTGTTTTTTATTCGCTATGTGGGGGGGAGGGTGACTCAAAACACTGAAAATGGATATGCCATACAAGCTAGCAATACAATAAATAATTTTATAATAAGTTGACATTGTTAAATAGTTGGTAGGTCACTACAAAAGTGGTAGTCAGGTATTCAGTTTCTGAAAGTTGCTTTGCACTCTGTACGTATTTACCTTCAATTGGTATTACAGTGTAATTGACCATGTATTCAATATATAATGGAGGTGCTTTCTCCTCAGAAAATTATAATAATTCACACTTGGTTAAAAGTCTTTTCGAAGGCTCTCATGTATTCACCTCTAGTAACAGTTCCTTACTGATCTCTAGTGTATATAGTTGTCCCTACATCCTCTATTCTCTATGAGTTTTCAGGAAATGTATACTATATAATTCATGAGTTTTTCCCATTTTCTGACAACCAGTAGGTATTCAAGAAATATTTCTTAAATGGACGATATAAGCTGTACATTATAACTACTGAATGTATTTGATCCTGTTCTTTCTATAGAATAATCATTCTCTGTATTGAGACCTGGTGAAATCATATTCATCCTCAATGGAGTAAAAATTACCCATCCCCTGTTAAACTTAGCCCTAGATTTCCCTTTAGATCATACTCATGAGGACTATTTATACTTTGCCACATATGGTGTGAAAATTGTTTGAATCACAATATTAATAGAGTCTTAGTTTGGTAAAAGTAAATAGAGGAATCAAAAATGCATTAATCTTTCATAACAGATTTCCAAATTCATATATGTAACAAAGATTGGAAATCACTATATGTGTGTTAGTGAAAGGCCTAAAAAATATCAAAAAATCTAATTTGAAGGTGTTATTTTTCATATCTTTTAAGATATATTTATTTTATTGATGCAAAATTCCAATGAACTAAAAGTAACCACTTGAAAGCATACAATTCACTGGTTATTTCTACATTCACAATGCTACACAAACATCACCTCTGAAACATTTCAAAATTTTCCATCACTCCAAAAGAAAATCTGTATATGTTAAGCAATTTCTCACCAGGTCTCAGTCACCCAGGTCTCAGTACTGGAAAGTACAAGTCTATTTCCTTTTCTATTATTTCCCTGCAATCTATAAGACTTGAATTAATACAGTATTTTTAAATGAAACTTGTTCTGTTCTTATTCACCACCCCACTATCACACATATCAGATCATTTAATTTAAAGTATATCATTGTTTTCCCTCCCTCTTATTTCTAACTATGACCTGGGACTTCTACCACTCTGTATTGAAATGAGATAAATAACTGTATATACATTACAGGTTATGAAGTAAAGATAATTTTTTTTGATAGAGTACAAGTATAAAACATTTGCTGTACAGTCTGCATACTAATATTCTATTGCTTTTTCTTTTTTGCCTTTTTATATCATTTAATGATTTGTGAAATCCCAATATTGATTTGGTATTTTTCTAATTTATAAATGTTCAACCATTTTACTAAATTTATTCTATGTTTTAAATTGCCTGCCTTTTAAATTTTCTTGGGCTTAATTATCTTTTATTTTATTATCTCCTTAGAACCAGTGAGGTTTCTGCATGTGTGCATTGGCACTTTTTTCACTATTTTTTACAACATATGTATTTATTTTTTCTATGAAACACTGTATATTAATGATATGGATTAGTCTTGAGAAAATTAACTTTAATAAGATGCTGTCTTATAAATGAGGAGGTAACAGAAAATATGCATAGAATATAACAATCTTAACATATAATCACACAAATTTTGTAAGGGTAAAGTGATCAAGACATGCTTTTTGTATAAATAAAATGAAAAACAAGATATTTCCAAAATCTATATAACATTTCTTAAAACATGGAATTTATTATATATTTATTTCAATATTTTTATCTGATATTAGTATCAGATTGCTACCATTAAGCAATAAATTTCTCTTTATATATATATTTGTCAGTGTGAACTTTCTATTTAATTCAATGGTATATTGACACATGTACTAATGCCACTCTCTTAATTATAGACAATTTATAGTAGTATGTTATGTAGTGTGTACAGATATTTTACTAAAAATATATTTTTCTAAAAATTATAGTCATATTTTATAATGTATACATACTTTGACATAAATTCATAGTGTATTTTACTGTGGTGAGAGGCTTTGCACTCCCCACCTATTTAATTTTTTTAATATTTACTCTGTTGTATAAGGGCACTAGGATCACCTTACATATCTCTACAAAAATGATTATTGGTGTTTATTAAGATTATGTTAAATATAAAATCAATTCAGGGAAATATTTATATAAACAAGGGAAACACATGTCTCTCTATATCTACTTGCCATGTTTACATAATAAAGCCCATATATGCCAAACTTACAGATAACACTGTAATTAGCAGTGAGTATCTGAGAGTTTCTCCTCTAAACTCAGGTACAAAACAAGGATGCCCACTTTCTCCATGTAATTTGTTTTGATGACCTTTGATTTCATCCTTGACCTGATATTTATTTTTTCTATTTCCTTCGTATCTGTGATTTCTAGCTTTATATAGTTACATTTATGACATGAAAGATTACTGACTTTATTTCTATCTGGATATATTTATTGAGAATTACTTTGTGTCTCAACATATGATCAATCCCTAGAGAACTTGCATTTGAGAAAATTGAATGCTTTTTTTTTCTTTTAGGAAAATCGATCCATTTAATCAATTGCTTCATTTAAAGACATAATTTCCTTGGTGATTTTTCTCTGTATTATCTAGCCATTGATATAAATATTGTGCTAAAATTCCCTACTGGTATTGTTTCACTGTCCATATTTCCTTTCAGGCCTGTTAATAATTTCAAATTACCTTTTAAAGTAGTTACTTTTCTCACGCCGATCTAATAACAAGTAATCTGAACCATAAATTTGATTTTCTGAGGCCGACTCTTATATTGGGAAGTAAAAACAATTATGCTAACAAATTAGAATTTATAGAGATTATTTTAAACATAACTTTAAACACACTGTTTACACATTATTAAGTGGGTAATTCAGTATAGAACTCACACTCATCTCAATTACAGTGTTACAGTGTGCCCAGAATTCACCAAGCTACTAAATCATACTATACACAGCTCATTTATTTCAATAATCAAAAACTGACTTAATAAATTCCAAATTCAAATCTTTGCTTAAATGCATATTTTATGTTGATGTTTCTACTTAATATTAACTCAATTTCATTATTTTA
The DNA here is from genome assembly GCF_000260355.1 of Condylura cristata. Taxonomy (NCBI): domain Eukaryota; kingdom Metazoa; phylum Chordata; class Mammalia; order Eulipotyphla; family Talpidae; genus Condylura; species Condylura cristata. The sequence goes on along the minus strand of NW_004567104.1, from coordinate 55,143,643 downwards.
TATGAAGTCATTCATGACTCAGTACATTTTAATTTCTGAAAAATAATAATCCCCAAGAAAAAAAAGTTACCTTAATTCTGTTGTTACTGTTTTGAATTCAGAAAATCTTTTCCAGGTACACCTGAAAAAAAATATGTTTACACATAAGCTTATTATATTTTAATATTATACTCTATTTTCAATCAATATAAAATTACATATATGTTATTTACCCAAGGATAGATACATTGACAAATCCCTAATGGAGTATATTTAATAACTGGATATTAAAGTATTGCATTTAATTTTCCTGAAGTAATTATTCTAAAGTCATGCTAGGTGATTTACATTACTGCAAATCAGATGCATATACATAAATGTATATTAATTTTGTACATTTTCTATTTATCTTGGGCTCTGTGGACATTAGTTATTAAATCTGAGTAACAGAAAGCCAAGGGTTACACAATACAGGCTCTTTCACATATGTCTAATAAGATGTTATCCATAAATTACCTGGAGTTCATTAGGACCAGGTGTTACATAAACATAACATTATTAATGTCTCAAATATCTGCACAAATTATAAATTTTAAAAGCTTATAGTCATATAAAGTTAAATTTATGTTTTTATTTTTTTTCTTAAGGCAGGTCATTAACCTATTTTAGAAAAAAAGATTCAACTGAAGTACAATTATGCTTGATTTTCTGTATATTCCTCAGTTATTATTTGAGTTTTTCACTCTTTATGCCTTTTGACCTGAATACTTTGTCCTCTGAAATATGTATTTCTGATATTAGTTTTTGAAACTAATAAATATGTTTTGAAATTATGCCTTCCCAATGTGCAAATAATACATGGTATCTAAAAGATATATAATTTTAGGTAACTCGATAATATGCTATTTCTAGATTATGTATTGGAGAAAAGAATCCGTAAAACAACTAACAATATAATCAGATATGAATATTAAACTAAGTAATGTAATTCCTGGAATGACACTGAGAAATTCACAGCATCTCATCAAAGTGGTGAAATATTAATTTTGAATTTGAAAATATTAATAAGTCAAAGTCATCATACACTTATACTTAGAATTCTTAAGAGCAAGCAAATCAATATTCATTTGAATTAATATTGAAATGAAGGTATGAACTTAGAATAATATATATTAAGGATAATTTTCATTTCAAAAATAATATATAGATCATTTCCAAATTATACTCTTATGATAAACAATATGCATGATAGAATAGTTGTACTTATGCTTTTCTTAACAGTACATTCTATAGAGTTAAACAACATTTTATATTATTTTTTTGTTTAATAGCAGTCCTTATGTTTAAAATATGATAGCTATTCTTAATAACTTTATAGAAATAAAGGCTTACATGAAAACAAATAAATCCTTAGTAGAGGGTTTATTCTAAATAAATAATTTCAAATCATTTGTGTAAAGATAGTTTTCTATTGGAATGTTTCTTGTCATGTTAAAAAATTGAGTTACATTATCAAATAGTTTCCAATAACCCAGAATACTATAGTCAGTATGTCACAAATTTCAGTTTAACTGAACTCTTGCTTAGACACCCAAGAATTATTCAAGTTTCATATACATATATATGAAACTTGAATTATATATATATATATAATATATATGTATAAAACAAGAACAAACTGATAGCCCTTATCACTAAACAGTGATCTATGCCAAAAAGTAAACAATAAACATTATCACTCAAAATGCCACCATGTGTGTCTTTCTAAGTTTACACTCTGAAATAAATTATTTTTTCAGAGGAACCAGTTTTGATGAATCAAACCTAATTATATGGGATACCATGTTTATGAAATTCTGTCCTTTATTATATTAATGGTCACAAGAAATTAAACATGTTTTGATAATAAAATCTTACAACTTCCTTTTTCTAAACTGTCAGAAATATCCATAACTAACAAACACCTGAAAAACCTATAATTATCATCTTTTTACTTTTTAGTGATTCAAAATATTATAGTGGTGTAAAATATGTTACTTTTAAAGTCTTTTATTCACAAATATTAGTATAGACATGTTTTAATTTTCTCTTTGTTAAACCCTTGTTTATGTTTTCACAATGTATTATTTATGTCTTCCCTCAGGTATGGTCACCATAGTTTTCCCACCACAAACATTTCACACTCTTCACTACCACACTGGCCTGCCCATAGTTCTCTATTCTCCTCTTCTCTTTCCCTCTCCATTCCTGGGTATCTCAGATCTATGGCCTCCTTGTGCGGGTCAGTCTTACCACTTACCTTTGCCTTATCCTTCATTTTCTAAATTTAAAATTTTATGTGAGTAAATAAAGTCATACATAGTAAATATGAAAAACTGACATATATTAAGTAATTTCTTAAATAATTTAATAAAAATAAATGTCTGTAGATGTTTCACAAATACAGGCTCCCAGCTCCTCAGGTGTTTGTTACCACACTGTTGTGGCTATGATGTGAAATAATTTTTGAATGGAGTTCAGGAGTCATTGCAGAGAAACTAGATTATATATCTCCTTTGAACTAAGCCAAGACCTTGGAAGGAATCAAAGACGTTATGTTTGGGCCCAAATCAACTGTATTAAGAAACAACCAAGCAAGCAGAAGTCATTAAAGTAAGGAGCCCTGATCCTTCTGGACCTCTAATCAGAGGATAAAGTCGGCTATTCTTCCATCCTATAAGGAGAATCAGTAATCAATTATGTACTGCCAAGAAATGTTAAAACTAATTAACACTGTTCAGTTTTTTTAAAAATTACTTTACCTTACTATTTTATTCCCACAAATCCCCCAATTTTACCAACCCTTGGCATATGTCATATACTTTCTACCTGAATCTCTGATCTGTGTAACTGAAATTTCAAATCATTTAAGCTTTTAATTGACTTCTGATTTTTTTTTTAAGATTTATTCATTTATTTGTGCAGAACTGTGGTACAAGGCCAGAGATGCGTAGGGTGAGAGGATTCACCAGGGACAGAGTGGGGAGCCGAACAGGCAGATCGACGAAGTACACTGCTGAGGGGAGCAGCGGGCAGGTCAGGAGAGGTCTGCCACGCCATGTGGTCACCTCCGGGGCAGGCAGGGATAGAACTCATGCTGAAGTGGCTTTAGCTTCTCAGTGCTGTGCTTTAACCCGCTGCACCACCAGGGAGGGCCAAGGCTTCTGAATTTTTATGCTAACACAGATAAATTAAAAAGAAAGAGATCTTTAGCAAAAACTGGTACTTTGAAAATTAGTATGGAAACATCAATCAATAATGTAAAAACTGAGCTATATTATAGGAAAGAAAGCAACAGCAGAATATTAATATATGAGACTATAATTGAGTAAAAACACCATCTTCAGAAGCTATTATACAAAAAGTTCTGGTAAAACAATTTAAAAGAATTATCTCAAATTTTATCTAAATTGTTTTTATAACCCTAGAATATAGGGTTGATTTTATAAGATTGATATAAAATTTACAAAGTAGGGTACTGTCACATAAAAAAGGAACTAAAGGAAATATTTTCCATAAAATTTTGCATGAATTTAACATACTCATGTATAAAATATAACCTAGTAGCTTAAATATAATACTTATATAAGGTACTATTTCATCATCAAAATAGATAAGGGATGAAAGAAAAGGAATAGAAAAATATAAAAAGTATTTTAGAAATTGATAAGGCCAAAGTAAGAGAGGTAAGGAAAAAAAAAAAAAACCCAGGTTATATCTTAACAAGTAGTACCGTACCTGTTCATTTTAAGTAAAAACAATGCAAACATAAATATGCAAATTTACTTAAAATTAATTGTTTTCAGAAAGCAGTATTTATATATATATGTTTCAATAATCAGCTGGTCACATCTACACAAATATTAATTTATTTTCTCTTCTTTTTAGGCACATTCCCATTTTGACAATGAATCTGAAACATTATGGGTAGAGTCCTTACCTTTAGTATTATTTATACAATTTCTCTTTTGTTTTTCTCATTTGCTACCATTCACAACACTAAGCCATATATAAGAATTACACTTACAGGGCCCTCCCTGGTGGCACAGTGGGTAAAGCACAGCACTAAGAAGCTAAAGCCACTTCAGCATGAGTTTGATCCTTGCCCCAAAAGTGACCCACATGGCGCAGCAGACCTCTCCTGGCCTGCCCACTGCTCCCCTCAGCGGTGTATTTCAGTAGATCTGCCTGTTCTGCTCCCCACTCTGTCTCTGGTGAATCCTCTCACTCACCACACCTCTGGCCTGTACCCCAGTTCTGTAAGCACAAATAAATAAATCTTAAAAAAAATTTACAAAGTTCTTTAATTTTACATGATTAAACAACCTTTTCTCCATTACTAAAACTTGGATCATATATATATTCCTATATACTTACAATCATATGACTTCTTGATGTTAATTCTGCAGATATTTATATTGATGAGATTTAAAATATGATAAAATGTCTTGGTTATTAAGAGTGAATGCAGTGAATTTTTTGAAAGTAAATAACTTTTTCTGACAATATTGGAATTGGAATAAATCTTCACACTTGACTCTTATAGCAGTTCCAAATATTTCTCAAAAACAAATGTAAGTGGGTTCAGCTCAGGTAGTATATTGCCTTCTGACATCTATAATTAGATGTGACAGCAAACAGGTGATCCTGCTATCTTACAGTTTTCATCACCAAATCTTCAAAAGTAAGATGGCCCTTAGCAGTTCTAAGGCCATTTTTTCCCCATCAAATCAAATCCTAGAAATCTATTAGAAGGCTACAGAAAACTAGAAAGTTGAAGGTGAAGAGGTTGCATCAAAAGTTAATAACACATCTTCACTTTAAGCAGCTTCTTATGTTGGTTACAGCACTTGCACTTCATAATGTTCTGTGTTGCTTTCCATTTAAGAGGAAACATTTCTCTTTCAGCAGCTAGTCAGAGGGCTATTTTAGACAGATATTCTTAATATTAAGCCATTCTTTAAATTCATATGTTCAGGTATTCTTTCTAAAATTTGATGAAAAAAAAAGCTGCATTTAATTTAATTATATATACTGACAGTGCTTCTATTGATTGCTGATAAAGAAATATTCATTCATCATACAGTACAGTACAGTTCTTGTGGTATTTGATTAATGAGTTCAAATATAAAATTTGTCATCAACAAACCACTCCATGAACAATTGTAACCTCCTCTTGGCAAGTGAACCCAACGTAGGAATCAACTGTTTTCTCATCTACATTTCTTTTAAACATCTCTTATAATGTCAGAAAAATAAAATAATCATTAAAAGGCAACCTGAAGTGAACATATGAGCCTCGGATAAAATTTATATATCCAGAACTTTTCCCCCTTACTTTACAAATAATACTCTTTTTAGAAACCTACGAACATCACTTTCTAAACATACTATCAAACCTCAGCCCTGATTTACTCAATTTAATAACAGCCCACAGTAGATCATAGGCCTTCTCCTTGAAATGTTTTCTTTACATTGTTTCTGGAAAATCAACTTTTTCCATGTTTCTCTTTCTCAGAGATCTCTCTTGGTTTCTCTTTGTATTCCTGACTGTCAGGATTGTCTGAATCTGTAGATCTTGTTTTCCTCCTTTGTTTTGTGTCAACATTTACTCCACAAGAGATCTCATTCTTTCTCTTGGTTTAAAGTGCTGTCAATAAGAAGGTGATATAACATGCCAATGTGGGCCAGCTGCTATATTCCACAGTCATGTGTCCTGTAAATATCTCAATGACTCCACTGGGATTGCTTAAGGTAAGCATCGGCATTATTATATTCAAAGCTAAGAATTTCATGTGCCTTCTCAAATTATTCCTAATTTAGTTTTCTAGATCCTGGAGTCTTTTCTTGACTTTTCATTCACTCTTCTAATAAAGCAGGAAAAAAAAAAACTAACTTTTATTTATCATTTTATTAATGATGTAGCAAATTTAGGATTTTTAAGCAAGACAAATTAACTATTCTATAGTCCTGTAGCTCGGGCAACCAACAAGGGTTTTATAGATCCCAAATCATAGTTATTAACAACATTTTTGTCTCGGTGACTTTTTTGTTTTTTCTCAAGTGATACCTCATTTTGGCTAGTTTATGTTTTCCTCGTCCTTTGGGCAGAGGAAAGCCCAAACTTTTCCTACTGGGTAATTTAGTATGATCTCCTTGTCTCAGGTCAACTCAATCACTCCTGCAAAGTCCTTTTGTCATGTAAGGTAACATAATCATGGCTTCTGGGGATTACAATGTGACACACTGGCATTATTATTCTTTCAAACACACACACACAGAAATATA
>NW_004567104.1:55132079-55137237 GCF_000260355.1 Condylura cristata | reverse complement strand
ATATCCCATCAATATAAAACAATTATAGATAGATAGATAGATAGATAGCAATTAGCATATCCTCTACTTTCATTCTTCACAAATTTTTGATCATTTCTGTCAGTATTTAATAATTTCCGAAGGAGTGTCTCTAACATTATCCACATGCACTTATACTGTATTTTTTTCAATGTTCTGTCCATGAACCCAACAACAATTTCTGTCCTATAATGTAACTCAATAAATATTTGAAAATAATTCACATGAACGAGTAGATCCATGACTCACCCAATCTACAATTTGGCCTCATGCTACGAAACAAATTCCACTGTCTTATCACATCATTGTTTTACTCTCTATGCAATCATCCTTTGATCAAGCACTATGCAATTTGCCACTTCAACCTGCTTAAGCCATTCACATAAATGTCAGTCATATCTATACATTTACAATTTAATTTCCACACTCAAATGTAATCAAGTAGAGTTTATCTTTTCATTTTACCAGAAGTATATTATTTTTCACCCTAAGATAAACTTGTCTTTTTACACAACTATTTCAACATCTACATGTTAATTAACCATGGTACTGAGACAGAATAACCATATATTAGGTTGCTTATCAAGGAATGACTAAAGTGCTTACACTCTGCATAGTGTTATATAGTACACGTTTGAAAAGACAAATTGAGTTATTTTACCCATGTAGCATCAGCACAAACCTAGGGAAAATATTTTAATCAAAAGAGGTTCAGTGGGTTTTACTTATTGGCCAAAGAAATGAAGACGACGGGGGGGAGAGGGGGTGTAGGGATTGCTCATGGCTAAGGTCCTCTCCCAGAACTGGGGAGAAGCAGAATTCTAATCAAGGAGAGTGACTAAAGGATTTGAGTCAGCAGGAGTTCAGAAAAATAGTAGGGAAAGAGGTTAAGCAGTTCAGGAACTATGTTCATACCCTACATTTGTTACCAAATTTTGGCCTTGGCCATATCTGTCACATCATTAATACATGTTTTATACCATGGTAATGTAACTAGCTTGATAACCTCTATATTGGTTTCAGCTGGGGTTTTGCCTGTTATTTATTTGTTTTGTAATTTTGCCTTTAGGAACAGAGCAAGGGAGAGGGGGAATTCTGCTAAACAAAGAAGATACATAGAAGCAGGGTAAGGATGAATAAAGGATGAGGAGATAGTTACTAGGATTAGTGACAATAAGAAAAATAAAAAGTAATGTAATTATCTTAGATTATATTTAAAACACACTTGACAAAAATAATCACTGGAAATATGTTTACATGCTGAATATAAACCTAAAATATAGATTGATAATGGTCACAATATTTAGAAAAAATAAAATAACAATGAAATATATTTTAATGTGAGACAAATATCTGGTAGAAAAATAATTTAAAAAAAGCAAATTACAAATATTCTTCTAGTACTCAAAATAAAAATAAGAATATAAAAGTATTCTAACTTTTCAAGCATCTGTTTCTATCTTTTTTTTTTTTTTAAGATTTATTTATTTGTGCATACAGAACTAGGGTACAGGCCAGAGGTGCAAGGGTGGTGAGAGGATTCACCAGAGATAGAGTGGGGAGCAGAACAGGCACACTGTCGAGGTACGCTGCTGAGGAGAGCAGCGGGCGGGTCAGGAGAGGTCTGCCACACCATGTGGTCACATCCAGGGCAGGCGGGAATTGAACTCACGCCGAAGTGGCTTTAGCTTCTTGGTGCAGTGCTTTAGTCCGCTGCGCCACCTGGGAAGGCCGCATCTGTGTTTCTCAGATCTCAGTCAAAATTATGTGTGAATATTGCTGGAAAAATCAGTACTAACCATTCAGAAAATATACTAACCTAAGTCTCCTTAAATGCTCTCAGATTTTTTTTTGGTCAGGAGGACACAGTGAGATCTCACTCAATGCATCTTTCTGGTCAAAACAAGTGAATTTTGAAAATCAACATGCCTTTGATTCACTCAGGAAACTTGTTAAAATTCAAATTATGATATAGTGGACCTGCACTAGGACTTACTCATGTTCAATCCTAAAATTTCTGTGCAATGATATATGTCATTAAAAAAAAAAGAACATATAATAACAAGCATTTAGAACAAACAGGAAAATATGTAAATAAGAAAATGTTCACGAGTCAAAAGATAAACATCATCACAGCCTAAAAATAAACAGAATCCAAAGGAAATTTTCTATATACAATCTTCTCTCCTCCCCTCCCTTCCCTTCCCCTCCCCTCCCTTTCCTTCTGTTCCCTCCCCTACCCTTCTGTCTTTTCTTTCCCTCCCTCTCCTTCTCTCTCCTCCTCCCCCCACTTTCTTTTGATCTGTTGAGCTCTAGATACTAATATAGGTGGTGGCTGGATGGAACCATCTGAAACCATCTGAAAGTGTTTACTAAGAGTGGAGAGCCTGGAACCTGTTCCAGATTTTAAACCAATAGCTGACATGAAGTTCCTCTATAAAAGCATGCTGGAAAATAAACACTGTTAACCTTAGACCTGGTGGGATGGCTTTAAAGTTATAAGCCACTCAATGACAGAAGTCAAGAAACTTTCAAGAGGCTGATGCCTCTTGATGTCATGTCCCACAAGACACACAGATTAATTTCTATTCCAAATACCACTATAAAAGAGCATCAACAATGTGTCACTACAAATGCCTGGTTCAGGATGGAGGCTTAGGATGAGGCTGAGCCACACAAGACAATAAAATTGTAAAAAAGAAAGGTGTAAAATATAGTACAACAGCTAAAATAATATAACGAACAACAGAAACTAAATTCCTCCCACTCAAAAAATAGCTGCAAAATCAAACTTCCAATATTTGAAGAAATCTAGTATCTAGTACTAGCAAAAATAGTCTTCTGAAAATAAATATAAGTTCAAGTTAACACTTACTTCATTGCTTAAATTGAAAATATCCAAGTGGCCTCCCTGGTGGCTCAAAGGGTAAACTCTCAATACTAGAAGTAAGGGGTTAAGTTTCAGTACTATAAAGCTATCACCAGTCACTGCAGCAGGAGTCTGATTCTGCTGCTGCTTTCAGCAGTGTATTTGGGTCAGTCCACTTGTTATGTTTCCTATTCTGTCTCTGATGAATCCTCTCAGGCCCCTACTTCTGACCTACACCTTACTTCTTGTATGCTTAAGTAAATAAAATAAATTCTTAATAAAATATTCAACTACTTAACTAAGAATGGATAGCCATCATATATTAACCTCCTTAGATTCAGAAGATACTATTATTTTTCATGAATCTTTATTTATGAGCATGTGTATATCTATGTGTGCACACATATATAAACTAGTATCTATGTATGTTGTTTAGCATGTGATTTGGGGGAATACATATTTGTGGAAAAACTTGCAGATCAAATTGCTACACTTTAAATAATTTCACTCACATAACATAAGAATATTGAAATCTCCTATATAAATGTAATAATCAAGTTAAGGATATTAATAATAAATGACCAATACTTAGCATTTTAGCCATATTTTAGTACATCTGCCTGTTCTGTTCCCCACACTGTCTCTGGTGAATCCTTTCACCTCCTAAACTTCTGGACTGTACTCTTGTTTTCGTATGCAGAAATAAATAAATCTTTTAATAAATAAATAAATATAAAATCATGGCTCTTTATCCACCATTTTATTATAGCATAGACTTTTTAATGCTATCAAATTGGCAAGTGCTCCATTTTCTGAATTTCCTACATACTGAAATTTATGTCTAAAAATTTAATAAAATCCAGGTAAATTATTTTTCAACAAAATAAATGATGGTACATATTTTATTTGATCATAGGTCTTATGTATGCCTTACTCACAATTATTGACATTAAATTTGAATTTGTATGCATTTTGCAGTTCAACTATTAGCAACTGTATGACATTAGAGGGATATTCTATTAGTCTTTACATTATACTTACATTTACTAGTATCCTTTTCCTTTAAGCACCAATTTTCAACCATTGTCATACTTACTGACAATTAGAAATAAATACATCTAATAATTTAATATGAAGGAATCATATTTTAATGTTATACTCCTGTCTTCATTCATGATTTGGGATTCCATGAAAGAGAATTTTACTCATTAACTGAGATGATGAAATATTGCCATAAAATGGAAGATTAAATACATATTACTACTTTTTGTCTAATAATTGTGTTCAATATTTTATGGAAATGTTAATACATTACCTTCATTAATTGTATTTCAAATAACTATATATTTTTTAAATAGTCTCTGTATTCTAGTGCACACACACACAAACCTTTAAAACTATTTCTGTAATTCAAATATACAACTTCAATATTGAAAAATGTGCACCATAATTATCAGCCATTTCTGCCTTCCTTATGTTCCTTACATAACTATCTTGTCTGAAAACACAAAATATAAAGAGCAAGTGTGAAAACATGTATGTACATATTCTTGTAAAGAAATAATGAAATTTGGCTTTGGCTAAGAAACGGGAGTAGATGTAGTAGGAGAAAATGAGAATACCTATTGCTTTATACCATTGCTCATATTTGAAATGATGAGTTCTATCATACTCATCCTCAATTATCAACTTATTCTCATTCTCAATAGATTCATACTCAACAGGACATTCCTGTTGCAATAAAAGTTTGGATAAATTTTCAGAAAAAAAAAACTGATATACAGTTATTTAGAGTGGAGACATAAAACTATAAACTCTTATTTGAGTAGCACAATGTTTTTATTTATTGAATATTTGAAATCAACTAATATGATTAATTTTGATGTTCAAACTAAATCCAACGTGATGCCTGGAAATCTTCATACATTTTTTTCTCCTTCATCAACCATTGGAAGCTGTTTTGTTATTTAGCAAAAGATGCACAGACTTACCTTATATTTTCACTATATCAGAATTTAAAACAAAATTTTTCCTAGGGTGCATATTTAAGTGGGATATGATAAATTTTAAAATTATCATGGAAATGGTCTCATTTCACTGGAGTACCACTGCTTCTGGGGACTTTTAAGTAAACAGAATTACGTGATTATTTGTTAAAAGTAGAAATTAAGGCTCTCCCTGGGGGCGCAGCGGGTTAAAGCACAGCACTGAGAATCTAAAGCCGCTTCCGCATGAGTTCGATTCCCGCCTGCCCCGGAGGTGACCACATGG
>NW_004567104.1:55105413-55131934 GCF_000260355.1 Condylura cristata | reverse complement strand
TGGCAGACCTCTCCTGACCCGCCCGCTGCTCCCCTCAGCAGTGTACTTCCATGATCTGCCTGTTCTGCTCCCCACTCTGTCTCTGATGAAGCCTCTCACCCTCTGCAACTCTGGCCTGTATCCCTGTTCTGTATGAATAAATAAATAAATCTTTAAAAAAAAAGTAGAAATTAATATTAACATTTGTGTTTACAGTTAAATGTAAAGAGCTGTTTTCCAAAGTTACATGGAATTTTATTTGCATGTATTTTCTCTTACATAGAATATTTATGTTTTATCTTATACAGAAATTTTTAAACCATGTAATAAAGACATATTTTATATAAAACAAAAGTGTGCATTTACTTTTGTAATGCTATAAATAAATAAACTATAAATTAATAAACATTAAACTGTAAAGAACAAAATAATAGCCAATCTATGACTAGGAGAGAGAATTTCTCCATATTCTCTCTCAGTGTTTTTCAATCTCTCTATTTATGGAAATAAGAATGATTATAAATGCATATAAAATGTTTGTTTTTTCATTGTGTGCAGTATCAAAAAATTCAAAATAAGTCTTATAGCCAAAAGTAGAAAATAATATCATTTGCAATTAATACAGTGTGATATGCTACAGTAGTCACAGTGATGAAGTAGAGTCACATTTTCTATATGAATGACTACTGAAAAATATTATTGAATAGAAAAATCAAATGGTAGAATAATAGGGTATAATTATATTTGAATAAAATAGAAAAACATTTGCAAAATGCGATATATAGACTATAGATGTAATATTTTAATATTTATGTTTCTCATAGAGCATAAAGTATGCTAGTAATAGTGGTTGTCTCTCTAGGTAAGAAAGAGAAGGGGCATACTGTTGCTTAAGAATGGTTAATTTTATATGTTATGTATGTATTTATATTTTATATGTATGAATGGTTAAAAGCACAGGAGCTGAAAATGCTAGTATCAGAAGTGCAATGGTTATTCTAACAGTATCTTATGTTATAATCTTCTATAATACAGAAATAATAATGATGATGAAATGATAGTATAATTAATAAAAGTTTCAGTAATGATTAACAAAAATATTATCAATGGTATACATGCTTGTACAGACAAAAAAGACTGGAGAATAAGGAATATATATTATAAAGCCTGAAGTTATTAAAGCAATGAAGAAGAGATACATATTTTCATCATGGAAGCAGGAACAAAAATCTAAGTTCGAAAAGAGCATCTATGTGTATAAGCGATCTTTTCTAGATAACAGAATATGTCAGAAGCTAACTAACAGTGGAATACTTGAATGCCATTCTTTAAATAACAAAATAACTTACAGAGAATTTGAGATTATTGGAAAGGATAATTGAAAAAGTATACTTGCATGTTGAAGTTTGTGAGTTAATTAATTCAGAAAATAATATGGTTTCTAACCATATAAAGAAGAAAATGCTACTACAATGAAAAATTGGAATTAAGAAAAATAAATTTAAAAAGGAATTGTTCCTTGCAATTCTGGCTCATATGGTCCTTCCTGGATCAGTTACATGTTGAAATAGATTTGCAGCCTATAGTAGAGTAAATTATTTCTTGAAGATTACAATGTTCACTGTCATATTAAAAGCTCTGAGAATGAATAGTAATAAATTTATAGTATATGTTCATGATGCCCATAAATTCAACTGATAAAAAAATACACTTTTTGGTTTTCTCTGGGGGCTGAACTGTACTAATTCAGCTCTTCAACCAATAATCATAGCAGTTAAGTTATTAAATATTATGATCTATAGTAAAGGGACTAGTAGAAAGATTACTATATGAACTTCAAGTGTGATTTCAGAGAATCAGAACCAATCTAGTTGCAGTAACAATGCTTTGGAAGCATTAATGAACATTGACAATAGTGAAAAAGTAAAGACAGAAAGTCAAATAGGAAAACTGAAAATAGTGGGAATAATTGAATGAGTAGATAAATAAATGTCTCCAAAAGGAAGGAAACAAATTAATAGTCATATCCTGAGAAGTGAGATAAAATCAAATCAAAGTTATTTAAGAGAATTAAGGAGAAGACAGAAAATAGGTGGAAGGACAAAGAAGGGGAGAAGCAAAGAAAATGAGGTCAGGACAAATAAGGACAGAAGAGAAGATAGTATAATAATGAAAAAACTATACACACTCAACCAATTATTTCTGTATAGGTAATACGGAGAATATTCTAGGAAAAGATAAATTAAGAAATTGATTATTAAGTGAATGCTGAGAAACTAACAAACTCTAAATATAAGTTAGATACACACACACACACAGATGTATATTTATACATCTATATATACACAATAGATTGTAGAATAATTAATAAAAAAATTCCAAAATCTAACTCTTAAAGCAAGCAACAAATACATGCTATGAACTAACTGGAGGAGCATATATTGCAATTATAAATTGATACTTGTAAGCAGAAATGCAAATGCTGTATATATGTATAAGACTATAAATTTGAAACAGTGTAATGAAATGCATACTTTAGGAAGTTATAGAATGAAACAGCAATACAAAGTAAACATGAAGCTCATAATATTCGATTGCTATGTGAATAAGAAGAGAAATCCAAATTGCAGCCTCTTTCAATAATAGCAGGCTAGACAAGTTCAAGTACTCATTCTATCAAACATACAAGATGCAGTCTTTGACAATGCTGTTTAAATTGATGGAGAGCATACAGACTTGACTTCAAGAGTTTATATAAAGTCAGAATAATAAAGATACAAATATCTGATAAAGTACATAAAAGTAAACGACATAAAAAATCTCATTGCGAATATTGAGGTAAAATAGTAATTCTAGTGAAATATACCAGCTTAATGAAGGAATAACACATTTTGACAATTATAGTTTATTGCTTAAATTAAAGAACATTTCCATATTAGAAAGAGTAGTCATATCATTCATATATTAATAACTTGAAAAATAGAAACCCATCTTTTATTTTAAGATTTATTTATTTCTGCATACAAGAACTGGTGGTTCAGAGGTAAGGTGGGGGGGGTGCTGAGAGGATTCACCAGAGACAGAGTGAGGAACAGAACAGGCTGATTGAAATACATGCTGAGGGGAGCAGTGGGTGGGTCATTTTTCCATGGGTGTCACCTCCCTGGCCAGAGATCAAACTCTCGCTGTAGTGGCTGCTGTGGACAGCTCCACAGTGCTGCACTCTAACTTGTTATGCCACCAGCGAAGGTCTAATTTATTAACTTTAAATATTGCTTGTTAATCTGTTTTTCTGTTTGTTTTGGATGTTATACATTGCCATTTTATATATTTACACAATTAAAAATAACAAACTATATGGCTTAAACAGTAATCTGGTCACAGATGAAACAAAAGAACATGTGCTAGGTAAAATGATCCAGTTACAGGAAATACTGCTTGATTCTAGTATCTTAGCTGAGAAAGCTAAAGTAGTCAAACTCATAGAAACAGAGAAAAGAACAATACTTAGAGGAAGGAGAGGGAAAAATGGATAAGTGGATACTCCATTGATTATATAGTTTCAGTTGTGCAAAAAGAGTGAGTTCTTGACAGTTATTGCACTATGTAGTGTTTATAGTTAACAATTAATGTATTGTCTACTAAGAGTATGTGGAGAGGGCATTTTTTATGTCTACTTTTTTTGATGCAATAAAAAAAGAAAAACATGCCCATATGAATTTATATATATATATATATATAAAATAAAAATTATTATCCAATCTCTGGAATTTCCTAACATCCTCCAAACATTTTGCTACTTTAAGTAAATCTTCATAATAGGGTTGTTTTTTACATATTTATATTAATAAGAAAATTATCAAGACAATACATTTGACATAATTGATCAGATCTATAATATAACATTATTGTCCAAACTTTATAATACTACATACATAGATTTAAAGCAGACAGTGAATGATTTGGGTATATATGAGAAATCAGTTCACAATTGAATACAACTGGTATTTTTGTTACCTAAAATTTTTAATTAAATTTTAGCTCTACAGGCCCTCCCTGGTGGCGCAACGGGCTAAAACCACTTCAGTTCAATCCCTGCCATGGGAGGTGAGCACATGGCATGACAGACCCCTCCTGACCCACCCACTGCTCCCCTCAGCAGTGTGCTTCATTGATCTGACAGTTCTACTCCCTACTCTGTCTCTGGTGAATCCTCTTACTGCCCCTGCAACTCTGGCTTGTACCCCAGTTCTGTATGCAAATAAATAAATCTTTTAAAAAATATATAGCTCTACATATAATTGGAATGCTAATAGTAATACACCTTTATTAGATTTTACTGCATATAGACAATTAAAATGAGATATTTGAATTTTGGAATTTACTGGAACTTTGACACCTAATACAATGTCCACCAACATGATAGTATACTGTCGGTGAGTCTTCAATAGAAACTATCAAAGATGAGTAGTTTCTTGCACATTTCAGCCAATGACCCTTCAATTTTAGGGAAAAGACTGACATGCAACTTTTTTTTTTTTATAATATAATATGTTCTTGCTGGTGTACATTTTTCAAAACTGCAAGGTAGTCCTCCTCATATGAAGTCTTGTGTTGCAGGATGTTTGAATAAAATATTTGCAGTTGGAAGTATAAGCAGCAAATTTGTAAGAACCTGTTTTTCAAATATAACTACTAATAGTATATGAAGGAAAGTTGTGAGGTCCATAAAATAAATTTCAAATATCTTTTTATTAGCACTTTATTTTAAAAAATATCACTGAATGGGCCTCCCAGGTGGTGTAGGGGTTTAAGTCTCAGCACTATCAAGTATCATCAGCCACTGTGGCATGAGTTCAATGCTTGGCTAGAGAGCTAACCCACGTGGTGCAACAGTCCTCTCCTCTCTAGCCAATGCTCTCCTCAGCAGTGTATTTCAATACATCTGCCTGTTCTGCTCCCCAATCTGTCTCTCATGAGTCCTCTTAGCCCCTGCACCTTTGTTCTAATCCTACCAGCATTATACATTTTTTATGTCTAAGGGAACTGATTTGACATATTATCATTACCCAAAGACCATAGTTTGCATGATATTTTACATTGTATGGATTTAGATTCATTTATAATGACTTATAAATCATTATGGTATCAAGAGTTCGAATTCTGGCCAGAGAGCTAACCCGGGTGTCATGGGAGACCTCTTCTGTCTCACCTGTTGCTCCCCTCAGCAGTGTATTCTCCTGTTTTGTTCCCCACTGTCTCTGGTGGGTCGTCTCACCCTCCACACCTCTTGCTTGTACCCCAGTTCTTGTATTCATAAAAATAAATCTTAAAAAAACACGATTAAAAAATGTTCTTTGATAGGTTTCGGGTATGCCCTTGAATCCTTAATATTTGCCAATGGTAACTTGGGACATATATTCATTATCGTAAGAAAACATCTATCATATTCTAAACAGTGCAACTGTCCAAAAAGAGCTGTGATTGGCTAACTTACTGTGATCATTTCAATATAAATATTAAGTCTTATGTAATATATAACATATACATTATTACAGATAATTAAAACCATGTAATTAAATGAAAATTTGTGCATTATATTATGTGTATAGCTAAAAAATGTGTGGCAAGTGGAAGCAGGATGGATAATGGCAATGAATACTATTTATTAAAATACAATTACATGCAACTTTTCAAAAAGCTAATAGCAAATGCACTCCTGAAGAAGAAAGACAAAGTAGAGTATTTGTTCTACTAGATAACAAGGTTTCCTAAAAAGTCACAAAAATTAGGATTATGTAACCTGAAAACAAAAGTGAACATTTTTACCTCTGATAACAGCAATATTTATAAATAAACCCACACATAAATGGATACCTGATCTAGGGAATTTTGCAGTACACTGGAGAAAACAGACTTCAACAGAGTGCAAAGTGAATTATATGTGTGGAAAAATATAATAACTTTAAATATAAAGTTGCTCTCGGTATCCAAAACTTGATTCCACATAAATTGAAAATCTGAATATCAATGGTAAAATGATAGAAACATGAGAATATCTTTCTATTCTCTATTAGGAAAAATGTCTTAAATGGGACACATATGTGTGTGTGCATGTGTGTGTGTGTGTGTGTGTGTGTATGTGTGTATACCAATATATACAACTAAAAGAAGAAAATATTATCTCCATGGATGATGACAAGTGTATCACCTGTTCTTGACATAGGCTTCTGCTCCACTTTAATTGGACGTTAAAACTGATAACAGATTCCATGGACTTACTGCATTTTGCCTAGTTATATCAAGCAAGCAAGCAAACAAACAATAAAACCATGGAAATTAATAAATTAATCATAGACTAATAATTGTCCAAATCTGAACTACAAATGTCTATGAACAATTTCTCATAGAGAAAATATAGAAAATTTAAGAGCAAATTGTTTTAGATAGAGATTCTACTGCAAAACTTACAATTAAATATTATGTCTTTTTATGTCTATATGGGGGGGAGGGCGGTGGTAAACAAAAGAGAGAGAATAAGAGATGAAAGAGAGAGTTGAAAAGAAATTCAAATTCCATACTTGGAGGATCTGATGCTAAGGTTCTAAGTGTAATTCTTAAGCTGCTTTTAATTTTGTTCATGCCCCAGAGAAAAGAGCTTAGGGAATTTCTACTTTCTTACTATTTACTAATTACACAAGAGTACAGCGATACAATGCTTAGGGTTTGAGTCAAATAAACTTTATGGATTTGAAAGCTTATTGAACATTCATTTACTTTGTCATACTGGGCAAGGGAAATAATATATGCAAGATACTTCATTTCTGTAAAAGAGTGATGAAAATAGCCTATGCACTAAACAATCACTGGTGGTGAGAATTATATTTGCCTAGCCTTAGCTTTGTGTCAGAATCACTTTGAACTTATGGTGAGATTTTTCATTTCTGACTAGTTCTTAGTCACCACCCTTACCACATGCTGTTGATCGAAAAGCTCATTGGAGAACTAATATATAAAGTAAAATGTTAAATATCTAGCAAATAGGCTGATATTCTAGGTTTTTACCTTACTTGACTATTGAATTTATAAAAGGCTTGCTTTTCATAATTACAAATCTAAAAATAGAGACATATGTACACTGACCCACCAGCTGTTCCCCTCAGCAGTGTACTTCATCAGTCGGCCTGTTCTGTCCCCCACTCTTACTCTGGTGAATCCTCTCACCACCCCTGCACCTCTGGTCTGTACCCCAGTTCTGTATACATAAATAAATAAAACTTTTTTTAAAAAATGGCACTCATATGTTGATGTCTTAAACTATAATTGATTAAGGATATTTAATGCAGGATAATAACATGCTCTCAGTGTTCATGTAACTACAGTCGTTGTTGTGTGATTGCTCAGTAGAGCTTCATTGCCATTATGTGTCAGTCTGAGATGTTATCAGAAAGAATGCCAATGTGTATATTTGGTGCTATGTACACAGTCTATGTATGCAAGTATTTAATATGTAATGAATAATTAATAAAACATATTACTCTGTCAAAAAATTGCTTTTACTTAACAGTGTGTTGTAATACTATGTACATTAGAAAAATGATGGTCACTGTAGAGGAAGAAATATAAGTTAACAGAAATACAATGAAGATTTAAAATTATTAACAAGGGAAGTTTTGGTAATGATACTAAGTGATGATTAGTACAAAAATTAAAAACAATATATTAAAAATATATATCTTGCTTTTGTTTGTTTCACTCACGTTTCCTAAAATTTCCTAAAAATTTCCTAAAATTTGTCACAGGAACATCAGAGTAGTTAGTCCTTGAAATGAACTCTAGTTGGGCTGGTAGTATCATAAATCAGGACTACATTACTTAATGAAATCTATCTCTTGAAAATGTTCATATGATATAAATCCTATATATTTTTCCCCCTCTGGTTTTCCTATCCTTAACGATACCTATCTGAAAATATTTTTATCTAATCATTTGAATAGTATTATTCTACTAACAGAAAAAATGATAAAATACAATTATTTAGTACACAGATTAAATAGTTAAAAAGTATTAACAAAATATTGGTGACATCTGCAGCTTTTCACAAGCCAAAACAAAATATTTCAACATATTTTCCCCAGTTTTTATCTTCACTGAGTCAAATAAAACAGTGACAATGTTTGTCTTATGTAGATTGTGTGAACTGAACAAAGACACTGAGTTGGTAAATACACTGTCTTTTTCAGTGAGCTTATTTACTTTGAGAGTTTCCCTGTTGATGAGCACATTATTTTTACTGCAGGTTGTATGATATGTGCAACTTTTAGTAGACATTTGTTATTTAAACCCTATTTAAATGAAAAGTGACATAGTCTTTTTTAATGGTCTGGATGTTAAAAAAATAGTAAATGAAATGCTTCTAGCACAAACTCATTTTATTTTCTTTGTGAAACACTGTCATTCTATGAAAGTTTTAGATGATTTTAAGAACTTCCTGATTTGTTCTAAAATTCTGAAACTCCCTACATATCACCAAAATACCAAGTATTTTCTAAGGAGCATTTAATTCTTTCTTTGGGCTTTCCTGATGTGACAACACATAGTTTATACAAATACTTTTAACAAAAACAAAGAATAATGATAAGAACAAAAGCAATAACTATTTTCTGATGAAAAATCTAGTTTGAAGAAAAAATGTTTTTTCAAGTAACACTGTCTTTTTCAGTGAGCTTATTTACTTTGAGAGTTTCCCTGTTGATGAGCACATTATTTTTACTGCAGGTTGTATGATATGTGCAACTTTTAGTAGACATTTGTTATTTAAACCCTATTTAAATGAAAAGTGACATAGTCTTTTTTAATGGTCATTTTTTAAAGAACACATATACTTTATTTACAACTCTATATTTCATTTCTTGTATGATTTTGGAAAACACATTCCTGTTCCATTGTTGGAACAGGAAGTGTCTGTTATAATTTTTCACTAAATAATACTATATAAATATTAGCACATTCCAACCTGCCTTCTTAGTGCAGTAGGTAGCATGTCAGTCTCATAAATATTAGCACTTTCCATATATTTTGTCATGCTGAATATCTATTTTAGATGAATAACAATATTTAAATAAGTTGAAATAAAAAAATAAGTTTACGTAGGGTTGTATGGTGCTGAAATAGTACTGCTGAAAAAAATCTTATACAAAGTCTATCCTATGTCTGGAGCTAATATTAGACAATTTTGTCTTTGTTTAATGCAACTTTCTATTGCACCGATGAACAGGACCTTGCCTTACACCCCAGATTTAAAGCTACTAAATAGCAGGTATAGTATTTATTGGAATATTATAATTACTCAGTGAAATAATCAGTTATATTAACAAATGACACAAACTATCTGTTATCCACATAAATTATCTACATTTTCTTCCTTTTAGTATCTTCAGATAATCCTGAAACAAAGTAATAAATCCAAATTATATATAGTGATTTTTTTGTGATTAGATAGAATTATAAAGTATTATTTTTATAGACAGAAAATAAAATTGGATCTCTCCATCCAATATTGTCACTATGCAGCATTTGTTACACAGGAAAAGTGGTTGTTTCTCATGTACATATGATATTTTATTCACCTTTTCAGTAATTTCACTTTCCTTAAAATTAATTACAAAAGACTTAAACCCCTTACACTATTAATAAACATTTCTCATTATTAAATAGTTGAATTAATTTGTGAATATTTTCTGTTAAAATATAGAGAGAAAAATTAAAATTCCCTCAATCATCTCTTAGTATAATCTAAAGATAAAAGATAAATTCCTTAAAAATGTAAAACTAGGCCCTCCTTGGTGGTGCAGCAGGTTAAAACACAGCACTGAGAAGCTAAAGCCACTTCCGCATAAGTTTGATCCCTGCCTGCCCCGGAGGTGACCATATGGCGTGGCAGACCTTTCCTGACCCACCCGCTGCTCCCCTTAGCAGTGTACTTCGTCGATCTGCCTGTTCTGTTCCCCACTCTGTCTCTGGTGAAGCCTCTCACCACCCCTGAGCCTCTGGCCTGTACCCCAGTTATGTATGCACAAATAAATAAATCTTTAAAAAAAATTAAAAGAAAAATGTAAAACTATATTTTTACTTAAGATTTAAGTGGCATCAAAACATTCCTCTTGTCCCTGCATTTATCTCCTTTTAGAAATGTATCTTAAATTACGCTGTGTCACCCATATTGCTTTAGGCAAATTATAAATACATCACCCTCTCATTAACATCATTTATTCAAGATGGGGTGTGGTAAAATATGCAAAGAATATGTTCATAAAAGCTCAGAGAGTACAGGACTAGAATTATTTCCACTGAACAATCTGTTATTATTTTTTAAATAAAATTGCTTGCATTTTTATGCTGTTGTTAATTGATGTCCTGATATCCCAAAATGTGACAGTGGCACACAAGCACCTATAAATCAAAATTCATGCTGGCAAATCTCAATGGTTAATACAAGCTAGTATTTCAAAGAGGCAAACAAGTTCTTTCCCATCTTATTAAAAACTTTTCTGGCCTCCCTGGAGGTGCAGCGGGTTAAAGCACAGCACTGAGAAGCTAAAGCCACTTCAGCATGAGTTCTATTCCCACCTGCCCCGGAGGTGACCACATGGCGTGGCAGACCTCTCCTGACCCGCCCGCTGCTCCTTTAGCAGTGTACTTCATTGATCTGCCTGTTCTGTTCCCCACTTTGTCTCTGGTGAAGCCTCTCACTGCCCCTAAGCCTCTGGCCTGTACCCAGAGTTATAGTTATGTATGAATAAATAAATGTTTAAAAAAAAAACTTTTCTAATGATACTTTATTTCTTAATACTTTCTTCTTAACTGTTAACCTATAGTGTAATTAAAAAAAATAAAACAAGAAGAGAAAGAAAATATCAGGATAGAAGGAAAACACATAGGGATTAATTAGACTGACCATGACTGTCTATATGCCTTTGCTAATTATACATTCTGTGTCTCAATTTTCTCATCTATAAGATGGGAGTAGTGAAGGAAATTTCCTTAAAGAGTTGTTATAGGATGAAATGAGTTATTTTTAAAGCTATTTAGACTAATTCCTTGAAATGAGAAGGATAATTTAATTATTGGCTATTATTACCCATGAAGAGTTGCATATAATGAATATATAATGAATATGTGTATATTATAGCATATAACTTATAGCATATAAGTTATTTTGTAATGTAATTCATCCAATATTAAAAATAGTAATGCCTGTCTTAAAAGTCTCCATATTACTTTGAATGTACCTAATTCTGTAGGCGATTAAAACAAAAAGAAGATAGGGCCCTCTCTGGTGGCACAGTGGGTTAAAGCACAGCACTAAGAAGCTAAAGCCACTTCAGCATGAGTTCAATCCCCATCCCTGAGGTGATCCACGTGTTTAGGCAGACCTCTCCTGACTCTCCTGCTGCTCCCCTCAGCAGTGTACTTCATCAGTCAGCCTGTTTTGCTCCCCACTCTGTCTCTGGTGAATCCTCTCACCACCTCTGGCCTGTACCCCAGTTTTGTATGCATAAATAACTAAATCTTTAAAAAAAAAAAGACAGATAAAGAACTGCCCTGAAAAGCAAGACAAAATAATTTGTCAACATCAAGCTGACATGAAAAGAACACTGAAGGGGTTTTATAATGCAATAACATTAGCAAATACATACATACTATCACAGTAAGGGAGATTACTTAATATTGAAAAATTTTCTTCAATTACCAGGTACCATGTGCAACTCTTCTGAATGTTATATGACTTTGGAATATCTTAAAACCAGCAATTCATTAAAAAAAAAGAAAAGAAGGAAAAAAACAATGAAAGTTCATTCAGTGCTACTGGGGAATGGATACTTGGTTATGCAGGAATCTATTGCATTCATACTGAGAAGGATTTGACAAGTTAATTAATTTGTCTTTTCTTTTACCTAAATGCTTCTGCTGCTCAAATTGTCTCCACACTCTGTCACAGTGTATTTTGCATTGTAGTCAGCAGCACAATCCATACATGTTCTCAATATTCAGTCATCCATTATTTCAAGGACATGTGCGAGTGATGTGGTAAGGCTTTATCCCAGGTACAGGAAGGCATAACTCAAAGTTTGGGTTATAGGCATCCTGTTCCAATCCTGAGCATTGGATTTACAGTGACAGAATTACCCCAGGGTACTTTATATAATTAACTTTTCTATGTGTATGTGAACTGTCTCTTATGCTATGAACAAAGGGAGATAAATTGTGCTATAAATGGTTACATAAAAGAAACATAATATCTATACCTATACCTATACCTATACATATATATATATACTATATATTGGATTAAGAGAAAAATATTATTTTTTTTTAGAAGTGGAAAGCTTTTTTTTTTTTTTTTTTTCAGATTTATTTATCTATGCATACAGACCTGGTGTACTAGCCAGAGGTGCAGGGGCAGTGAGAGGATTCACCGGAGACAGAGTGGGGAGCAGAGTAGGCTGACTGCCAAAGTACACCGCTGAGGGGAGCAGCGGGCAGGACAGGAGAGGTCTGCACTGCCATGTGGATCACCTCCAGGGGGTGGGGATCAAACTCACACTGAAGTGACTTCTTCTTCTTTATGTGGTGTTTTAAACCTGCTGTGCCACCAGGGCGGGCCCAGAAGTGGAAACCTTAAGATAACTTTTGGGGGTATCATAAGGCATTTGTATCAATAGCACAATACTAGTAGTTAAGCATAAGGACAAAGGTGAAAATCTGACTATGCAATTAAATAAATATTGAAATGTTATGTTACTGAGCTTAGGCTTTAATCTTTAGGTTTGTAGGAAGTTGTTTTCATTATTTTTAGTGTCAAAAGAACAACTATTTTTAGAAGGGTTATTGTTAGTATAAAGGTTCAGAGGGAAGCAAATGTGGATGCAGAAGAGCTAAGTGGTATTTGCAAATTTTTAATGTGAAAGATAAAGACTTGAATGAAAGTCATCATAGTAGTGGGGAAGAAGGTAGTACTTAAAACAATATACCAGAGAGATACTAGACTATCTCCTCGGTAGAGCATCTCGATCTTGTTAGAACTCTTTAAAGTCACATTAAACTTAGAGTCACATATACAACTAATTCAGACTAATCTTAGAGTAAAAAAACCTTAAAATTGACTCTAGATGTGTTTTATAGATGTTTTACTTGAACTGTATTATATATATTTATACATAATAATTTTCTGAGGATATTATACATTAGACTATAAATACTAAGAATCAAATATTTCAAAATGGAAGGAAAATAAAATTGTAGTTCAATCTACACATTTCTAACATTGAACAATAGCTTGCACAATTTTGTTCCTTTAACATAACTGCAGATAAAAGTAAAAGTGAGTAGCTTAACAGCTGTCAAATTCAGTTAACAGACACACTGTGGCCAATACAACTGAGATACATTTCAAAGAAGATATTAAAACAGTCATTTACATATCTAAAACTACAAAATACATAGGACAAGACATTGATAGCATAGCTCTTGTTGTATTTTGGAATTTGTACGAAGACAAGTGATGTGAGAAGAAAAAAAAATAAACAAATGGGACTATATGAAACCAAAACATTCTGCAAAGTGAAAACATATCTTCAAAAAAAAAAAAATGAATAGGTAACCTAGGTAACAGAGGAATAACTATACAAATAAAATAAGCAAGGGGTTAATAAGCAAACAAATAAATGATTAGAACTCAACTGCACAAACAACCTGACTAAGAAAGTGAGTGGAGTATTAAAATAGACATTTTGCCAAACAAGACAGATGATCAAAGACACATGGAAATATGTTATCATCACTTACTATTAGAGAAATGCAAATAAAAACCACGATATATCACCTCACCCCAACTGGATTCAACAGTATTAAAACAAGAAACTGCAAATATTGGAGAGCACAAAGAGACAAGGGGATACTTATATACTGTTGATGGGAATATAACATGGTATAGCCTCAGTGCAAAACAACATGAAGAGTTCCAAAAATATTAAAAAACTAAATAGAGACCCACATGTCCACTCTGCATATTTATCCAAACCACATGAAAGCACCAATTTGAAAATTTTCATCCCTTCATTCATTGCAGCATTATTCATAATAATAAGATAGAAACAAACTAAGGGGAAAAAAAAGCCGTATATATGCACAAGGGAATATTCTCAGTTTTAACAATTGATTAAATCTGTTTGTGAAAACATAAACAGATTTTGCCAAATAGATTATAGTTAAATAACAACCAACGACTAATACTGTACGACTTGACTCATGTGTGAAGAGATAATAGAAAGGAACGTTTTTTTTTAAAGACAATATGAAATAAAAATATACCCTTAGATTCTTACAGTAGAGTGATGGTTACCAGAGGTAAAATTGGATGGGAGGCAGGTAAGATGTGTAAAGGGTGGTGCTCAATAGTAAGAACATTATATGGAAAATACATAGATTTTGGTGGTGATTATGATATCTTATATACATATATGAAAATGTAGAGCTGTACCACCTGAAACCAAAAAAAAAAAATTAGAGGATAAGGAAAGCCATTTGCCTGCTTCATTTACCTTAAAATCTAGAAATGTGAGTTATTTTACCACTTTAGATATAGATCTTTGTTCCATATTATTTAATACAAGGGTAGAACAACTTCTCAAAAGGGATTTCTAATAAACTAATTCCTCAATAGATATATAGTGTTCATTATAAATAAGTTTTCAAGTTTCTATATGAAAATGTCATGTTCTGTTCATGGTAAAAGTGTTAGGAGAAAAACACAAATATCTACTAAGTAAATAGGCACTAACTTGTAATATACAGAATGCTCTGTAGAAACTTTTACAGTATTACACCTTCAAAGTAGGAAGAACTTCAGAGACCAACTTGTCCAATTCTCTCATTTTACTAGGTCATGTGTGTATTTCAGAGAAATTCAGTTATTTGTCAGAGGTAATAGTGTCAAGAGCTAGTGACTGAGCTAGAATGAATGCCTTTGTCCCAATATTATATAAATGGTTTCTTCACAAATGTTTCTTAACAAATTTTCCTGCCTCCAATCATGTAACAGATCCATTCTTTACTTCTATCAGATGATCTTTCATAAACACAAATCTGATCAACTTAACTCCCCTGCTTGAAAGCCTTTAATTATCCCCATTAGTATAGAACAAAGTTCAAATTTCTCAGTATCTACTACATGATTCTGACATCTGCCTATTTTCTGGAGTCTTTTCTTGCCAATTCCTAAAGTCTAGTAACTGAGTTGTTTGTATATATTTATGCATATAAATTGTGCTTTCTTAATCCCTCCACCCAGAAAATGTTTTAATTGTAGACTATTCCCTCTATTTCCTTATTTTGGGATTTTATTATCACATAAACTTCAGGTTGTAGGGCTACCAAAAAAAACAAACAAACAAAAAACAGGGCTTTATTTTGTAAAATTATAAGATATTCATTGAGCCTAAATGTAAACCTAGTTATTAATTTAAAACCTACATCATTTGCGTCCTCAAATACTGACCAAGATCACCATGCTTGTGAACAGAAAAATGAAGACATAATGATTTGTTACCCTAGAAGACAAATTTACAAAGCCAGCATAAGAAATTTAATGTATTTTTTAAAAGAGGAAATGTTGGGCCCTCCCTGGTGGCACAGCAGGTTAAAGCACAGCACTGAGAAGCTAAAGCCACTTCCGCATGAGTTCTATTCCTGCCTGCACTGGAGGTGACCAAATGGCGTGGCAGACCTCTCCTGACCCGCCCGCTGCTCCCTCAGACGTGTACTTTGTCAATCTGCCTGTTTTTGCTCCCCACTCTGTCTCTGGTGAAGCCTCTCACCCTGAGCCACTGGCCTGTACCCCAGTTCTGTATGCACAAATAAATAAATCTTAAAAAAAAAAAAAAAGAGGAAATGTAAGTACTGGAAATTATCCATGCTCTTTTTTTAATTTTTTTTTTTTTACTTTTGGGAAAATTAAATGTATAATACTACTATGTATATTTTTAATTTAAGTATGAAATATTAAAATAAAAAACTTTGTTTTTCTTAACATAATTATGCACAGATTTAGATTTCACTCTAATCTTGATTCCAAAATGATAACAATGTATATCTTTTTTACATTTTAACATTAGTATTTAAGGCATCAGGATAAAGCAACATATGACAACAACTTAAATAAAGTATGACCACAGATAAATTAATAGAACTGGGTAATTTTTTTTTTAAAGATTTATTTATTTATTCATACAGAACTGGGATACAGGCCAGAGATGCGGAGGGTGAGAGGATTCATCAGGGATAGAGTGGGGAGCAGAACAGGCAGATCTACGAAGTCCACTGCTGAGGGGAGCAGCGTGCGGGTCAGGAGAGGTCTGCCCCGCCATGTGGATCTCCTCCCAGGCAGGCGGGGATCAAACTCATGAGGAATTGCCTTAAGCTTTTTAGTGCAGTGCTTTAATCCGCTGCGCCACCAGGGAGGGCCCTAGAACTGGGTAATTTTAAAAGGAATTCTTACAAAACCAATCTAAGAACATTAATTTGAGAACATTTATATTAATTTAAAGCTTTATACAGTTAACTGAAATAGGCATTAAATATATATTAGCAATTATATAAATCTGATAATTTTTTGATGTGTGTGCATGCAGATTTTTTTTTTTATAAACAGGTCGATTTCTCTACTGCATTCTATCTTCAATTATAGTAATAAAATTGTTCTTAAAATGAAATACTGACCAACCCAATATTTTAGAAAGCAAACACATGATAGATATTTGATGGTTAACTTTTTTATTTTAATTTAGGTAATGGTGGTTTTCAACACTCTATGTGATATTGATGTAAAGTCACACCCTTCAGTGTATGGCACTACCTCCCATAAAAGGGTTTATTTTAGATTGAAGTTATGCTATGTATTTTTTAAATACTCATTCTTAACTATGGATATCTGGAAGTCACATATTATAAAGAAATTTGATATCAGTTAAAAAATACTGGACCTGTTAAAAATCAAAATATAAATTTGTTGACATAAATAGTGATTAAAATTATCCTTACAAATAAAACATGTATTTTATTTTGTAACATGAGAGGATGTTGAGATCTATTTATGCTATATATGTTCTACACAGAGTATTCAAACAGATGAGACACAGTAAAAACATTTTGAAAGAATATTTTTTTTTAGAGAACAATAGTGTCTTCTTTCAAAAATGGAGACACAGATATACATAATGTCTCTGCTGATAACATTTTTATGGCTTAAAGAAAAACTATGATGGAAAAAATATGCAGGACAATGATTCATTAGTTACAAAAATGTGTGTAACCCTGTTTCCATACATTGTCTGAGAATAGTATTTTTATTTTTTTTATTAAAATGAATATATCTGAATGACTATGGAAAATAAGACAAAAATAGGAAAGGAATAGAAGTTATAATAAAGAACTAATATATATAAAGAACTGAGAAATGTAATAACGTTGAAAACAAAAACTCATGGAAATTATTCAGTGTTAGTGTAGTAATGAGAGCAGATACTAACTTTGAACTTGTGCACATATCCACAGATTTTACTGAAATTAAACAATAGTGCTATCAGCCTGGAGAACTTCCATAAACTGGGACAATAATAGATGCGGTTATTTTAATGTAAGAGGTGGGTTGAAAGTGTATCTAAAGAAAATAAGCTTCAACTACCTCAATTACATATATCAATGGTAACTACCTCAATTATATATGTCAATGAATGTGGAACTCTGGCATTTTAAAAATTACAGATCAGGGACTAATTTATGTAAATGAAGTGAGGCATTGCAATCTTTTGAAACAAATATGATATCTGTTCCATATGAAATAGTCAATCAAATCAACGTGAACTTTTATATTTCCCCTAAATTTTTTTAAACCAAAGATTTAATGTATTATCACTTCAATTCACTTTATTTCTGCCATGAAGTCAGAAACTTAGAAAGGTATCACATTTTTAAATAAATTAGGCATTTTTAAGATAGTGTGCATTACTTGAAACTTTATGAACAAAATGTAAAAGTTTTTACTTATCTATATTACATTGTTCCATCTTAGATATGGAGGTCAATTTTTACCATGGGTTTGCAATAGTATGCATTTTTAAAATAACACTAAATAATCTATCTTTAGATCTATCTTTTCCATTTAACTTACACCTTTACAAAATGTTTTGAGAAAAGGAAAAAAAGTAAAAACTGACATGAGGGAAATATCTCAATGTGTCATAAAAAATAAAGCATAGTTAGCACTGGTGGGAGAATATATACCTATTTATAAATCTCCTACAATCATTTAACAAGGAAAATAGATGATAAGCATTGCCTACGAAGTCTTGCAAAGATAAAATAGTTTCTTTAGTGATCAAGCTTATTCTGTCAAATTATGATATCAGTGTAACTCAATCCACTTTAAAATGCATGTTCTATTCCTCCTACACTTCTCTAATTTTAAGCAGGTGATTTTTTAACCTTATAAAACAGCATATCGTTTGAGGCACAACTAATATACATACATATACATTTCATAAGAACTTAAAATTATTTCTTCTAATAAAATTTACATGTTTGGAGAATAATTCCACTTAGTGATCGGGGATGGGAGGAATTTGCCTAGTAGGAATAAACTAAACACTGAATATGCAACATTGCCTTTTCATACTCAGTTCTTCATATATCTGTTATATGCTATAACAGATCCACAGACAGGATTCAGTTCTTGGCTCAGGAGTCAATGCAATGCCTGCTCAAATTAGTCTCCTTTATGGGGATCCCAAATGTCTTTTTGACGGGATCATTTTGAATTCTAAATTTTAGGCATGTGTTCCATTTAGCCTGAATGGAGGAAACATTGCAAATATGCTTGAAATAATATTTTGTCTATGGATAAAATACATTTAATGGGTTATTTATAACCATATAAACATTCCTGTCATATGTAGTGATCTTGTAATTGAAGACCACAAAATATGTATAAAATAGAAAGAAAAATGAAGTGTATTAGAATTTCAGAGACCTATGGCAACAGATTTTTTTACATTAAAATGTTCATCAGAGTATTTAAAAATACAGTAATTAAAAAAGGAAATAAATGTACCAACTACATGCCTATATCTGTATATAGATATATTTTCATCTTACTGAAGTGTATAATTCATGAATTTTTATATCAATTATTTTGAATTCAAAGACTCGTATAATCATTCAGCAAAGTTTAAATAAATGAACACTGTGAACTAGGTTAGTTCAAAGCAGTTCCATTGGTCATAACAAAGCTGATTCTGAAATCTTGCGTTCTGTCCCAAAGTCACAAAAGTAGCAAACTGCACATTGCTTCATTAATGAGGTTCAGTCATTTTTGGATTTTGTTTATGGTTATTTCTCTCCTCTGAACAATATCTTCCTTCACGTTTTCCCAGTGACTGGTTCTATCACTTTACACTTTGGTTATCCAGAGCCCAAGATCTAATTTATGTTCTTGATATATCCATTACATTATTTGCTAATTATATTTTCTTTCATTATTTCCTACTGCAGTATTATTTCCTAATAAAGTGAGACTCATACCAAGTTGTGAGTAGACATTTTTACACAATACCCTCCAGTGATCTGGAAAGTTTAGGAATGATGTCCTTAACTCAGGTATCTACTACTGGCTCAATTATTTCCAGGTAGGCAATAGTAGTGGGGAATATGTGTGCAAATTTGACTTCGAAGGCTAACCATCACTAGGTACATAGACAGATTAAGGACTGAAAGGACTGAATTGTAAAGGACTGAAGCTATAACTGTTTTAACAGTTATTCTATACATACTTTTTAAAATTGAAATCTTAAAACTGTTCTCTTGATAAACAAAATAAAAACACAAATATATGCATTGTCTTTCTCTTAGGAGAAAATGAACTGAAGGAGATTTGAAAATAAGTTTACCAACTTTTTTTTTTAACATGTAAAACACTTCATCCTTTTATTGATAATGTTCCTTTGTATATATACATCACATTTTGTTTATCATTTCATCTGTTGATGGCTATTTAGATTTCTAAAAACAATATAATACATCATTTTGTGCCTTTTTCTATCTCAGTTGTAATCCCCATGGGCTTCCCATCACCAAATCACCCATGTGCCATCACCATAGTCCAGTAGTTTACCAATTTTTAAGTAATTTGCTTAGCAAATAAGTGGCTCTGCCTGTTGTCTTCATTCTAAGTGGTGAGGGGTGGAAGATAGTCTGTTGTGCTGTAAGTTAAGATGAGCTACATTGATGCTTAGAATTCTACAGCTGTACTGTGTGACAAGGTTTCATATGATACCAGCCAAATACAGATAACCGAAATATACATTGGGAAGAATCTGTATTTCAGCAATAAGCACATAGTTGAGTGTGAAGAAATGGTAATGACCTGATCAGTTACTTGCTGATAGCTGTAACTCTGAAGAAGGGTAAGGAGGTCCACTTTTCAGAATGGAAAGCCTGTGGCTGTTTTTGTCAAAATCGAGAAATCTTTAGTATCAAGGACATGAAGTCTAAAAGTTTCTAAAGTTAGTACAATTGGATGTCTATATTTTTGTTACACTTCAGATTAGATTGTCTATATTTTTAGGCAAATTAGAATGACTATAGTCTTGCTACATTTTAGATTAGATTGTTAGATTGTCAGGACCACCAGTTATTTTTAAGTTAGGTGAAATCTTTGGCATGGTCAATTTTTATATCTTCCTGTGAGTTTTTTTTTTTTTTTTGAGCATATGTTTTAAGTGTGTTTTTAAATTGATGACTAAAGTCAACAATCCCCACCTATCAAGTCATTAAAATGATGATACATGTAACAATAAATTGGTCATAATAACCGTTAACATCAATTCATACAGCAGGCTTAATAGACAACAGAGAGGGTATATCCAGACTGGATGCCCCAGACTCAAGTGATTTCAGGAGGAACTTGTGCCACATACAGTACGACTTAAATTAAAGTATGCACTCTGGTCTGGCAATTTCTATCCTCTTTGGTGGTTCTCAGAACTCTAGCTGCCTAGCATTTTCCTGCTGAAGAGAAAGTTAGAGAATCCATTAAGGAAGCTAACTTGCTAAAAGGAAATATATGCCAACATAGACATTTGTAGTACAAGGTAAATCTATTTCTATGACCCAAGCAAAAAAGAAGAAAGGTAGTAAGAGAAAGATTTAAATTTTAAAAGTGAAAAATAGGGGTTCTCCCTAATGGCACATGGGTTTAAAGGACCACATTATGAAGCTCACCAAAGCCACTGCAGCACAAGTTCTATCCCCAGCCAGTGAGGTGACCCACATGGCGCAGCAGACCTGTTCTAACCCACCCGCTGCTCTCCTCAGCAGTGTACTTTGTCAATCTGCCTGTCCTGCTCTCTCTGTAGTAAATCCTCTCACCCACAGCACCTCTGGCTTGTACTCCAGTTCTGTAAGCATAAATTAATAAATCTTTAACAAACAAAAAAG
Source organism: Condylura cristata (assembly GCF_000260355.1). Taxonomy (NCBI): domain Eukaryota; kingdom Metazoa; phylum Chordata; class Mammalia; order Eulipotyphla; family Talpidae; genus Condylura; species Condylura cristata. The sequence goes on along the minus strand of NW_004567104.1, from coordinate 55,110,403 downwards.
TGAAAAAGAGCAACATGCAAATTAAAGATGAATTAGAAGATTACACATGAGCAAAGAGAACGGTGCTGCTAGTGGTGCTAATAAAGCAGTACTAAATAGAGAAACAGAAACATACGTACTATCAAAAGCAACTTTTTGAGTTTATCATGGCATTTTATTTGGAATGATTTTGTAAATAAGAATCTAATATTCTCCTGGAATAATATTTTAAGTTTTAAATTGATAGAAAAGATGGTCAAGGGTCAACGCAGAGATTAAGGGTTAAGTTTTCTACAACAACAAAGAAAAATATATAAAAGCTTATAGCATCTCAAACTGCATTAGTGCACTGTATGTTGACAAACTATCTTCTCAATCCCTCCACTACATATTTATTTATCTACAATAAAGAAATTTTGCATTGTTGGAGCAGCTGCATTGAATCTATTGAATGTAAACAAATGGATTTTTGTTTTGTTTTGTTTTCTATCTATACAATGTACACTATATTGTATTTGTTAAGAGGAGATACCACACTCTCAAACTCCACTTACAGGTAGCCACATTAGTCTATTTACAGGGAAGGAGGGACTAAGAAGTAGACCAGTTGTAATTATATATCATAGAAGTCAGATGGGCTTGAAAAAGAAAGGGTTCTTGCTTCTTGCAACCAGGGACTTAGAACAGACAAGAAAGGGACCCATAAGAGAGACAAATAGAGATGCACGTTTGAAACTCTTCTATTAGAGATGCTGGAAAGGCAGAGACAATAGCAGCTATTATCTTCATTTTACCTTATTTTGATTGTTTGTCCTACACCCTTTGATCCTTCTTGTGTTTCACTGGCTGGAGGGAATCTAAACTTGTGTTTTGTTTTCTGGCCTAAGTAGCCCCTCTTGGGGCCCAATGCTGTTTGGTTGGACATTTACTATAAAGGGATACATAATTTGGAGTGTTTGTTCCATGAAAAATGGCATTTTTTTTCTCTTCTCTATGAACTAATTACATTAAAAACTTATCGCTGAAAAGTCTGTTTTGCCTTTGCATCCATGGGAGCTTGAATCTTTCAGATTATGTGAGTTTGGGGGATCACTAGATACCCCTCACTCATGAGCTACCATATGGATATCCAGAGCCAAATGAATAATGGAGAAAAAGGAGGACTAAGAATCCTCAATTACAAAAATATACTTCTTGTGTTGGTAATGATGAGTATCATTTATTACATATTTATATACTTTGATCTTATTTACATTCAGAAAACATCATAAAAATCCTTCGATTTTGATTCATCAAGATTGGGGTTAAAGTCTCAACTCTTGGGCCCTCCCTGGTGGTGCAGCAGGTTAAAGCACAGCACTGAGAAGCTAAAGCCACTTCAGCATGAGTTCTATCCCTGCCTACCCTGGAGGTGACCCACATGGCATGGCAGACCTCTCCTGACCTGCCCAATGCTCCCCTCAGCAGTGTATTTCAGTCCATTTGCCTGTTCTGCTCCCCACTCTGTCTCTGGTGAATCCTCTCACTGCCCCTGCACCTCTGGCCTGTGCCCCAGTTCTGTATGCACACAAAAAATAAATCTTTAAAATCTCAACTCTTTAAGCCAAACCACACAAAAACTTATTTTAAGATACACACATAGCATACAATATAAAGTACACACAAATACCTTATAACACAAACTGTAATAAAATAATACACATACATACACATTTATAAAATGCACAAACATGGCATACATTTTACAAGCTTGAGCAATGTTTGTTTTTCAGCTAATAATGGAGATGGTAACACTGAGAATTATTCACAGTGCCTTTATGAGGTCCTATATACTGATATTTGTTCGTCCAAATTCACATGTTGAAACCAAATCTCAGGAATATTGGGTAGGTGACTAGGTCATAAGGAAGAAACCATTGTGAATGCTTGCCTAAGAGCCAGCAAGCCAGACACTAATCTAATGGCATCTTCAAACTAGATTTTTCAACAGCCCAAAGACATGAGAACTTAGTGAGTGATATTTGCAGTGCTCTTTCCACACTTATTAGAGCTAAGTATTTGTTAAAGATATAAAAAATAATAATAAGTTTAAACACTGTATGCAAATTGGGCAATGAAATATAAATTGTTATAAAATTATTTTCACATATGTAATGAAGTATTACGAATGAACAATCTTTCTTCTATATATAAAATTCAACAAACACCTCTTGCCAGTAACATAAATTAATAATAGCAGTTAAACAGTTTGAGGGGTATTGCTGTTATTTATGCTTAGAATTTTATTTTCTTCCTGCTTACTTACTTTTATAGGATATGTGGATATACTTTGTATTATGTGCTTAGTCTATACATCTTAAAACAAATTGTTCCCTTAAAGGGTAAACAATGCATAATATACTTATGAATATATACAATCAAACTGTATACTTTAAATGTTATTTGTGATATTTATAGCTGATTAGAATTTAATGCAGATTACTTTCCTAAAATTTGCACATTAGCCAAAAGTCATTATAATTGTCCAATTACTTTCTGTATTTATCTTGTTTGAATTTAAACCATTTTAAAATTATACATTTTGCATAATTATAATATTCACATATATTTTAATCATACTAATCATGCATAGCAGTTTTAAAAATATATAAACTTGTAATGGATATGTGAGTTTCATACTCCAACACTCTCTTATATTTTTCTCATTATTCTTGGCAACCAGTAATAATTAAGAATTTAGAAAAATACATTTATGCTGTATTCATAAACAAAGTACTTATGAGGAAAACACAAAAAATTATGTCAGTGAAAATACTCATTAGTTTTCTTTTTATTGCATGTATATATACATATGTATGTATATATATATATATACATATATATATATATATATATATATATCATGATGGATTTGAATTGAACATACTGTGGATATCATTATACAATATATGTAAACCTAGCCATCAATTAGTATGCCTTACACAAAAATGCATATACATTATTTCTCATTAAAATTTTTAAACATAGTCTATATTGATTAAACATTTTCCACAGTTTAATCAATTAATTCTGCATAGAACTTGGTTTATAGAAAAGGATGCTTCTTTTCAAAAGAGAGGTCAATATACATTTTGATCTATCCTGTTTTAAAAGATACTATACAAAACAAACAAATATAAATCCCCAGCAGCTTATAATATTCTTAATATTTACTTACTTTCTTATCACTGAATAAGAATCAACAAAAGGAGAAACAATATAGTATACCTTTTGCCAATAAAATTCACCAATAAAATTATCATAAAAATGTGAGCTATTAAAGATAACACTTTTAATTTCCTGCATAAAGTATCCACACATGCCTACTTCCATAAATTATTGTCACCTCTAGGCTAAAATGATAATGGAATGTTGTAAGATGAAATACAAAATTATTGAGATAATCTGAAAAATATATGCTTGAAGAAGGTTTTTGTCAATGCAATTTATAAACGATAAATAAAAAGATGACTTCACTAGATTCATCAACCTCAGTTTGGGTTACTAATATTTAAGCATAAAGAAAACTGTAACATTAAGAAACATTCTTGTCTTCACCAATTGTAATGTTATAACCACATGCAGTGTGTTAAATCTGTTATGTCTCATTTTAGTACTTTTTTATCTATAAAGTGAAAAACTAATACAGTATCATTATGAGAAGTGAAAAAGAATTAATCTAATGTAAAATCCTCTCAGTGCAGAGCTAAGTAAAAATAGGTGCTCATAAACAAAATGTAAATTAAAACAATTTTGTTTTTAAATCTTTTATTGCAATTTCTAAGTTCCACTATTGCATCATAATTAATTTAAAGAAAGTAAATTTATACAGGTTTATACTTGTTGCTAAGAAATTCTTAATGATATGGACAATGCCTGAACTGAGAAAGACAACTTATTATTAGTTACCACCATAATGTAAAACTCACATGTTCACCCACCCTGATTTTTCTTTTTTAAGATTTGTTTATGTATTTATGCATACAGAACTGGAGTACAGAGCAGAGGTGCAGGGGAGGTGAGAGGATTCACCAGAGACAGAGTGGGGAGCAGAACAGGCCTACTGATGAATTGCACTGCTGAGGGAGTGGTTCAGGAGAGGTCTATCCAGCCATATGGATCCCCTTTGGGCTGGGGATCAAACTCATGTTGAAGTGGCTTTTAGCTTCTTAGTGCTGTGCTTTAACAAGATGGGTCACCAGAGAGGGCCACCACCCTGCTTTTTATGATCCATATTTATTTGTTTTTTTAACTTCTCTATCTAAAAATTCTAGTATGATTTTCAAAAACCATTTAGCTCATAGTGGTTTACGGATGGTGTTAAGCACCCACTGTTACATGTTGGGGCTAGAACATGTCTCATTCTTAAATTAGCTTCCTCTGTCATGTCCTTTTTTTGGTCTGTAGGAGTTCTGAAAGTTTTTAGAGCAGGAAGTTTTGAAAATTTGAATTTTTTCCCAAGGCTTAAACATCATTCTGGGGATTTAATTCATTTCAAGTCTTAAAAAAGCTGGTTTTATATTACTTTCAATAGGTTACTTACAAAATAAGAAATTTCATTTTATTTTATAAAATAAGAAATTAAGAGTCATCACATTCATATGCAATAGAAAATATTGATGACATGGATCTTTACGCTAAGGAAGGGAATACAAAATTATAATAATTTATTGAGTAGTAAGCATCTAATGAAATAATCCACTGTTCATCTATTTGTCTAAACTGCTAATTATCTGTCCATGTTTTCTTTATTTTTGGCAATAGCTCACAGTATTTCTCCACAATCTCTGCCTTCCCAAATCTGATGATCCTAAAGTCCACATTAACGTTCCAAGAGTAACATAGCTTGTTGATTTATAACCAAACTTATCCTCCATTTCTTTTATTTTTATTTTTATTTTTTTATTACAAAAGTTTATTTTTACATCATTTTGTACATTTTTTTTTCCATCTCAATTGTAATCCCCGCGGG
>NW_004567104.1:55068179-55099590 GCF_000260355.1 Condylura cristata | reverse complement strand
ACAGTTTTTTGGGTAGATGTGGTAAACAGGTAGACCCCTGAGCAGGACTCCCCTTTTGAGGCACTTCCTATGGCCTATGTTAAATGTGCCCATGCAAGATTGTTAAAATTGCTGCATTATCCTAGGGTTGGGCCTGTGGTTGGGACCCGCCCTCCGGCAGCAGCTTGGGATACACTCACCTAGCTGTGTTGTCTCAGTTTATATCCTGGGCTTGTCGGGGGCTGCTGGGGCAAAGGTCAGCAATAGGTCTGCAGTGTATCCTCAGGTCTCTGGTTCTGAGCTGCAGCCTTTTCCCACGATTTGGTTTCCCCTCCCTAGCTGCATTGTCTCATTTTATCTCTAAGGTTGTAGCAGTGCTGGGACAAAAGGCTGCCGAGCAGCCCGCAGCTGCAGCCTCTGGCAGTTTTCCCTCTGCAGGCTTCCTGGCTTCCAGGTGCCTAGATTTTTAAAGGAGCCGAGCGAGTTAGAAGCCACTGGTGTTTCTGGATCAGTTCTTGCCTGTGCGGCTTCCCTTATGGGAACTCCCCAATAGCAGGTTCTCCCTCAGTTAGTTTCTTTCTAGTGAGTCCAGGGCGTTCTCATTTGAGTTGAAACTCATAGCATGAAAGTCTATAGTCCGTTTTTGTATAATCCTATGCGAGTTTGGATGTAGTCGTCTCTGCGTCTTTATTCTGCGGCTATCTTGCTGGTTCTCAAGCTGGTGGAGCTGATCAGTGGCTTTGCGCAGCGCCCAGGTGATCCGGATCAGGTCTGCAGTTTCAGCGGTTTTTCCCTCACCCAGGTATTGCGGATTAGATTTGCAGACTTTCCGCAGCCTGGGCTCCACTCACTGAGCTAAGCCATCTAGCTTTACCTCCAGGGTTTAGAGTGGGGCAAAGTGGCTCCTGCAGCTTGCGAGAACTTCCAGGGGCCTGGGTTTTCCCGGGAGTTCCCTTCTGGGAACTCCCCAATCGCCGATTCCCTCTCAGTTATCTACCTTCTAGTTTTATCCTCCATTTCTAAGACATCATCAGGTTTACACTCAAAAGGGATAGTTGCTTATTCTTCAAATGAATAAATCAATTAAGAAGGTTAAAGCACAGTGCTCAGAAGGTAAAACCACTGCAACATGAGTTCGACCCCTGGCCTGGGAGGTGTCCCACATGGTGCAGCAGACCTCTCCTCACCCACTCGCTGCTCCCCTCAGCAGTGTATTTCATCCATCCATCTGTCGTGCTCCCCACTCTGTCTCTGGTGAATCCTCTCACCGTTCCTGCACCTCTGGTCTGTACCCCAGTTCTGTATGCATAAATGAATAAAAATCTTAAAAAAAAAAACAAAAACATCTCAACACAATCTTCTCTAAAAAAAATTGCCTATTTGCTCTGGGAAAAGGAAACCAATATCACCCAATTTCTCTTCAGCAGTCTGGAATCTACTAAATATATAATCTAATAATGTGAGTTTTGGTACATAGAAGTTTTAAATATTTTCATTTACTAAAAATATTTCAAACCTGACAGTTTACATTTCTTAAATATAATTAAATAATTCAGATAATAAAACTTATAATAATCATTTTTTCATCAAATATGAACACAAAACTGGCATAAAGAACTAAATCTATAAAAATGTCCATAGGTCAATACATTTTATTTAGTTATAGCTCTCAGAATTTAACATGCTATGATAATCCAGAATGCATCCCATAATATTAGCTTTATGAATTATCCATCAAAAATTTTAAATAATAAAAATGTATAACCATATGGCAAACTCTGATCTAATCTTATCATCTGAATATATAATATTTTTATCTCCTACATTTTCATGTATAATAAATATGCATTATTTTATGCTATAGTGTATCTCATTCATGAGAATCTGCCTGAAAAATAAGTCATTCAGTTTGCATCAGGAAGAATACAAAGCTTATTTTATAATTGCATGCATAAATGACATTTCACAATTCTGTAATCACTTATCGAAGACATAATTTATATGGACAGTCCTTGGGTAAGAATAGGGGAAATGATAACATTTGTAACTCAGTTTTTAAATCTGAATGAAGAGGCCACCCTAGTGGCACAGGGGTTAAAGCACAGCACTATGAAGCTAATTGCAGCCACTGCCTCAATAGTTCCATCCCCAGTCACAGAGGTGACCCTCATGCCACAGCATACTTCTGGTCCTCTCAGCAGTGTATTTTAGTAGATCTTCCAGTTCTGCTCCTCACTCTGTCTCTGGTGAATCCTCTCACCTCCCTCACCTCTGGCATATATCCCAATTCTTGTATACATAAATAAATAAATCTTTAAAATAAATAACTATATCTGAATGTTATATTCTCACAGGTTCACAGTATTGTAACTAAGTCTGTAATTCCAGCTGAAATAATTTACACTTATATTTTAGATTTAATTTTTGGCTTTCTTGAAAAACTATAATTTCATATTTGGAGTTTGGAGATTTTTCTAGCTTGTCTTCCTGTTTTCTTTTTATTTCTTTCTTTTTCTTTTTTTCTTTTTCTTTAGTAAAGCAAAGCAATTGAGGGTAGACTTTGTACAACTATCAAACCGGACACTTAATCACTTATTTTATTTGCTACAGCGCCACTTATCTTTATCTTCCTGATACAACTCCATCCTCCTCTGTTAACTACACAAATGCTCTTCTCACCTCATCTATTTGAATGTCCTGTTAATTGGTCTGATTGCATTCAGTGAATTCAACAGTTATCATTCTACAATGTAAATCTAATCACACAGTCTTCAATCTTAAATCAATTTGATAAGGACACATTACCGGAAAAATGGATAACTGCCCTAGTGTGGCACAATAGTTTTAATTACTTTGATTTTGCTGTTAAATGTACACTATTCTCCCATATACTAACTTCTTACTCCAATCATACCAATAACTCAGAGGTTCTTTCATAATCATAAATTATATATCAGAGTTGGAGTAGACTTTAAGTGTGGTCTCTATAACCGCATTCTGGTTTTGTTTTTTTAGTAAATTTCATCTTTATATCATCAGTGCTTTATCCTAAATCTGAATACTATAGTTACTAATAAGGTTTTCAACATGTTGGCAATTTAGTTTTAAGGGATATATGTAAAATCTCATTAGATTTTAGTTCACAGAGCCTTAAGGTATCATTATTTTTTCTCTCAGAAATATAATATTGGCAATGTTTTCTGTGATTTAGTTTTGTTAGGGCAAGGGTGATACTTATGTCTGGGTTTTTCCTAGATTGAATGAACAAACACATTAACATCAGACAGAAGTGGGTGAAAAAGACCAAGTTTAATATAATCTATATGCAGAATTTTCATGAAGGTAAATTCTAAAGTAAATGAAAAAAAAAAAAAAAACTAGTGTATTAGAACTTGTATTAAAATTGGGTATAAAGGGAAAGGACAGGTAAGAAGGCCAAGACTTCATAGGACAAAAGCTTACTGCAGGATGTTTGCCTGCTTTAAGCCATGTTTCTCAAATTAAAAGACTGTTTCAGGAGATAGCTCTAAATCTAGGTAATCTGCATTCTTTAAGCAATAGTAATAGTTTCTTCTGAGGTCCAGGAGTCCTCTAATAATCTTAGTTCCACATACCATGTTTACACATATTAGAAAAGACCTTATTCAGACATATTGGAAAATATGCTCAGCTCTTAGGTTTATTTTTTCAAACAAGAAATACATGACAGTTGCTCAAATTCAATAATATTAAAAGGTTTTAATATGGTGTACAAAAACTCATATCTACTCCTTTACACGCTCAGATACATTCAGCAGAAAACCATTTTCAAAGGTTTTTAGTGAAGCATCTTTTATGATTATAATATATCTTCTAGACTGTGTTTAAACCATCCACTATTTTTTTTTTTTTTAAGATTTATGTATTCATACAGAACTGGGGTACAAGCCAGAGATGTGGAGGGTGAGAGGATTCACCAGAGACAGAGCGGGGAGCAAAACAGGCAGATGGATGAAGTATACTGCTGAGGGGAGCAGTGGGCCGGTCAGGAGACGTCTCCGGGGCAGGTGGGGATCGAACTCATGAGGAAGTGGCTTTAGCTTCTTAGTGCTGTCCTTTAACCAGCTGCGCCACCAGGGAGGGCCCACCATCCACTATTTTTAAAGTACCTGTTCAATTATTACATATATACACTCTCTACAGTGGTGGAAATCATCTCTTACTCTGTACCTCTCTCCTGTTCTGCCTCTATTTTCTTAATACACACACACATATGCACACATCTACATATACAGATAACATTGCATACATATTGTATGCATATATATTGTGTACATGCATATTGTGTACACCTATACATACATTTATAAGACGCAGAGGTGTAGACAGCATAGGTTCACAACCTTCAGGTGTATGTCACCATGTCAACCCACTGCCAGGGCAGACAGTCTTCCACCAGAGTCCACTGGTGCCCTTTCCCAATGTGTTTTTCATTTCCCCTCCTTTCTGGTGGCCTCAAGTTTATAATGCTTACTGGAATTTGACTTTGTTTCTTTGCTTTATGTCTCTATACTATATTCTACATATGAATATCTGTATTTCTTCTCCTGACTTATGCTCAACATGATCCTCTATCACTAGCCTTTTTCCATTGTTTGAGATAAATTATTTAGCTTTTTGTTTTGTGGCAAGATTTACTTTCTCAAATATTCTTGAAATTAATTTTGATCCATAATCACTTACTTGTAATACAATAATTTATTGGGACCTTAAACATTTTTTCTGTAATTATGTGGTATGCATAATTTCATAGATTTTAAAAATATTTAAGTTTGGCTTCTGAGATTTTTCTAAGACAAAATATAGATAACATGCCAATAACAGCAAAACAAATACCTTAGAATACATGAATATTGAATAACTATATGCTATAGATTCCAAAACTATTGAATTTATAACATACATTTATATTAGAAGTTAATTCCCTAAAACATAGTAAGAATCTTTGAGTAGTTTAAATATCAATAATTCTATATTAATGAAAATTACTTTTACTTGCTAAATTAAGACTAGTACTCATCAATTAAATTTTTGCAAATTTTTGGGTTTAGTTTGTTGTTATTTTCCATGCTAATGTTAATATATGCATCTGAATTCTGAACCAGCAAGATGTTAAACTATAACATCTTATAGATGTTATAATAATCTCTTTACTCTGCTTATTTATAAAATAATTCTTATTTCAGACCATTCTCTTTACTCAGCTTATAAAATAATTCATATTTCATATTCTCTACTTCTGTTATCATCTGTTCTGTAGGGATTAACAAGTTGGAGAAGTATAATTGTGGTGTATGTAGTTATCTCATCACTACCATCTTAAGTCCAGATTTGATCAAATATTCTGTCTCTCCCTTTTCTCTCCCCATATCTATCCACATATTTTTTTCTCCAGTTCCTATTCTTTTGAGTTCCATCTCTTATCTCTGCACAGCTTATGTGAATTTAGTCCTATACTCTGGTAATAAGCTTTAGAGGTTTATTTGTTGGCTACTGAACCCTTAAATGAATGTTTTATTCCAAAAAGCTACCTGGAACATATAGATTACATTTTATTTTTACAATAGTAATTCAGTTACAAATAATACTGTTGAAGCCCTACTGGAAAATAAGGTTATATTAAAAGCTTCAAGTTTAAAGTTGGCTTTCTTTTCATTTACACAGCATGCCCATAACTTTCAAATAAATTTTGCTTCTGGCAATGCCAACTTTTACCCATATCTTCTGATTAAAATTCATACATCTTTTGTGGATGTGTGTATGTGCATAGCTTACTAGAGGAGTTGAGAAACATAGTTCTTATTTATATTTCATTTGATCATCTAATGTTCCCTTAGTAACTTTGTATGAAAATTCATACATTATGAAATTTAACAAATAAGTTCTTCATTTATGTTATATATTTCAATAATACATTTCAGATATGGGTTATCATGTGGTCTTTGCTAATTAAAAGTGTATAGGTTTTATAATAATTGCCTTCATTTACTAGTAGAACTATCTGAAATTATGCTTTATAATGCATTTTATTATATTACCTCAATACCCCAGTAATATAAATGGTATAATTGCAAAAATGAGAATTAATAGAAAGGAAAAAGTTAATTTTAGTGCACATTTTGCTATTTTAAATAATTATTGAGTATATTACTGATCTAAAATAGCCTCCATCTTTTAAAGAACAATAGCAAAGTGTCTGTAATCAAAAATTTCATTAAATACATACATGTTATTACATGTTATTAAATAAGTATTTTTGTAAAAATAATCTCAATGCAATCATAAATAAAAATAAATTTCCATGAAAAATTATTCACATGGTAATAATTCTAAGAGATAGAATATATATCTTTAATTTTTACACTGCAGCTTTAAGAACTTTTATTCTGCTCATAATAAAATTTCATTTTACTGGAAACACATTCTTCAGGTCAGTGGTTAAAGTTATTTATTCCTAGGCATGAGGAAAATATCACATTTTATTGTTACCATTTAAATTTAATTAAATGGTAAATTTAAATTTAATTAAAAATGTATATGGTATGCATCTTGAAATAGCCTCTATTGTCAATTTAATAATTTAAATGTAATAATCTAGGAATAATCAATTTATTTTTTCTTTTTACAATTTTTCTCTGTAGCCATCTTGTTCTTAGAGAAAGAACAATAACAAAACCTTGATTAATTTTACACTTTTTTTTATACCTGTCACTTTAGAGAAACCTTTCAGTATATCATCAACTACATAAAATAACATGTGATAAAAATGAACTTTCTAAAATTTCAAACTTTAGTGAAATTTTAGAAAGGAATTCCCAAGTAGAGAAATAAAGTGAAACAATTCAAGTTAAGTAAGGACACATTTGATGGAGTAGCTTCTTTTAAAGCTGATAGCACTTTTTTCACTTCCCATTATAAAGATGTGCTATGCATGTCAAACCCACTCATTTTCACTCCGATTTATGCCTTACTTGATAGATACAACAGCCAAATTGAGATACATCAGTCAAAATGACTTGATACAAAATTTGTCACAATACAAAATTTTTATGTATGATGTATATTTTTATAAGATTATATTTTTATACAATGACATTAGTTTGATATTCATATAGTAATAATGTTACTAGCAATGGCGAAGCTCCACTCCATGTGGTCATATTTTAAGAAACATTAAGTATAATCGAGTTTGTTTCTTTGGAACATACCTATGCTTTAAATGTTTAAAATGCTTGATATTTTACAGAAAAGGACAGAAGATAATACTAGGTAGATTGCTATCTTTAGACACTTGGCTATCATCTAAAATACTAAGAAAAATACAGTAGAATCTAAAGTAAAGTAAAATAGCATTTGTATGCTACTTTAGGACATAATGCTAGATTTAATTGAGAAAGTATTTCTGCAATTAATCCTTTATAAAATGTTAGGAAAAAAGAGTCCACATGTGATAAAAGAAGTATCTCTTGATCTAAACAAATGTCTTAGTTTTTATAAGAATGTTAATCAGATTGATCAAGTCTAAGACACTGTCCATTGAAAATACATTATAGGTCCTCCCTGGTGGCGCAGTGGGTTAAAGAACAGCACTAAGAAGCTAAAGCTACTTCAACATGAGTTTGATCCCCAGCCTTAGAGGTGACCCATATAGCTGGGCAGACCTCTCTTGACCCGCCCACCCGCTTCTCCCCTCAGCAGTGTACTTCGTCAGCCTGTTCTGCTCCCCACTCTGTCTCTGGTGAATCCTCCTGTACCTCTGCCCTGTACCTCTGCCCTGTACCCCAGCTCTGTATGCAGAAATAAATAAATCTTTTAAAAAAATACATTCTGACTGTGTGTGTGTATAATATATATATATATATATAGATATATTGATATATTTATGTGTGTGCATACACAAAGGTGTGTATATATATATACACACACATACATACATACATACATACAAATGTATGTATATATAACACACACATACATACACAAATGTTAACAAACATGTATTTTAGAATTTATTAAATATATTATACAGTACACTAATAGAAGAATGCATCTTCTATAAAGATAAAAGATAAACAAAAAATATCAACAAAGATAAAAGATAAGCAAAAATATCAACTACAAAATAATTTAGTTTAAGCTAGTCAAATAATAGTTACAATACCTGTATAGAAAACCGTTTGGTTACATGTATTCATTCAGCCATTGCATTTTTCACTATGACATAGAAACCCACCCTTCAAAATCCATAATGTTCACATAGCAATTCATCTTTTATAAAAGTTATGGCAATTTAGACAGAATATATATATTTCACAATAAAATTCACTTTAATAATTAGTCTGTCTTTCTTGTCCATTTTCTTATTTCACTATGCAATTTACTAGATAGTCCTTATAAAGCCCAACATACCAATAACCAAGTCTATGAATTCTTGGATCACAGTATTAAACAGAATGTTTCTGAAAATTTCTAGATATAATCTGTTATTTTTTGATTTTCTTATTTAGTAAAAAAAAAATCTTTGCTCTTCAGTATTTATTGAATATGTATCTATGTAACCATAAACATAAAAACATTTGGTTCTCTTCTCGGTAATGCCCTAATTATTTTAAATTCTATTTAAAAAAAACATTGTATGTAGAGTTTGAAAAACTGGTTAATCTTCTTTGAAATGTTGTTTTTCGAGTAGGAGGATTCAATTATGAAAGTAAATATTAACTAGAATATGAAAATTCTGCACACTTACCTACTTGCCATTATTTGAGATCTTGGCATGGAATGAGCAAAAGATTAAGAACTGCTATTTTTATCTATTCCTCCTAGAAGAAATAGTGATAACAGCAAATACTATTTAATCTTGGGAAAATATTTTCTTTTTTTCTGGAGAAATATAAGTCTACTTTTTAAAGACTATATTTAAAATTTTGAGTTACTATGATAATTATTTATCTTCCTACAGTTTTCAATTTAATTTTAGTTTAAAACTGACATGGCATAATTTAAAGGAAGCATTTTAAAAGGATTACATCAAGAGGACTGTTTCGAATTTCACGTAGTTTCAAGGTTCATATACAGTTTTATAAGGGGCATCTGGATATTTTCAGTGATCAAATGAGTAAATTTTTATTATTTCTAGCTTCATGTTTTTGAAATACAATTAATTAGAGTTTATATAAAGGTGCCAGTATCTTGTGGACATAAAAATATTTAAACCTTTATAAGGCAATATATATACTCAAAACAATACTTTTCAAGTTATCTCTCTATGGTGTCTTCTGCTTAAAACAGACAATCACTCTATGTTTGTAGTCTACAGTTTCTATGTGAGATAGTTGTTCTTGTGCAAAATCATCCATCTGCTGACAATGGTTTGTTTGTAATCCTAATGCAATGTGTAATTACATACTAGTAATATTCAACAACTCACTAAATTTTAAATTTCATGTACATACACAAAATCCTGAAAAACAATAAAAAAGTGCTTAATAGCTTATGAATCACTGCCACAATTATTCTGTAAGGTTCAGCAATTCATATATGAAAATTTTCAAGTAAACTTATGTACAATGTATTTATATCCTCAAAGATTTAGAAATTATTTAAGGGCGATGTAGCTAAGAAATCCCAAAGTGGGTTTGGAGTAGGTAACCAGGATTTTAGACTCATAATCTAACATTTTCTTTTATTTCCTCCAGAGCTTTAATTCCTTGTGACTATTTTTTCAAAAGAACTCAACATGGGAAAATCTACTGAATCAAGTAAGTAGTAGTTAAGATCAAATTAACTTGTCTTTCTACCAATTTTTTCCATATATGCACAAGACTTGTTGTAGAGTAAGTGGAGGTTTCTTGTGCTACTTGGATAATTTTGAAAATGCAAGTAGGATGCATTTTCAATGTATATTCATTGTAAATGTAATACATTTAAATTATTATATATGTTCCAGAGTTAGTGTGTGTATGCTGTTTATACGTATTACTATATAACACATAGTAGTATATATCCCTGTATACATATAAATATCTTACATAAAAAAGTAATATATATTCTTACTTAAGTGTAAGTAGCATACATGTCTATATACTATACAAACATATAAATGAATATTCAGCTGTAAGAATACATATATTTTTTCAGCAGTAAATAACAGAAAGCCAGACTGACACTGGTTTAAAAAATATAAGTGATTTTTATTCACTTATATCATAGAAGTGAAGGGATTTAGCTACTTATGTAGGTCAGTAGTTTAAGATTTCAGATGATTTCCTTAGCACTCTTTTGTGGCTACAAAATTGGTCCCTGCAATCTGAGGTTTGTAGCCTCATTTAAGATGTATAAAAAACTTTCTTTATCAAGAAGATCCCACCACAGAAACCCAGCAAGCTACCATTTGAATCATGTAACTACAAACCATATTATATGGAAACTGTTGCCTGAAAACAGTTTCTAGTCCTCAAAGTGGTGGTGAGAACAGGAAGAGAAAACTGAAGTACATTTTTTATATAAGAATTCAGCAGTATCTAATGTGGTGATATTCAAAATTGAAGCAGAATTTATTAAATAATATAAACTTTTAGTGTTGAGACTATTACTGATGATTTGCCCCTAGGTTATGTTTTAAAACCACTCATATTTCTGAAAATAAATGTAAAAACTCAGAGCCTTGAATTTACAGGTAATTTTTTTGTTGTTTGTTTCTTCAACTTTATTTATCCAGAGTTCTATTCCTGAAAAATAGATATAACACACATTTTTTGTTTTCAATTGTCTACTGATGTTAGGGAATGTCCTTATATCTTATATATTTTTTTAAAACTTCTCTGTAGACAGGTTTGCCATACCCTGATGATTTCAAGACTCTACAAATTTATTTGTTTTACAGTTGTTGCACCCTTAGGTTGCTAAGTTTCATATTCAGTAAGTGATAATGTCTCATAGGATATACATATCTGATTATATGTATGTATATATATATATATATATATATACATATATATGTGTGTGTGTGTTTATAAATTATATATAGATTTATAGATTACTGATTTATATATATATGGTTATATATATGATTTATATGTTTATAAATCAGAACTATTGTGCTGAGGTTAAGTGATCAATACAAAAAACAACTTCATATAACATCCTAGCTTAGTATTTTGAAGTTAACATTCTCTCTTAAGCACAAAAAGATCTATAATCTCAGTCCTTGGTTCTTACTTTTTTATTAATAATTATTAAATGATGTGACTATGACACACACTTTCACATAGAACATACAAGTCATATATGAAATAAACTAAATGATAATCAATATAACATTGAGTATATCAACATTATTTTTTGGCAGACTAGAAAAAGTGATGTTCTGAGAATATCTGACTTTTTAGACAAGATTTAAAGATAGAAAGCTAAGCCACACCATAAAGAGAGGCTAGGGTGGCATA
Organism: Condylura cristata; assembly: GCF_000260355.1. Lineage (NCBI taxonomy): Eukaryota > Metazoa > Chordata > Mammalia > Eulipotyphla > Talpidae > Condylura > Condylura cristata. The sequence continues at coordinate 55,088,128 of NW_004567104.1, read as the reverse complement.
TCCAATGACCAGCCATGGTCAGTCCCAGTGTGACAGCAAATCACTGAGGGTCACAAGGGTAATCAGCTGTGTATATGTTGTTCTGGAGAGTGCAGGTGTGAAAATTATCTTTGTGAAATTGAGTCCTTTTACATTAATGACAGTATTAAAGTAGTGAAAATTATATGAGGGTGCAAGAGTTTTCTGAGATTTTTTTTTTAATAGGAAATTTAAATTCTAGTTGGAAAGCCTGAGTTATTTCACTCAATATAACTATCATTCATATTTATTCATTTTTTGTCATAACTGCATGTTGATAAGATTGTGTACATCTGTATAAAAGTTTTTTTTTTTTTTAATTATAAAAACAAAACTTAGGCCCTCCCTGGTGGGGCAGCGGGTTAAAGCACTGCACTAAGAGGCTGAAACCACTTCCGCATGAGTTCGATTCCCGCCTGCCCCGGAGGTGACCACATGTTGTGGCAGACCTCTCCTGACCCGCCCGCTGCTCCCCTCGGCAGTGTTCTTCGTCGATCTGCCTGTTCTGCTCCCCACTCTGTCTCTGGTGAAGTCTTTTGCCACCCCTGAGTTTCTGGCCTGTACCCCAGTTCTGTATGCACAAATAAATAAATCTTAATAATAATAAAAACTTACATAAACTAATTAGAGCTTGATTACCTACTTTACAGTTAGTTAATCAGAGTTTTTGGCCTAATACATCTATGTGAAAGTGATTAAAATAAATGGTCAAAAATCAGGAACTAGGAAAATTACATACCTATCTCCATTTCTGTATTAATATTTGTTGAGTACCTAATAAGTTTACATAACTTATGTGCAGTACAAACCTCAGAGCAATGCAGAATACTCTGGAATTATTATAATCATTTAATAAATTAATTTAAGGATCACAGATTTTTTTAGATACTTGCCAAGTGGCACAAAGATTATTAAGTAATAGAGCTGGGACTGTAGCCTAAGTTCATAAGCTGTTAGAACCAGCAACTATTTTAACTAGATGCCAGAAAAAATGGGAATCAGAAGCCAAATAATCATTAAGCTGAGATAAGAATGTCTTCCCCATCCCCCCAAAAATATACGAAGTTTAGCAACAGTAGAAATGATTTCAATTGGTCTGAGCAGAAGAAGGTTCATGTGAAGAGAAAAGATATGGTAGAGCAGGCCAACAGTATGTAACTCAGCTTCAATGGCATAGTTATAAACATGGACTAGTCTTTGCTTTTTTCACCCTTTTAAGAATAGTTCTGGTTGATCTTGGTATAATCACATTGCTTATAATTCTTGAAAATAACTACCTAACTCATATAGGTATTGTTGGGAGTGACCAAAGATTTACTGACAAGGACTGAATTAGGGCAGTAATGAATTGAGCCTTGCATCCAAGCTTGATAAGGTGGTAATAAACTGACCTTGCATCTGGGATGGGACTAGCTGAAGATGATAATGAACTGGGCCTCACATCAAGGACACAGTGATGAGTCACCCCTTTGAAATCTGAGTTTAGGACCTATATAAGAGACCCTGCCCCCTTATTGAGTTGTCAGTAGCTGCAGACCCCACTCTAGGAGCTCTGTCTCAGCTGCTGCCCGGGAGCAATAAATTCTGCTTGCTCAGCCTCTCTGTCTCCCATCTTTCTTTTTCGCGGCCAGTCACAGACATTGGGGCAAAACAGGTATGAGGATAAAACAGATACTGTTATAATGCTAAGGATAAAGAAAAAAATAGCGCCTAACATATTACTGCATATTTTAAAATAAATATCATAAACAAACTTTTAAAAAGGTAACAAAGTTATTAAGTTTTAGCAATGAAGACAAAGGGAGGATGGCATATTTATGTAGGTAATGTTTATCTTGATTTTAAATAAAAGAAAATCACATGTTCAAAACAGAAATTAACAACTATTCCATTATTTTTTTTCTAACAAAAGAAAATAGGGGTCTTGAAAATTTTTAGGATTTTCCCCATATTTGTCAGCATTCTAGTAGGAAGTGCTTTCTTCAAAATTAAATGTTTTAAAATACCTGACCTTTAGCAACTGTTTGTAATTCTGCAATGTTTTGATGTTTTTAAACCAACATGAGTAATCCAAAATAATAAATAAGTTTCTACCCCTTCCCCAGGACTCCAGAAACCAGAATTAAGTTGAATCTATACACTCTGCTATCTAAAACATAAACTTCATGCATATTTGGCATGGAAATATAAAATGATAATAATTATTTTTCTCCATTTATATATAAGCTAGATTTTAGTATATATTCATAAGTATTTTATAATAGAATTAAAACACTGGTGCTATAGAATCTAAGAAAAATTCAAATTAATCTCTACATTCTATGGAGAGAGTTCTGAGAGTCAAAAGGATCAAGAACAAATTACATTGCATTTCTCTTTTGCTCTTGAACTTTCATGAGATCAGTTTCACCTGATTCCAAAGGCAACTCTGAATGAAAGTAAAAAATGCAGTGCCTCAAGAATGTTTAAGTCATTCTACCTATATGCTTGTTTGGTAATGATAACAATACACTGAAACCATATATATTATTCAGCAGTTTACAAAATGTCCTTTGATATAATAGATCAACTGGTTCTCAAAACATCCAATAAGGGTGTGCAAAAAATAATTTTCAAATGTCATCTTATACATATATGCACAATCACAAAAAAGTTTTTTTTTAATTTTATATGTATGTTACATCATTCTTCCTTTTTTCACAATGTATGCTTTCTCCTCCCAGAAGTAGTCACCACAGAATTCCTACCACTAACTCATCCATGTACATCACCACAGTCCTTTGTACTCTTACCTCCTCTGCTTTGATCACTCCACCTCCCCCTTCCCTGCAGTATGTCTCTGTATAGTTGCATGTTATTTTTTTTAGTTTATTTTTCCTTGACCCACTATATGTTTCCCCTATATTCCTCCTATAAGTGAAAAAAAAAAACAATAAAAATGTATGTTTTAAATGCTTTAAAAAAAAGTGTTTTACTGTGGCACTGATGATGATGATAAGAATGATAAGAACAACAAAGTTTATATTTACTAAATTTTTAGTTTGCTGCAGCTATGTTCTACATTTCTAACACTGTCTTATACAATCCTTACAACACTTTCATATACATCCATATATTCTTGCTAGTGAGGCATATTTATATACTTATTTACCCTGAATAATAAGATAATATGTAATAAAATTAATACATACACATATAATACACACACACATATCTCCACATATGTATATTCAGGGTAACAAAATCAGGAAATGTGGAATCAATTCAATCAGATTTTGAAATTAGGTAAGCTTAACTCTTATCATGTCTGCACCATAACTAGAAAAGTAATCCTCTTTCTCACCCCAAAGATGTATTTGGTAAATAGTTCATAAAAAGTTAAAAATACCAAATAATGCCCTTTTAAAACTTTATGGTTTTGGATGACCTAATTCTTAAATTTGTTCTGTCTCCTAAATCTGCTGTTGATGGTTACCAATGCTGCGAATCCATCTAAAATTTCTAGAAAAAGTTCCTATTAATAGATGACTTCCTTTTCAGATAAGGGAATACTTTACTTTATATGTAAATGTTTGCATATGAGATATATGTAACAGGTCATTAATATTGTTCTTTTGTAATTAATACAGTTATAAGAGAAACAATTGAATCATATGACCTAGGAAATAGAGAATAAAAAATTATATTACAAACTAGAATTAGAATAGTTTTGAGCTTTTTAATAGACATGCCAGCCTGTTCAAATAGAGCTGAATAAATGTATCTATCATGCTGCTATGAAATGATGGCAGGGTACAGAAGTGTAATGGTTAATTTTACGTATCAAACTGAACTGGTCACAGGATGCCTAAATTAAGTATTAGTTTTGGGTATATATCTGTGAACTGGTTACAGATGAGACTAACATTTGAATTAGCAGGCTAAGTAAAGTAGATTGCTTTCCCCACTGTGGTGGACCTGATCTAATCCTTTGAGTGTATCCATAGAACTAAAGGCACACAAAGGAGGCATTTGCCATTTTTTATTCTCCTTTGTCTATATGATGTGGGAGATCTCCTCTTATCCCCAGTTTGTAAGTTACCTCATCTCTTCCCCAGATTTTCTTTAATATTTATTTATTTATGCATATAAGAACAAGGGAACAGGTCAGAGGTACAGGGGAGATGGGCTGTGAGAGGATTCACCAGAGACAGACAGGGGAGCAGAACAGGAAGACTACTGAAATACATTGCTAAGGGAGCAACGGCAAGACAAGAGAGGTCTGCTGTACCATGGGGGTAGCGCTCTGTCTGGGTATCAAACCTGTACTGCAATGTCTGCAGATAGCTTCAAAGTGCTGAGACTTAACCCCTTGTGAAGCATGAAGTTTCCCAGGTCATGCTTATGTTCTGTTAATTTCCCAGGCCAGTTGCTTGGGGAGTCTGTTGCTTGGATTCTGCTGCTTGCTGGAGCAAAATGTTCCTGCAATGTGCTGCTGGCTCACAGTAGTAGCTCTGGCTACATTGACCACCTTCCCAAATAATAAAAAAAAGTGCTTATATTATGACGGATAGGATGCCAAGATTCCTCATACAACCTGTACAAAACCTTACCATTACTGTAATTCAAACCATTCCCACTGAGTTCTCCAGTGTGACAAATAAATTTTTTTCTCCATTTCTCTGAGTGCCATATGACTTCTCTGGGAAACTGCCATCACACCTGTACCACCAGGGAGACCCCTTCGTAGATTTTCAAGTCAGCAGATTCATACCTCCAGCTTCCCTGGATATTCAATTTGTAGACAGCAGACTGGCACTTTTCAGCTTCTGTAACCACACAAACCCTTTTTTTCTAACAAATTCCCTTTTATTTATATACTAACAGTTCTATTTCTCAGGAGAACCATGACTCACCAGGGAGCTATGAGGGACTCTATATGAATGACACTCAAAATGTTTTAAACATATAAACTACAGCATCATTTAGCAATTGGCTAACAGAATCACTCTTTATCATATCAGCCACTAAAATGCACACATAAGGTTGCATTTATGTGAACTTATCACTGACTCTAGAAATTTTATTTTCTAAATTTGGAAGTCTTCGTTATTCCTTGGTATTTAGGAGTTTGATGGACAATACAGCACTTAGATTTCTGCACTGCATTGACATCTAAACTATTGATGGAAGGTGACAGTTGAGAAGAATGGCAGAAGCATCTTACAGTAAAGTTACATAAATCGATATAGAGAGACTGGAAGAAATTTAGTCAAATAATATACTGTACTTCCTAAGTAAGGTCCCTATATTCAAAACATCACATCATATTTAGTGGAAATTAACTTTAAGTAAATTTTTTTAATATATAAATCTGACACATAAATACAGTAGAGTATTATATAGCCTTGAAACAGGAGAACCTAGCATGCTAGATGATGGGTGTATTTCAAGAACTTTAGACAAGTAAAATAGCTCAATCTCAAAAGGACAAGTTGCATGACCCCATGAATATGAACTATTTAAATTTGAAGTCAAGGCTTAGGAGAGATGTAAAAGCAAATTAGTGCTTAATAAGTAGAGAATTTCACTTTTGTAAGGTAAAAAAAGTGCTAGAGACTTGTTTTACAGTATTGTGAATATACAAATTACTACTGATGTACACCTAGAAATGCTTAAGATAATAAATTTATGTTTAATAACTATGTTTGCTATCAAAATTATATTTTAAAAATTGGGTCAAAAGAATACTTTTAATATCCTCAAAATTCAAATGTTTCTTTTCAAAGTAGCTAGAAAAAATTAATTATTGAAAATAGGTTGATGCTAAATATGATGTGAATGTTATCTTAACATTTCAAATCACTATTGATCAAAATGTCAAATGTAAATGATGAGACTGGAGTTTTAGTTTAATTGTACAAAAAATTTCAAAAATACCAAATATTTGGCACTTATCTATCTCTAACATTTGTATCTAGTGAAATTTATATACCTAATATAATAGTTAGAAGTTTACTGCTAATGTAAATCAAATAATGTATTTTATTAATCAGCAACTTTATGTACCATAAGATCAAGCAAAGAACTTCCTAAAATATCAACAAATAAATGTTATGTATGGTAAACATAATAAAACAAACAAACAAGATCTTTCAAAAAAATAACATTAAAATAACTGTTAATTATGTGAAACACTATCTAATTTAATACATTTTAGGAAATATAGGTTCACATCCAATATTAAATACCCTGCCATCATATACTTCATTACATAAATATTACATATGAAGACACATTTTAATTTAACCAATTTTCTCCTCAAATCAATTATTGTTATATGATCTAGAGCTCTAGTAAAAATGAGTTATATTAGCAATGATAATTTTGGGGGAAAGGTTTGAAATTTTTTTTTTTAAGATTTTATTATTTATTTATGCATACAGAACTGGGGTATAGGCCAGAGATGCAGGGGCAGTGAGAGGATTCACCAGAGACAGAGTGGGGAGCAGAACAGACAGATCAATGAAGCACACTGCTGAGGGGAGCATTGGGCAGGTCAGGAGAGGTCTGGCACACCATGTGTTCACCTTTCCGGACTGGTGGGTATTAAACTCATGCTGAAGTGGCTCTTTAGCCTCATAGTGCTGTGCCCTGAATTTTTTTTTTAATATCTCTCTGTTTTTCCAGAATGAAATATGCTATATTTTAAGTCACTCATTAAAACAAAATCCATAAACTTGAATATTCAATAGTTAAAACACATAACAGTGACATGTAAACCACTTTTTTTTCACCAAAATATACATAATAGCTCATGTCATAATGCATGCAATTTCCTAGGGCTTCCATTAAAATAAAAAAAAATGTATCACAAACTTAGTGTCTTCAATAGAATGTACTGCTTCATAATTTTTGACACTAGAAGTCTGCATCAAGGTATTATAGCAGCACTGAAGCCAAGGGGGTTGTAGGTGGTGCCTTTTCACTCTACTAGGGAGATTACAGGTGAAGACAGATAGCCTCAGGGAAAATACTAAGAGGTATCTATGCAATTTTGTGGAGGGACTCCCTTGGAGAGGAGACAGAAGTGACTGCAGAAGTGGGGAGAGGGGATGAGAGGGAGAGATTGGATTTAAGCCTTGACTACATATTTTACCAAATTCTGTCTGGGTTTCTCACCCATGTGAACAATTGCGAGATGGCTTAGACTCAGGAAATAAGGAAGGGGTTTATTTAACAAACAGGATAAACAAGTGTTACTGAGGCCAATAAAGGCTATTTAATTTACCCAAAGTCCTGTCCATTACTTTACTGAAAAAAGACCATTAGGACAGTGTCTTCCCTCCTCTGCTGCCCTGGGACACACAGCAGTCAGACACCAGACCAGGTTCTACCTCCAGAAGACTACAAGAGACTATCTTGGAGCTAGAGGACTTTCCAGCACAGCACCATACCAATGACTCTAAGAACAGCAGCCAGAGGCAACAAATGACCTGACAAACCTGACATCCCTAAGCTTATAGAAGCATCATTTTAGTCACACAGTTGTTTTCTCCCTCTGTCTCCATACTCCATACTTTTATCTTCAAAATGTGTCTATGTTTAAATTGCTACCTTTTCTAAAAGTTGTAAGTCGAAAACCAATGTGCTCATTCTAACTTGATTATCTTTGTAAAGACTGTATTACCAAATGCATTCACATTTTGAGGTACTAGGGATTAGAATATAACATTTCTTTTGAGGAAAACCCATAATCTATAACAGTAGTCTACCATTGAAACATTAGAGTATAGCTCTGGGATTTTCAACATTAAAATTAGTTTTCAAAATCTTTTTAATATGCCAAAGTTAGCTTTGTTAAAGAAGCCATGAGTGCAACTGTATTCTATAACTTTAATACTATGTGAATAGTTATGAAGTTATTTCTCCTCTATATATCACCTCTATAGGCATTCTTTTAAAATAATAAAATTAATTTAAAAAGTCTTTTTGAAATTAAAGCTGGAAGAAAGACAGGACAATAAATTATGGATTATTAAATATTTTTAAGACTTATTTACTTATTCATACAATAACTGGGGTACAGGTCAGAGGTGGGGGGTGAGAAGATTCACCAGAGACAGAGTAGGGAGCAGAACAGATGGATCCAATGAAACAGACCACTGAGGGGAGAAGCTGGCAAGTCAGGAGGGGTCTGCCATGCCATGTGGGTCACCTCCCTGGCAGGGATGAAACTAGTGATGCAGTGGCTGTGATAGCTTCCTAGTTCTGTGCTTTAACACACTACACCATGGGGGAGGGCCCCCCAAAAGTGTTTCTTATTAATAACAGGATATATAAAGTGTGATACCCTATCTTATCTTAAAAAAATAAGTTCCAGAAAACTTAGAATGAATTCTCAAAAAGTTTAAATTTTGCTGTTATGCCAAAACAAAAACTCATCTGCAGATGTTATCTCTCATTTTGTTATAGGTAGATGATGGATGGATGGATGGACAGACAGAGTAATAGATAGGTGGATAAGTAAGTGGATAAAAAGGTATCCAGTACACTTATTTCCATAATAAATTGTTCAATTATCATTATGGAATAGTGAACTAACATGATACTTTCTGGAATGTGAACATTCTTACAGACTGACAGAGAATAGGAGAGGTGATGAAGCTTTAGGATATAGGACCAACTATTTTCAATAACCTTCTACCCAAATGCTAATGAATTTTAATATCTTATACTGATAGACATAAAAGAGAATACATTTACCAACAACTAGCACCACAGCAAATGCTAGAGGTAGTGATGATATTTTATTGTAAATAGGTATCATCTGTTGTAACTGATGCTATAGTGAGAATCACTCTTCATTAGATTTACCGTAGCCCATGATCACCTACCATGCCCCAGAGTTTCTACATGGGCCAGATTAAGGAAATGAATGGGGTTAATTAACCACAAGTTATTTTACAAAATGTTGAGAAGTATTCATTGTATATACTTATGGTGCCTCTGGAGAGTACTTTCTCAAAATGATATTTACTCATTAAACAATGGACTACAACTCCTAGAAACTATTCATATCTGAAAGCTGAATGAAGAGATTTAAATATTATATACTATCAAATGTATCAGCTTTCTGAATTCTAGAATTTCTCTGGCTGTACCAGTCAAACCATATAACTCGTATCTTCTAGTCCCTTCTGCATTTTGCTGCCAAAATAAAGTTCTAGTATTGCTATTTTATTTACCATAAGCCATTATCCAACACATAGGTTTGAACTGGTCATCCTAACAACATATAAGTTCCAGCATATCATTTATGCTAGGAAATAAATACCTGAGTTGAGGTCTAATAGCTCCAGAATCAACACCCATATATGTTAACTTGTGTCCTGCTAAATATGTATCAGAGAGTACTTATAGTTGTCTGGGTACATGTGCTATATTCTAAGCGAACTGCATTATCAATTAGGCTGAACTGCAGTTTAACCTTATATATTTGTCTAGAGGCAATGATCAATAACAGAGGAGATATGAGGCAAGTGATGGATTTTTGAATTTTAAGTTTATCATTTAAATAACCACATCCTAGAAAAGTCTGAGTCTTAAAATTTTTTTATCAGGGAACTTGAATTAAATTTAAGAGGTCAGTAAATGTTATGTGTTCACTATCATCTGTAACTCCAATAACCTTACAATTAATTTTCATGTCCAATTCTCAACTTTGTTAACCCTACAGCACATAATTATCCTTTAAATACTGATTTTCAAGAATTTTAACTTTTACAGTAAGCCTTAAATTTTTGTTACATTATCAAAACATGTCCTTTGCCTTTAAAAATGCTTTAAATCCTTTAACAAAAAAATTACCTTAAATTTGCAACTTTATAATCACCATGGCATCTATACATTCCATGTCCATTACCACATTAATCTATATTAACCTACATATCAACTATTAACTGCAACATAATGTCCAGATAAAATATTGCTAGTTGCCAAACTACTACATTCTCAAGACTACCATCTCCTTAATTAGTACTAGTAATGTGATCCTTAATATCACCATCTAACAAATAGGTTATATATTTTATCATATCAAATCTAGGATGATATCATTGGCAAAGCCTCTTTTTTAAAATGTCATATGTTTTGTTTCTCAGAGAAAGCATATTATCAAGCAATACTTTTTTATGAAGATAGCTTACCTGGGTAAGTGATTTAAAGGAAGAGACTAGGGTTTTAAAAACTGCATAGTGACAAGAGAGAAAACATCAAGGGTACATTAATGAAATGGTCTGTACAGTTGCTAACAAGAACTCATCCTGATATGACCTTCTGAAGAATTACACAAAATGAACCTGCAACTTATAACAATAAAGCATTAAAGAGGATTATATCTGCTTACTGGTCACTCCTCTAAGTTTCAGGGATACCCCGAATTATTCACATCCTAATACTTAGACAGGTTTGTGTATGGGAGAATCAGTACTATACAAAGCAAGGTATGAAGGTAAGCCCTAAGCAGAAAGTTGAAAGTTTACGATGTTAGGTGCTACCATCTTATGATAACATGAAGATGGTAACAATGGACAATTCTGCACTAACATGTGTCTCTCAGTCATTGGTTGCCAAACTTTGTTACATATAAAAAATCACATTCTATGTTAAAACACAGATTTCTGAACTCTACCTCCAGGATTTCTGATTTAGTTGGTCTGTGATAAGGTATAAGAATTTTTATAGTTCTCTGGTGATGTTGACACTGATTGTTGGGGACCGAGGCCGGCATCTGGCATCTGTCAGCAGCCATAAAAAGGTGAAATGGAGTCCGGATAGAGAAAAACATCCGGGTTGCAAAAGGCATGTGGGAAGAACTTCCTGCCCCCACCTTTTCCTTTTCCTCTTTCTTTTTTCGCCCACTTTCGCCCCTCGTGAGACCAACTTCTACCAAAACATTGCTGCATGTCTATTGTCCATTGGCTTTCTCCCTTCCCAACTTCTGCATCCCCCACCTCTTGTATTTTATATAAACTGAGATAAAAACAAAATAAAGAGCTCTCTTTGTTCTGCTACACGCGTGTGACTGTTTCCTTTGTTCGCCGGACCTGGGGCCCCGACTCCCCGGCCTTGCTGTTCAAGGTCCCCCGCAACTGATGCTCTTGAAACTCTATCCTAAGGTACATAAAGTGGAAAATACAGAAATGTGTAATTTATTCAAACAGGTGTGTAAAAGAACACACAAATAATAGTGCAAAAGGTACTAGAATACATAATATGCATTTTATCTCAAAATTACACACAAACTGCTTATTAAATACATAGTGATCATATACAGTTGAGCATTCAGAAATATAAAATTTAGCAATAGATCAGATTTTGCATTACTGATCATCTAACTGCAAACAAGTACTGAATCGCTAGGACATCTGTAGTGAAGGACATATTAGTGAGCATTATACCATATGCCCAATTTTCTGTAGATATGAAATCTTTTAAGCTAACACACACACCAAAAAAAAAAAAAGAAAGAAAGAAAGAAAGAAAAAAGACTGGGAAAATACAATATTTAGCAGGATGAGTACCAGAAGGTAAACTTTATAAATATTCTGGAAGTATTCAAAAGAGCCATAGACAACTCCTAAAATAAGAAATTGAAGATGTTTCAATAGATTGGCATATCTACACTGGGTACTGAAAACTAGGATTTTGACAGGTAGACAGGAAAAGAGAAACACTCTAAGCAAGATAATGATATTGGCAAAACATAAAAAGAACGCTCAGAATGATTACTATTGTTGATAATAGCTACACCTCATGATTAATTTTTTCAAGATCTTAGTCAAAAAAAAAAAAAAAAAACTGCAATAAGTTGGCCAGTACCTTGAAAGAAGTAGTAACTGCTTTGGTAAACAGCATTAGGTGAGAACAATGTGTTATTTGTGAACAGATAAATAACTTATACACATCATCCAATTATATTATCACATGTATCATATATTAAGCTTCTGAAGCTAGAAAAAGCATTCAGTAGGTAAATTAGTATTATCAAACATCATAATGTCAAACACAGGATCTTATCTTAAACATATTAATTTTATAAACAAGGTAGACTATATGTTTCATTATAAAATAATTTGATATACATGAATATTAGATAAACATTCTTATCAAGTAATGCATTAACAGCTTTGTCCAAAATGCATTAATTCAATAATTATGTAACCATCAACTGAAATAGAATTACTTCTTTTACTTTTATGACAATTTCTTTATTAAATAGATAGATATAACAACAAGGACACCTTCAAATATATTAGTTATAGGATCCTCACTATCATGAATAGCATATTAGAACTCAAAGTTGTTTAATTCATGCTTTCTAAGAACAGAAAAGCATAGTTTATAAGAGTTCTAGTTCTAGAATCAACAAAGTGTGCTGCAAATTCAAGTTCTGCAACTGAGATTGGGTTAGGTACCCTATAATGTATTTTACGTGTCTAAAATATGGATAATACTCTTGTAACATTCTATATGGATTGACTGGTATAAGGCAGTTACCATGCCAAAGCATGTATCCATAATACATCAGCAGTTATTATCATGCTTGATATACTAGCTACTAGCTATTACTCTTTGGTCCAAAAAGAAAAAAAAATTGCTGAATTCAGTGATCTTAGCTTGAATCATATTTGCTAACTTCCTGTTGCACAAAGCATATCACATAAGTGAAAGTATTGCCTCTGTTATATGACAAAGTAAATGATTACTGGGATCTTCTAAATTGAGGTAAATTTTACAATCTCCCTAAGAAAATAAAGACTTAGCATGACAGAGGAGAACCTTTTATAAGATATTAAATATTTTGAAGGAAAACACTGAAATCCCTTCCACAAGTTTCCCAAAATAGCTATGTATAAGAGCACATAATCACTGAAAATTATTTACCAGCTTATTTATAGCAGGTTTTTTCACATTCCACCAAGACAGTATATATTCAGAATTCCTTAAAAAATGTGCATTCGGGGCACTCCCTGGTGGCACAGTGGGTTAAAGCACTGCACTAAGAAGCTTAAGCCACTTCCACATGAGTTCAATCCCTGCCTGCCCTAGAGGAGATCGACGTGGCGTGGCAGACCTCTCCTGACCGACCTGCTGCTCCCCTCAGCAGTGTACGGCATCAATCTGCCTGTTCTGCTCCCCACTCTGTCCCTGGTGAATCCTCTCACCCTCCGCATCTCTGGCCTGTACCCCAGTTCTGTATGAATAAGTAAATAAATCTTTAAAAAAAAAATGTGCATTGGATAGAGAAGGAATGAACTTCAAATGCTTGGTGAAAGTGTCTCTTTATGTATGTCTCTTACCTTTGAGTGTGGACAGGATAGAGCCATTTCTTCCTCATTTTTTAACTCTCTACCTCTACAATTAACATTTGGTGGTAGAATTGATCATTTCTTATTTCCAACTGTATTAACCTGTTCAAACTACTGTAATATACTTTCGAGTTTAGGTAATGAAAAAAAATTTGTTCATACTATTTTTCATCATCATGTTTCCTCACAACAAATCAATTTCCTAGTGTGGGTTCTCTTATTGTGGATATTTGGCTATCTACTCACTGTTGTCTGATATGGTATCCCCTAGGTACACACGTGTAGAAAGAGAATGATTGAATTCTGTAATGTCTCCTTCAAAGGGCATTAATCCTATTGAATGAGGGTTCCATACTTATGACCTCATTTACTCTGAATTATTCTTAATAGACCCTATCTCCAAATACAGCTACACTAGCAAGTTAGAATTTTGTGTGAATGTTTTTTTTTTTTTAAGGTTTCCTTATTTATGAATCCAGAACTGGGGTACAGGCCAAAGGTGCAGGGGGTAGTTTAAGGACTCTCCAGAAACAGAGTGGGGGGCAGAACAGGTATATCAATGAAGTACACTGCTGAGGGGAACAGCAGATGGGCCAGGAAAGATCTGATACACCATGTGGTGACCTTCAGGATCAGGGATCTAACTGGCACTGAAGCAGCAGCAGCTCACTTGCAGTGCTGTGCTCTAATCTGCTCTGCCACCAGAGAGGACACGAAAGTTAAATTTTTAACATATATGCTGGGGGAACGGTTACACAAAACTTCAATCCATGATACAAATAAAAGCAGAGCCAAACGAATCATTAACCTAGGAAGATACTACATATTAAAAACATGAATTAGATGAATATGTGCTATAATTAGCAAGTAAAATCTGACTATCAGAGACTATCTGATCTTGAGTTAAAGTTGTATTTTATATTTTTGGAAAGTTAAAAAAAAAAATAACAACAGCTCAGGAGTGGCCAAGATGTTGGCAGAGTAAAGGCACCCAGATGACTGTGTCCAGGCTCTCATGGGAATATATAAAAACATACTATAGACTTACATGCTACGAGTTTCAACCCAAATGAGAACATGCTGGACTCACTAGCAGGAAAGGAAGATAACTGAGGGAGAATCAGCCATTGGAGAGGTTAGATAAGAGAACTACTATCCGGAAGCACCACAGACAGGATAAGCAGAACACTGCAACTCCAATCAATTGGGGAAACGCCCAGGCTCTAGTGCCACAGAGGCTTCCTACTCATTAAGATCAGTGAGTAGAAAGGGGGGGGGGTATGGAGGGAAGACTGCGCAAGTGGGCACATAAAGCCTGGAGGGAGGAGAAGAAAATCTGGTGATCTGATGAAGGGGGCAGCTGCAAGGCATGCAACCCTTTCACCCACCCCACAACATAGGCCTGGAGGCTTGTTCCCAGCCTTAGTCACTGAGGCGGGGCCAGCAAGTTAACAAAGTCCCTGAGATAAAAGGTGGGGGGAGACAGACTGAATCAAAACAGGCACATTAACACTCCCCCAAGTGGCAGGGATAGACTACTCGGGAGAGACAGCTCTAAGAGTCCTGAAGGCCTAGAAGGAGGACTGACAACCTGCAAAAACTGGGGGGTGTGCACAACTAGAACTCAAGGTGTTACTGAACAGCAGTGGCCTGAAGACATGTGAACCAGTAAGGCACTGCCTTGCAAGGCTCAAAGTGCTCAAAAAATAAACAAAACCAGTGACTGGCACAAGCACAGGCCCAGCTGCAACACTTCTAATGCACCCCACCCTCTGGGGCTACATTCAAGGATAGAGGGAACCTGGAACATCAGAAGGTTATAAAGATCAACAGGCACATTTCAGAGACAAGGACTCAATGAGTTACCAGAAGAAGCAGAACACCACTAGAGAGCCCTGAGCATCACTGGCAGAGACAACAGACATAATTCCACACATTAGGGGCTGGAAAAACAGGAGATATTGAAACAAAACAAGGCTCAGAATACGCTCCACAACTAAAGTGCCTAGATGTTCCTCTGTCATCCCAGAAAGAACAGTCAGAAAAAATGCCAGTCAATAATAGCAACACCCTGTCTCAATGAATAGAAAGTATTAGAAAATACACAACAGGTAAAAGAAGACAAACAGATATTCAAGCAAGTACACAGGGGGAAAATTCACCACAAAAAGATCAGTCAGCAAAAACCATGGAAGAAATAGAACTGCTCAGCCTACCAGATAGAGAATTCAGAATCATCATGATAAACAAACAAAAGGAGAAGGAAAAAAAAATGAAATGAGGCAAACCATCAAGGAGTTGAAGAACGCAAACAAGGAAATGAATGAAAGAAATGAAAAAATAAAATTATATGAGACAAGCATTCAATGAACTGAAGAAAGAAAATGAGACATTAAAAAGGAAATAGAAGAATTCAGGCTATAAAGAGGCTACTAGAGGAGATAAAGAATGCTGGGAAAAGTTATGAAAACAGAATAGATGAAATGGAAGAACGAATCAGCACACTCGAAGACACAGAAACAAAGAGAATTAAAAACGAAAGGAAAGAAAAGTAAAAAGGAAAATGAATGAGGAAACACTTCAAGAGCTATCTGACACCACTAGGAAAGGAAATATCAGAGTTATAGGTACCCTAGAAGGTGAAGCGAAAGGCCAAGGAATTGAGAAAATATTCACAGAAATAACAGAAGAGAACTTACCTAATATGAAGAAGGAGATGGAAGGAGACATCCAAGAAGCAAGAAGAACACTGAACTACCATGATGACAGGATAAATAAAGCAAGACATATTATAATAAAAATTCCAAAAATACAAGACAAGGAAAGGATAATGAGAATGACAAGAGGGAAGAAACAAATAACCTATAAAGGGAAACTAATTCGGATAACATCAGACTTCTCCAAAGAAACACTACAGGCAAGAAGAGAGTGGAGGGACATTATCAACAAACTCCAAAACATTAAATGCCAACCAAGAATACTCTATGAAGCTCTATGAATCTCTCCTTCCTCTATGAAGAAAGAATAAGGACATTTTCAGACAAACAGAAGCTCTGCAATTTTGTCATGACTAAACCCCCACTACATACTACAATAAGCCCTAAAACCAAGCCCAATAGAAGGATGAACAAGAACAGTTTAAAGCAAGGAATAAAAATACAAAAATGGCAAATGCAGGTGCCAGTATATCAATATTATCTCTAAATGCAAATGACTTAAACTCATCAATAAAAAGACACAGAGTTGCAGGATGGATTAAAAAAACGGAACCCACCATTCTATTGTCTGCAGGAAACAACTCTAACTGCAAAAGATAAAAAAGATTGAAAATAAAGGATGGAAAACAGTTCTACAAGCAAATGGAGCAAAAAAGAAGGCAGGAATTGCTATACTTATATCAGACCAAATAGACTTCAAACTAAAAAAAGGTTAAAAGAGACACAGAAGGTCACTACATTATGATTAAGGGGATAATACAACAAGAAGACACAACAATCATCAATATATATGCACCAAATGAAGGAGCACCAAAATATATCAGGAAACTACTGTTATCTATGAAAACATTTATCAGAGAAAATGCATACTTAGTAGGAGACTTCAACACACCACTCTCCACAATGGACAGATCAAAAAGACAAAAAATAAGCAAAGACATGAAAGCTCTGAACAGGGACCTGGGCATCATGGGTCTAACAGACATCTATAGAATACCACACTCCCCCAAAAAGTGAGTACACATTTTTCTCAAACCCACATGGATCATTCTCTAGGATTGACCACTTACTGGGTCAGAAGATAAATATCAATAGATACACTATTGATCAAAATCATATCAACTATTTTCTCTGACCATGAAGGAATCAAACTAGAAATAAACCATAAGAGGAAGACAAGAAACACACCTACCATGTAGATACCGAAACCCAACTAATGGAGGACCACTGGATCAATGAGAAGATCAAAGAAGAAATAAAAAAATACCTGGAGAAGAACGACAAAAACAACACAAATCTCCAAAAGATATGGGACACATTAAAAGCAGTTACAAGAGGAAAATATATAGCATTGCAGGTTAACATGAAGAAACAAGAAATAACTCAAAGAAACAACCTAATGTCCCACCTTAAAGAACTGGAAAAAGAACAACAAAATAACCCAAAAGTCAGTAGGAGACAGGAAATAATAAAAATCAAATCAGAAATAAATGAAATGGATGTTAAAAAATCAGCCCAAAAAATCAATGAAACCAAAAGTTGGTTCTTCAAAAAAATAAACAAGATAGACAGGCCACTAGCCAGACTCACAAAGAAAAAACAAGAGAAAGCACAAATAAACAGAATCATAAACGAAAGAGGAGAAATCACAACAGATCCAGCAGAAATCAAAAGAATAATCAGAGAATATTATGAGCAACTATATGCAAACAAGTTGGACAATTTAACAGAAATGAATAAATTCCTCCAACTCTAAAAAAAAAGAAGAAATGGAACAACTAAACAGACCAATTACAAGCAGGAAATTGAAGAAGTAATCAAAACCCTTCCCCAAAATAAAAGCCCTGGACCACATGGATGTACTAATGAAATTTACCAAACATTCAGAAAAAAACGATTGCCTATTCTACACAGACATATCCAAAAAATTGAAAGAGAAGGCAAACTATCACATGCTTTCCATGAAGCCAACATCACACTAATACCAAAACCTAACTAAGAAAACACAAAAAAAGAAAACTTGAGACCAATCTTCCTAATGAACACTGATGTAAAAATCCTCAACAAAATCTTACCCAACATAATCCAACAATGCATTGAAAGAATAATAAACCATGACCAAGTGGGCTTTATCCCAGGAGCACAAGGAGGGTTCAACATCAGAAAATCGATTAATGTATCCCATCACATCAACGGACAGAAAAATAAAAACCACATAATCATATCAATAGATGTGGAGAAGGCTTTCGACATAGTTCAACACCCATTTCTGTTTAAGGCCCTCAAAATCCTTGGAATAGAAGGAACATTCCTTAACATGATTTGTGACGAACCCACAACCAATATCATCCTCAATGAAGAAAAACTGAAACCCTTTCCCTTGAGATCATGAACAAGAGAAGGGTGTCCCCTATTGCCACTACTCTTCAACATAACATTGGAAGTTCTAACCAGAGCAATAAGACAGGAAAAAGATATACAAGGAATCCAAATAGGCAAAGGAGTAAAACTGTTCTTATTGGCAGATGATATATTAATCTACATGGAAAACCATAAAACTCCACAGAGGAACTAATCAAAACCATCCACCAGTTTAGCAAGGCAGCAGGATATAAAATCAACACACAAAAATCAGAGGCCTTCTTATACACAACCAATTAGTAGAAACAGAAATAAAAAAAAAATCCCCTTTTCAATTAAAACAAAAAGAATCAAATACCTGGGAATAAACCTAACAAAGGAGGTAAAAGACCTCTACAAAGAAAATTACAAAACACTGTTAAAAGAAATACAAGAAGACACCATGAAATGGAAAGACATCCCCCGCTCATGGATCAGAAGAATTAACATCATCAAAATGGCCTCCTGCCAAAAGCAATATACAGATTTAACGCCATCCCAATGAAGTCTCAATGACATTCTTCAAAGAAATAGAAAAAATATTGATGAGATTCATATGGAACACAAAAGACCTCAAATAGCCAAAACTCTCATGACTAGGAAGAAAGAGAATGGAGGCATTACAATCCCAAATCTTAAGCTATATTACAAAGCCATAATAATCAAAACCACATGGTACTGGAACAAGAACAGACATACAGACCAGTGGATTCGGATAGAAAACCCAAATATGGACAGCAAATTTTTGACAAAGGAGCAAAGAAGGTACAATGTAACATGGAAGGTTTTTTCAGCAAATGGTGCTGGGAAAACTGGGAAGCTACATGCAAAAAAAAAATGAAACTAGATCACTACCTTTCACTATACACAAAAATCAACTCAAAGTGGATTAAACACCTAGACATAAGAACAGAAACCATAAAATACTTGGAAGCAAAGATGGGCCAAACACTGCACGGAATACACTTCAGCGATATCTTTAAAGATAGAGCACCCAATACAACGATAGTGAAGGCAAGGATAAATAGATGGGACTACATCAAGTTAATGAGCTTCTGTACAGCAAAAGAGACATTACAAAAAAAAAACAGACATTCCACTGATAGGAAAAATTTTTCTCACACAAAATTAGCAATAAAGGACTGATCACAAAAATATATGGAGAACTGATGAAACTCAACAAAAATAAACAACCCCATCAAAAAAAATGGGCAGAAAAGCTAAAAAGACACTTATTCAAAGAGGAAATGCAGATGGCCAACAAGCATATGAAAAAATGTTCAACATCACTGGTAATAAGGGAGATGCAAAGTAAAATCACAATGAGATACCACCTCACCCCAGTGAGAATGGCACATCTTCAAAAAACTAGCAACAACAAATGTTGGCAAGGATGTGGAGAAAAAGGAACTCTCCTGCACTGCTGGTGGGAATGCAAACTAATACAACCACTATGGAAAGC
>NW_004567104.1:55063657-55068079 GCF_000260355.1 Condylura cristata | reverse complement strand
CACTATGGAAAGCTGCTTGGAAGTCTCTCAAACTAGTAAAAATGGAGCTTCCATGTGATCCAGCAATCCCACTCCTAGGTATCTATCCAAAGGACGCAACAACAAATGTTGGCAAGGATGTGGAGAAAAAGGAACTCTCCTGCACTGCTGGTGGGAATGCAAACTAATACAACCACTATGGAAAGCTGTTTGGAAGTTCCTCAAACTGCTAAACATGTAGCTTCTCTACGACCCAGCAAACCCACTCCTAGGTATCTACCTAAAAGACATAAAAACACTGATTCAAAAAGATACATGCACCCCCATGTTTATTGCTGCTTTATTCACAATTGGAAGCCATGGAAACAGCCCAAATGTCCAAAAATGGATGACTGGATTAAAAAGATGTGGTACATTCACACAATGGAATATTACTCGGCAACCAAAAAGAAGAAACACATGTCTTTTGCGGCAACATGGATGGAACTGGAAAAGATCATGCTTAGTGAAATAAGCCAAAAAGAAAAGGAAAAATAGTGGATGATTTCTCTCATAGCAGGAATATAATGGGACAGGTGAGAAAATAATGATGATAAACAGCTATATACCAGAGATATTTTGTGGGGAATGGGATCAAAAGCAGTGGGGGGAGGAAAATGTACTGGAGTATGGTGATGGCACATGGGTGATTTTGTGATGGGAAACCCAGAGGGATTAAAACTGAGATGGAAAAATGCACAAAAATATGTAAAAATAAGCTAAGATAAAATTTAAAAAAATAACAGATTATGAGAACACATTCTTTTATGGGTTTCTATGCTGTAAGAGTGGAATGCCTAGTTGACATTCCTTTTTTTGTGACATGTGAAAATGATGCAATATTCAAACTATAGTATTCATGAAGATTTATTAAATTATAGTATATTTGTCTGTTTTTGCATTATCTATGGCTGATTTGCCAGTATAGCAGAAAATCTGAGTGTTTCACAAAGACTATATATGTACTCTCATTTCTTTACTCCCAACTCACTAGAAACTGCAGAAACACAGTTACAAATGGACAGTGCCAAATGCCATGTATAGCAATATGCCACAATATTTTACTATTATTTTAGTAGTACATACTCATCACATCAAGATTATGAAAGATGAAAGAAACTGAACTTCAAATGTGTCACTTTTTTTTTAAGATTTATTTATTTGTGCATACAGAATGGGGGTACAGGCCAGAGGCTCAGGGGCAATGAGACGCTTCACCAGAGACAGAGTGGGTAGTAGAACAGGCAGATTGATGATGTACACTGCTGAGGGGAGCAGCAGGTGGGTCTGGAGAGGTCTGCCACACCTCAAATGTCACATTTTAAAAAGACATTTGGATTGGCATTTCATTATCAAATAACATTCCTGCAAAATTAGAGTAAACATATAAGATAGTAGCCATACAAACTTGCCCCATGCTCCAATATTTTTCATAAGGAAACAGACCCAAAAAGCACAATATTTGTTGTAAAATGATAAAATTACTGCATTAAAATTCGTATTTTTGACACTAACCATTCATTACAATATTATCAGCAGGACAACCGTGGTCAAATTATTTAGAATATTTAAAATGGATTAGTTTAATACTGAAGAATTACCTCACAAAAGAAAATAAATGGAAGGGAGGAAGAAATGAAGGAATGAAGCAAGTACTGTGGGAGGGGGGTGAGGAAAAAAGGGAGGGAGGGAGGAAGGGTAATGTTAGTTCTGCAAAACACACTAGAATGTTGAATGGATTCTGTTTACTGCTCAACATCCTTTCTAAATTTGATCCTTTAAAATTTCTCTTAATATGCTAAATTATGCTCTAATCAAACCACATTTTGCTGTTTTTGTCATTTTGCTTTAATCAAACCCTCTAAAACAATAAATTGTCTAAACTGCGTAGTAATAATCAAAACACCTGACCTCAGGAATTGACAACGTTTTCCTGAGCTACTAGAAAGTCTTATCTTTGACCATAGTATCCTAAAATATCTTGTGAAAATTATTAAAAATTTCACAAAATAAATGTGATAATTTTATGAGCCACTCTATGACCTGAGGAGGTCAGCTTTATTCAGAGCTGCAGACAGTAATTATGTGCCATGATTGTTTTATATTATCTTAATTGTGCACATCTTCATCTCTGCAACACTTGCTCTTCCCAAAAAACCAAAAACATCCAGATGCATCATTTGCTTCCTTGGCACTGTATCTCTGTTAAAGCAAAAACAGGGCTCATAAGTTATGCATAACTAAAATTTCCTTTAGTAAGATTGTTTCCTTATCCTGGATTGCCTAAAACTGTTGTCTAAGAAAAACACGCGCATGCAGTTTATTTGTTAATATTATTCCAAGGAACAGGGAAATAAACAGTCATGAAGAGTCAATAAAAATATATGATATCAAATTGGCATTCCTGTGTGTGACTCACTTTCCATTCTGCCAGAGTAATATAAAAAAATTTGTTTGAAATGTATTTTATGACTGTCCTCACAGGGAAGAAAGAAATAAGCATTTTTTTTCACTTAGTCACATTACCTCTTCAACGGTTTTAACATCTCTGCAGGGGTTAACAGATCCCTTTTCTTGCTGTGAATATATGTTTTGTGCAAAGTCAACTTGGCATTCCACTTTCACATCATAGAAACCCAAAAAAGAAAGTGTCTTCATTGAAGCAAGTCACTGTCCAATCTCACTTTCAGAAAGCTGAGCAAAGATTTTATGAAACTTGTCAGCAATCAACTTACTGTAGTAAATGGTAAGGCAAAGGGTTTGAAATCATACACAGATATCTTTGTTTTATTTTCCTGGAATGCACACAAAGAAATAATGCAATATTGAATTAAGAAAATAAAGAGGCTGGCTATGTTATTTGGAAAATTCTTTTGAATTTTGACCTCCTTATGAATGTTTATAGATTTTAGGGTACAACTTACTAGATATTCACAGGTAAATACTACACTACCTACCAACCATGCTTTACATTTGAGTCATATAATCAACAAACACATATGAATATTTAAAAATCATTTTATAGCAAAGACATGACCCTCTGAAATTAAGTGAATGTATGTATGCACTTTCTAGTACTTTTAGAAAAATAAACAAAACTATTGATTTTAATACACAATTTTGAACATTTAATGTCTTAGCTACTCATAAGCCTCAATATATTTTCTATAACCATTCATATCTTCTATTTTCTAGAGTACTGATTTAAACCTAGTACTTCTTCATCACATTTAGCAGCACAATTATTAAGACTGCACATTGTTAACTCTTTAAGTATTCACTCATTTTAAAATCTAGTAATGCCAAATTTAACTTTCATTAAATTTTTGCCCACATTTTTCTAATACTAATGAAAGTATTTAATATTAAAATAATCCAAGATTGTGCAACACCAGAAACAAAGATAGTTTTCAAGTCTATCATGGTGCTTACTTATTCACTTTATTATTATTATTTTTTAAGTTTTTGAATCAAGCCTGGTGTCCATGTTATTCTGCAACATTAGTTTGTAAGTTTAAATAATTATTAGACATGGAAGAATGCTTATATTATGCTCATGCTACCATAATTTTTCATTAAAAAAATCCTTGTTTCAGTGTATATTTCAATTCAAATTCAAAACTTGAATAATTGAAATTGAAGTTTTATTTCAATAGTGATACCCCCATTCTCCCACAAACAGGTCAACATTAAAATTTTATTCTATTTCTGTAAAGTTCTATCCTGATTGAGGAGGCAGATGCTGCTAATCTAAGCACAGAGTTTTTGACACTTAAAGAAACTGGAACATATGAATGCATATATGCATATATATTTTTTTTTCAAATGCTTCATATATATTATCTTCACTCTAAGACCCAAACAGTTATGCAGTGGGAAGGCTAAATATTTTTGAACATCAATGCAAAATCACAGAGGGAATAGTAAAGAATGAAAATAAAATTTACTGCAAATTATCTTTCTTTGAATTACTGAAAAACTACTAAGTAGCACTTAAATTTTAGGCCGGGGGGGGGGATCCTTTTTTTCCTTTAGGTATCTTACTTTATCTGAGCAATTAACTTAAGGCAAATGAAAAACTGACAAATTTACAATAGTACAATTCTTAATATTTGACTCTCTGGGTGAGTGTGTGTTTGTGTATTCCAAGTTAAACCAGGACAACTCACAAGAAAATGAACTTTAGGCCCTCCCTGGTGGCGCAGCGGGTTAAAACACAGCACTGAGAATCTAAAGCCGCTTCTGCATGAGTTTGAACCCCGCCTGCCCCTGAGGTGACCACATGGCGTGGCAGACCTGTCCTGACCCGCCCACTGCTCCCCTCAGCAGTGTACTTCGTCGATCTGCCTGTTCTGCTCCCCACTCTGTCTCTGGTGAAGCCTCTCACCATCCCTGAGCCTCTGG
>NW_004567104.1:55052317-55063557 GCF_000260355.1 Condylura cristata | reverse complement strand
GCGGGTTGAAGCACTGCACTGAGAAGCTAAAGCCTCTCCCCATCCCTGAGCCTCTGGCCTGTACCCCAGTTCTGTATGCACAAATAAATAAATCTTTAAAAAAAAAAAAAAGAAAATGAACTTTAAGAGAATAAAGTTATTCAGAAGTACCTGAGGCTTGGGGCAAGGTAAAAAATCATAGATTGCAAATTCTATACAAGTATATCCTTGGTTTCATATTCAATTATGTTGACAGAGCCTCACAATAATGCAAGGGTGATAGAGATGGTGCAAATATTTATTGAATAAATTAATTAATTTCCTCATCCTATCATTAGTTCACTAGCCTATGTCTAGATTTTTTTTTATGATTTTGATAGTAGATAGACCCTGTAACTCCACAGAAAACTCCAGATTTCTTTATAATCTCACAATTTTCAGAATAAATTGACATATATGTAACTTTTATAAAATGATAGCAGAATTCTGCCTTAGAACTTTTCCAAAATCCTGAATATAGTCAGGTAAAATAGCAATAAAGAGGAAATGTTTGAAATGTCATTATGGTTAAATAAAAACCAATAAATGGAGAGAGATGGAACCATATTTTTAAAGTTAAAATATTTTCACATTTTCTGGGCCCTCACTGGTGGCACAGCGGGTTAAAGCACTGCACTAAGAAGCTTAAGCCACTTCCTCATGAGTTCGATCCCCGCCTGCCCTGGAGGAGATCCACATGGCGTGGCAGAACTCTCCTGACCTGCCCACTGCTCCCCTCAGCAGTGTACTTCGTTGATCTGCCTGTTCTGCTCCCCACTCTGTTCCTGGTGAATCCTGTCACCCTCCGCATCTCTGGTCTGTACCCCAGTTCTGTGTAAATAAATAAATCTTAAAAAAATAGATATTTCACATTTTCATTGAGGTAATATTTGATCATGATATAGTCTATCATTCAAGGGTATAGTTTCACATCTTTTCAAATGTAGGTTACACTCTACAACCACCACCATGGCATCTGTAACACTCCAAGTGTAACATATGCAGATTTCATGGACCCCACTCCCACCCCAGATACTGGAACTATAAATCCCATCAGTACCAATGAGAAGCACACTGGGACTGAATGTAGAGCTGAGCAGCCATGTTGGGTAAAACCAGACATGTGGGCTCCTGGAGTCTCTTGACCTCGTGGCTGATGGCTTGACTTTTGGCTCTTCACCAGTTTTCAGTGCACTATTGGAGTCCCAAGTCAACAGAACTGGTAGGAAGCATTAATTAACTTATCTCTCTTTCCCTGAGTTATTCATTTCCCTATTCCCTTGTAAATAAACCCATTATTGACCTTTTGTGTTTGTTTGTATGCAGTTGAATCTTAAGCATATGGCTGAGGACTCACAGTAAGGCTACCCAATTGGGTTGCCCTGTAACACAAGCACTGTCCATTAGAACTCCATTTTCTTTTTCCCTGCCCTTCCCCAGCCAGATATTACATCCAAGTAACTTGAAATCCAGGATTTTTGAATATGGGGCTCTCCTTGGTGGCACACGTGTTAGGATGCATGCAGCACTGTAAGCTAACCGCAGCCACGTCAGTGCAAGTTTGATACCCACACCCAGAGTTGATCCACATAGTGCAGCAGACCTCTCCTGTCTCTCCACTGCTCCCTCAGCAGTATACTTGTCGATCTGCCTGTTTTGTTTCCCACTCTGACTCTGGAGAATTCTTTCATGTCCCCTGCACCTCTGGCCTGTACACCCGTTCTCTATGCATAACTAATTTTTTTTTTTTTGGCATATTATCAGTATGTAGCAGCACTTAAATTTTTAAATGGGGAACAACTTGTGGGGTAGATAAAGAAAATTTATTTCAGAATTGAATGTAATAGCTTTGTAAGATTTAAAAGGCCATACTAGGCTTCAAAGTATGTATTACAGGCACATAAAACAATTATTAATACTCTTAAGAATTAACATGTATTTATCCATTAAATTGCACCCTACAAGACATGTCAGGTTGTATATCTTAGGGAGAAGATTGGCTCCAGTTTGATATAATGATCAATTATAGATACAAAAGTAATAAACTTGGCTCATCTTTTTACTTTTTTGAATACTGTATATTTTATTTAATTCTTGAATCAAAACAGAAAAAAATACTAACAAGCAGAGGAAATAAAATCTAATTATGTCACCCATTATGCTTTATTGACAAAAGGGGGAAATATTTACTTTACTCTAAATTTGTTCCTAATGTAGATTCTGACTTTAATCTTGTTCTTTATTTCTTTAAACTCTGAGATGCTAAATCTGCTGATCTAATTTCAATCTACATCAATCAATCTGTTCAATCAACAGAATTATAAATCTGTTTTACTTTATGTGTTAGCACTAAATCTTTTGTTGCTGTATGTCTATAAAATATTGCTGAATTTGTCATTTCAGTAAATTAAAATTTTATAGAAATTTTCAGTCAGTTACCACTAATTTTTGATTTCTCAGGTAGGAATTAAAGGCCTCCTAAATAGTTAAAATTAACTGCATTGCCTGTTTCTCAAATGTTGATGTCTTGTATTACAAAGTTGGATTGCTTCAAGTGACTTTATGAAACATTTTTAACATGCTACTGTTAAAATTTATTTAAAGAGAAATTACTAATATATAAATAGATATCATATACAGACTGTACCAGCATATTCATATAACAAAATATCAGCTATATTTTATATTTTATCTATATAGTGATCCTCAGACATTTAAATGATGACTGGTGTTGATATCAAAATATAATATATGACTATACCTACCATATTTAAGCAACAATTCTAGTTATATCATTATTATAATGTACTGTAAACAGTCATTTCAGTAATCCATTAAATAGGTGTTATATAAACTTGTGAGACTATAAATGAATTTGACAGTATGTAATTTTAAATATGCGTTCTTAAAAAAAAATCTGTATCACCGTACAGGAAGCAATAGATGACAGTTTTAGGATCTTAGATGAGCTGCTCTTATATAATAATAGCTAATGGAAGGCTATTTAAACAAGGCATCTCACTCAAAACCTTAACATTTGATCCTAGCAAATTTGTACACTAGGCTAGCATTTTATATAAAATATAGTCCTACATCAGGCTTGTAGTTGCTTACAAGCTATTTTCTCAAGGGATTATACTCAGATAAAATTGTATTTAATACAATTTTGTATTAAATTGCATTTAATACAATTTGATAAAATTAATCAAATACAGCTACACTGCAATAGGCGTAAGTATTTTAACTGTTTCAAAATTTTACTTTACTATGCTCGTTACGAGTGAAATTTCAAATTCAATTTCAATACTCAAAAGATAGGGCAAGGAGTAGCCAATCTTTAAAGAAATCTCTAGGGCATAACCTTTCTCCACCGCAAGCTTTTATTCTTGTAATCAAGGACACAACTGAATCAGTATATGCTGACAACGATGCTTTCACAGGCTTCATAGACACCTTCTAAAACTAGACTGGGAGAGTATTCTGACATAAGACATGTGGGTTTTTCCTTTTACTAGTTTTTTCTGTGTTTTGCCATGTTGCCTTTCTTGTTTGATCATTGGTCTTTGTTCAAGGATGCTAGATAATCAATGAAGGCAGAGGAGCCAGGGACCATAGCTAGTTAGTCAAGAAAAATACTGCACTACAGAGCGCAAGCACAAATTGGCATTTTAAACAGTCACTCTGAAAACTGCTCACTGGAGAAATTATTATCATCTGTGCTAGAACTGGACTTTACACACATAAAGTACTTGATAATTTTGTGTACAAAATGAAGGCAGAAGGTTACCATTTATCTGTCTCAAGAAATGAAATTTCATTTTGTGACTTGAACTAAACAGTTAAAATGATAATTTGTCAACATATAATGGCTCTGAGGTTTAAAAAGTTTGTCATTTTTAAGCATTTTATATATTAAGATATACAGTAGAAAATAAATATATGAAAAAAATGTTCAGCTTTCACATTGCCTTTCTCTAAAAGCCACTATTTTAATTCACAACACTATAGATTACTATTTGTTTTTTTTTTTAATTTTGTTTAGAAACTTTTTGGGTTGACTAATTTTGTACAAAATTTCATTTTGGAATTACTCTTATTGACATAGAAATGATGGTTCATTTGTAATTTTATCTACTCTAATGATGGACATTTAGATTGTCAGCAACTTATGAAATAACAAATAACAGATAATGACACTATGAAAAGTTGACTACCTGTATGATACACTTCTTAGTTTATACATGCATACATTTCTATTTGGTATATAAACTGAAGTGAAATCCAGTTCTCTATCTATTTATTTATCTATTTATTTCTCTATTTATTGGAATTTGTATATCAGAATATTCATAGCTTTATTTATATTAACAACAACAACAACAAAAAAACCTACAGTGACACAAATGGTTCACAGAATTTATGAATAAAGAAATCATGGTAATGCACAGAAACTCTTTTATATCCTCATTTTCTTTTTTACAACACTACTACTTCCTTTATTTGAAAGTTTTCAACATTACTAGGTCAGGTTATATTTTAAAACCCAGTAGAGCTTTTATTACATACAAAACCTCACCTTCAAATGACATGCCATTGGTTTTATTACCCGTAATTGCTGTTACCTTTCCAAACAAAATAAAGAGGTTTAATAAATCTTTAATAATTGTGTAAAATACCAACAACCAGATCGTATTTTTTTTGACTCTTTAATTAGAACTTTCACTTGAGAATTGGTTCATATTTGTATTATATTTACTTTTATATTTCTACAATGGAATTTTCCTACAGGAAAAGATAAATGAAAAGAGAAATAAATTCTTCCTAGTAATTTTTCAAACCAGTTCCCATACTGATTGAGCAAATTAAAAATATTGTATGACAGATAATCTCTGAAAGCAAAACAGCTATATTGCAATTGAATTAAGGAAAATATACTCAAAACATAAGATGTCTCAAAAGATTTCTGTATTCCTGAGTTTTCAAATACATTTCTATCATAATACAAATAAATACACTATTTACTTCAGTCATATTTAATACTCATTAAAAAATAAAGTCAAAGATATTCCATATAAACAGATAGATGAAACATGATTGTAATTTTGAGAATGCTACGAGAAATGCAGGAGAAATGCAGGTTAAAGAGAATAGGTTATCTTCTAAATCAGCTGTTCTCTAGATTTTTTTTATAACAGCTTATTTTTACAACATTTTGTACATTTTTTGTTCTCTACTAGATTTTATAATATACCCCCCTAGAAATAAAATAAATATAACTAATAATCATGTGGTACTTTGTAGCAATGTGTTATCATATATATTTAATACTTATTTTATGGATGTGACTGATATTTTCATCACATGCCAGTTAATTAGTGTAAAGTTCAGAAACAAAATAAATAGCTCTAAACCTCAATTCTCATAAAGTAACATCACATCTCAAACTTATGCTCTAGATCATAGGTGGCATGGGTAGTGAAGACTCTGAGTTGTTACAGTGCCTTTGAGGGAACAAAATGGATTTCCTGACACATTCAGCAAAGTATTGGCACATTGATTTCTATTAGCCTTGCTCTGAGTCTATGCATTCCTTCCAGCACTAGTTAAGGGATAATTTAACACTTAAGTTGGGGGGGGGGAGGCATATATATATATATAAGTAGATAGATATTTCAAACTGAATGTTACCTGAAATGTTTTCTCCAGTAGAAAAGGTCCAACTAAATTCCACATATTCTTAGATGATACATGAATATAACAAGCAAAAAATAATCAAAAGAGATATCTAGTGGGAAGAAAGCAATACTTACTGAAATCACACACAGTTGTACAAATTTAACTACTCAGCAGTATTGAGGATTTTCTTTTAAGTTACTTCACCACTAGTTGGAGGAAGATAATTATGTTTATAATCTTACAATTGTTACATAGTTAAAACACCATGGTATGTAAATTTAATGAAAACAGTCATTTTTTTTTTTTTTTTAGTATCTTTCTCTTGTTTTCCAATGACATTATGGAGCTGATGGTGTGGTTATTGTTTCCTGCATTCCTTTCCAAGTCAAGTTGGGTAAGCCCCATATCACAATGAATATCAAAAGGCTAGAATGGGTTTTTGACATACAGTGTCATTGTAGTATGGAAAGATAAAAAAGCTGAATAATATTTTAGATCTACTTCGTAAAATATAACTATTTACTGCAATTGACAAGGGATTTTGATGTTTATGGGCCCCAGCAGCAGCAGCAGAAAGTCATTAATACCTCACAAATCCTGAAGGATGAAAAGGGGATGTCACAAGTGTCCAATGAAGTTATACACTGAAAAGAAGAATACTTAATAGGAGCTACCTTGAAAAGTGTCTTGAACTCTACAAAACCCAGACTAGAAGTATGTTATGAAATAAATAATCTGGCACTCTTCTCCAACTGTAACCTACCATTTCTGTCCTTTGGTCAAATCCATCTGGAGGGAATAGGCAAATGATGCCATCCATAATAGTTAGTCTCTCAAGACACAGAGCAGGACAGAGAATGACAGTAAGGTTAACGACTTTTTCCAATCCACCAGCATTATATATTGTAATGTAAAATCACCCAGATAAATCTAATAGGGGAAAGGTATTGGCTGATAGTATTGATGTTCCCATGAACAAGAGTATGAGTTCAAAAAGTACAAGTTGTTATTCATTTTTAGTATAATTCAGAAAAGAGGGAAGTTTATGTGAGAAAACACATGACAAGAAACAACTCTTACATGCCAAAACAACTTTAAAGTAAGGCTAAAGAGAGAAGAGTAAATTTCTTGTTAACCTGTAACCACATTTCATCCAATGGTGGTATGGCTCTTTTCCCTGACTGTCCAGGAGGAACCAATTCCAGTGCTTTGGAGTAGCCCAGAGTTCAATAGTGTATTAAACATTCAAACATACTATGAGTTACTGTCCTATAAATTATTGATGGTTGTATTTGAAGGACAACTTTAATTCTTCTCATCAACCCAAACCTTGGCTGTTTGCTGCTTGCACACTCTCATACAATTAAACAAATTATCATTATTCTCATCACTGCAGAAGCAGTCTTCATTATGTGTATTACTTTACTTTCTTTATACTTATTAGAACTCAACTTTTTTTTTTTACTATTATTCAGAAGCAAAAAGAATCCCTACATGCATGTCCATGCATTATCACTTTAGTGTAAGTCATTTTATCTGACTCATCTAATTGAGAAAATGAGAACTGAAAGTTTCAAGTCTTCTAAAATTTCATACAAGCAGCTGTTCATACTGAGTTGGTATTCAACCAGAAAAGAGTATGTTCATGCAAGACTTTTTTTTTTCATTTATACTGCAATTTAATTCTTTCAATTAAGGATCTGCTCTTCAAAAATTCCTAATTTTTTTATTTGTCTCTTTTATTTTTCCCCTTCCTTCCTTCCTCCCTCTCTAATTCTCTCTTTTCCTCCCTTCCTCAGTCCATCTCTCCTTTCTTTTCTATTATCTTAGTTATTTAGTTTCTTTCTTTCATTTTGTTTTCATTTTTATTTTACAAATTTATTAAACAATTTATGCTACATTAAAATATGAGAGAAAAGAAATATCAAGTATTTGCAAGAATTAATGCATTAGGTAGTACATTAAAAGCAATGACACAAAGTCCAATATGGACTCAACTGGAGCTTTTTATGTTTGTTAAGAAGGGAACAGATATTTGACCTTAATTGCACAAAGTCAAAGAAGAAGATAGGTTATTTTGTAAGATCCTTAGTGTCTATGATTTCAATAAAGGACAGTTGAGAGTATCTCTCATTAACATAGCCAGTCTTCCTACAAATATACTTGAGAACTCAGCAAGTGTCAAGATTTCTTTAGGTTTCAGGATATAGAAATTGTAGAAACTAAAAAAAAAAAATGGAGCTTTCATATGACCCAGCAATTAAACTCCTAAAAATCTACCCAAGGACTCAAAAACATTAATTCTAAAAGATAACTGCACCCCAATCTTTACTGCAGCACCATTTACAAGTAAGATCTGAAAACAACCCACATGTCCTAAAATAGATATATACATAGTGAAATATTACTCGGCAATCAAAAAGGAACTCATGTCATTTGCAGCAACTAGATGAAGTTGGAAGAGATAAAGCTCAGTAAAATAAGCCAAAATTAAAAAGAAACATATCAGATGGTTTCCCTTATAAGAGCAATGTTGGGGAACCAAATAAGGGATCAGGAGAAAAATAATTATAATAAATAATTTTTTAAAAAGGTAACTATAAATCAGATGTTATGCATGGGAGGGAGAGTGATCAAATAAGTAAGGGAAGAGCACAAGTGACTATGGTTATGGTGCACAGGGAATTGATATTGGGGATTATACAGGGACTATACCTGAGAGGAGAAATCATACACTGTACAAAAAGGAAGCATCGTATATGATGTTTCTTTTCTCATATATATATATGATTAAAAAGGTAAAACAAACTAAGTATTAAAAAAAATTGCATACAAAACAACATCCATTCCTTCATGACACATTTTAAAAGAGAAAATGTTAAGTGCTTTAAATAAGTGTAGTAAATATAAAGAAAGTATGCTGGCTTGTGATAGGAAATATAGAGAAAATGTGAACCTAAAAACAGGCATTTAATTAAATACTAAAATTTAGACTAATAAAAAAAAATGTAGTACCTCGTAAGAATTCACCAGCAGTGGAGATTCCCCTGTGGCACAGGATTGAGCCTCAGCACTATCAAGTTACAGCAAGCCACTGAAGCATGAGTTAGATCCCCAGTCCAGAAGTTAGCCTACATGGTGAACAGACCTCCCCTGATGTGCCTGCTGCTCCCCTCAGCAGTATATTTTAGTAGATCTGCCTATTCTGCTCCCCACTCTGTCTCTAGTGAATTCTATACCTCCTTCCTCTGTATCTTTGGCCTACACCCCAACTCATATACATAAATAAAAGTTTTCTTTTTTTAAAATAATTTACTGACAGTCTGTTCTTAGAGCATTTTTTTTAAAAAATATGTATTTAAACAGTTTCTTGGTAAAAAATTAAACTTTTGCCATTTAAAGTCAGTATTTTTCTTAATCTCAATTACGAATATTTTAAACAGAGATTATATGTAGGCATGCCAATTTATTTTAGGAATAATTTTAAAATTCCACCAAAATCCTAGCCTTTATTAAATACATGGTTGGTTTTCAAGATCATAGTTGGTTTTCTTTATATTATATAGCTATACCAGCTTTTAAAGAAACAGAGTTAATGACTTTTTTTTATTTTTTAGAAAATTTTAGTACTAACTATTTATATGGGCCATTTCAGAAAGATGAAAAAGCAATGACAAATAAACTACTTTTAAAGAAAAATGTGTTGAGATCTTTTCTAGTCTTTGAAAGAAATAGTTTTCTTTTTTTTTTTTATAGATTTCAAGTAGGTTATTTTTTTTTCAGACAAAGAAGCTAGTGAGTAGTTTAGATTTTTACTTTAAAAGCAGACTGAAATACATTATTAAAATCTGTTAAATAAAACTATATGATATGACATATAGGGTGCTAAAGCTGGCATTTCAAAGATAAATGCACTTATTTCTTTTTGCCAATCTCTGGTTGCTGAAAAGGAAACCAGAATCAGAAAACACATACTGTTTTCTTATGAGTTCTAATTTTGTGAGTTCTAATTTTGGAGGCTGGACTGTGTGTCATCACCTTATCAAAATTTCAAAACCAGATGAACAACTAATCATGCACTGTCTAATAGTATACCTTGGTAAGAAATAACAGTAAAATGATAGCAAATGAATGTGTGTGTGTAGGGAGGGAGGGATAGTCATGGTGGTTTCTTTCTGTTGCTCCTCCAATTTAGAATCCAACTACAACCTTATAATTTTGTCGTTTCCACCCACACACATTTACAATTGTAGTGGAAGTATATCAAAACTACAGACATTAATGGACAGAACAGTTACCTTGTGTTCCCATTAGTTACATGTATTGAACATTCTAATTTCATGTATGTGACAACTTAAACACACTGATATGGCTAAAAGCACTCTGGGAAGAAGCCACTTGTACCGAGTTTCAGGAATATAGTCCACACATATTACAGGATGTGAGAAAAATGTGGAGCACTGTATTAGTCACTCCCCCTTCTACAGTGGAAATTATCCACCCTGGGCATGGAGTTTAATTGCAGCAAACAAGCTCCAGAAGGCTGCACTTTCATCCCCATTGTAGGTCAATGAGCATATTTGCATGGTAGAAATTATTAGCAACTAGGCCTGTCCCCAGGAGAGTATCCATGATGCTATTCACAGACCATTAACAGCAGAGTTCACCCATGACCAGAAGAGGCTATGAAGAAATGCTCTCTCCTTGGGAAAAACTATTAGTGGATAAATGCCATTTTCTTCAGACATATTTCTTTATTTGCGCAACTCACAGGTTTTTGTGAAACTCATTATATTATAAAACTAAAGTATTCATGAGTAGGCATATCACTGGATAATTTCATCTAATTTTTAAAATAAAGCTCTGGTAATTTTTATGATATAGAAAATTGTTTCGATCTCTTTGGTCCATTTTTATTTTATTTATTTACTTATTTTAGGTAAAATCACTAGGGGTAACAATTTGAAGATTTGAACAAATCTAAGAAGAAACTTCCCAGTAAGTAGAAAAGGTCTGCTAAAAATGTAAGCTTGAAACAAATAGTGCAATACTTCTTAAATAGATAAAAAATTAATAAATTTAGAACCTCAAGAAAAAATTAATCAACACCTAATATCAAGAATATTGTACACTGGCTTATAAAATATACTTTACAAATTGTTTTTTAAGGAGATATCTAATGCTTCTTAATACAGATAACATATATCTACATAAGGCATCTATATAAGGTATTCAGTAGGAATATTGTTACTTTAATAAAACGTTATTGAATGAAAACAAGAGAAAAACTAAGATGACATTACCTGAAAAAAGAAAAAAAAGTAAAAGAAGACAATACCTTTACACCTTTACTTCCTTTACAATCATGAAGCTAGCATTAACTTTCAAAAATCTGTGGTTCTGGGCCTGCTTTAGGAAAGGGAACAAATGAACCACCTTGAAAACAATATATATACATATATATATATATATATATATATATAGTTTTACTGTTATTGGCCTGCTTTGAAAACTCATTTTCTAGGAAGGAAATAAGTACACTGCCT
>NW_004567104.1:55045682-55052084 GCF_000260355.1 Condylura cristata | reverse complement strand
TTCTGTTCCCCACTCTGTCTCTGGTGAAGCCTCTCACCGCCCCTGAGCCTCTGGCCTGTACCCCAGTTCTGTAAGAACAAATAAATAAATCTTTAAAAAAAAATAATATACAAATGTAGAAGACACTAAAGGGAGCCCAAAATGGTGATACTAAATTTGAGGTAGCCCAGGAAATAAAGCCAAAATCTATACTAATTTTCTCTTTTTTTTAAGATTTATTTATTTATGTATACAGAACTGGGGTACAGGACAGAGGTGCAGGGGCAGTGAGAGGATTCACCAGAGACAGTGGGGAGCAAAACAGGCAGTTTGATCAAGTACACTGCGGAGGGGATCAGTGGGAGGGTCAGGAGACGTCTGCCAAGACATGGGGGTCACCGGAGCCGGGGACTGAACTCATGCTGAAGTGGCTTTAACTTCATAGTGCTGGATTTACTCGCTGCACCACCAGGGAGGGCCCTAAACTAATTTTCCTTTAAGTGAACATAAATGTAGTCAACCTCACACTAAGTAGTCTTTTTCTTCCTGCAGGAACTGGTAGAGACATGAAAGTTGATTCTAGCATGTTGGGCACTTAATCATGGCAACAGCCAGAAAGGCCTGGTGAAGAAAATATATTGTTGTATTTTTGTATGTATTTAATCCTTAATCTCTGAACCCTTGATAGCTTTGGAACATGACCAAATACATCTAATAAAAAACACTTATGCATGCAAAAATACGAATGTGTGTGCTCCCCCTACATTCACATGTTTAAATTCTAATGTTCGATATGATGTAGGGCTTTGGATAAAAAAATTAGGTCTTGAGATTGGTGCCATCATGAATAGGATTAATGTCCTAAAAATTGCACCTCCTAGCCTTGTCCACCATGTGAGGAAGAAGTTGGAAAATGACAACCCAGAAGAGAGCCATTACTAGAACTTGGCCATGCTGGTACCTCCAGAACTACATGTGAAACAATTCTATAGTTAGCGAGCTATCAACTCTTTGGTGTTTTATTCTAATAATTTAAAAGTACTGACAGAATGAATATCCAGAGTGCATAATTTTGTCTTTACAGTGTTAATTAAGTTTTCCTCCACAAAAGCATTTTCTTCTATTGTATTGGGTTGTCAGAAAGTCATGATGCATTTTTTTCTGTTTTTCTAAGTAAAAAAAAAAAAAAAAAGTCATGATTTTTCTGGCAACCCAATAATATTCAGAATATAGAATAGTAACTCATGGTCCATCTACACATCCCCAAACTCCTTTCTTTTTTTTTTTTTTTTAATTTTAAGCAATATGAACCACATCATGAACTATCTCACCTACACAGATAATACCTTATAACATGAATCTGTCACTGTCACTCTAGGATATAATATAATATAGACTCAGATAATTGACATAAAAAGATTGCTATGAGGAGGGACTACAAACATATAATTTCATTTTTTCATTGGTAAGGGATATATTTGTTCCAATAATTTATTTATTTAGATTAGTAATTTGCAAAATTAAAAGACAGAGTCAAAGGGAGAGCTGCAAAACCTCCCTTTGCAATGTTCATGATGCCCAATTTTCTTTACAAACAATCAAAAATAAACACTAGTTTTAGAATCCAAAATTTCTAACATGTTCTTGATTTATTTTACTTAGAATCATTTTCTATAATTCTTATTTATCAAACTGAGGCCTATGATAAGACAATCATCCATTTGTCCTTAGAATAAGTATAGATGACTATCCCCAAGTGGAAATGCTAAAATAAGAGATGTGGCACACTTGTATTTGAAATTTAAAGCACAGGCTAGAAAGTTAAAAATCTGAATAGAGTGAGTGAACATAGAACTGTGTGAGTTGGTTCACTCAATTTTACTCACCTTAAGACAAAATCTTAAAAAAAGAAAAAATTTACAGAACTTTCTATATAAAAGAAAAATTAGTGATCATAACTACATTTGGGAACCATTCACAGTATTTGTTATTTTGCACAGGTTATAGATGGAAAGTGGCATATCATGATAGATGAGGAAATATATGAGGATAAAGAAAGAAAAGAAAATAGGCCATTAAGATTACAAGGCAACATGTGTATGATGTGAAAATACAGGTATATTTCTAAATGGGGAGAATCTAAGCTGTATTGTGCACTTTGCTCTGATTATACTCTGCCACCTAGACATTTCAATATGGTTCATACATATATAGATACCACAGAGGATTGAAGGGTAAAAATACATACCCTCAACATGAATAACAAGTAACAAAGCAAGTGAAAATGTCACCCACTGGAGACAAATTACTGATGTCAGATTACTACTGAATGGGAAAATCAGAAGAAAACTTAGTAGTTTGTCCATTTTCATATCTCAAGAATAATCAAAATGAAGATATTTGCAACTATAAAAATCATACAGAATATAAGCTTGTCATGTTCCATATGAAAACTGAAAGCAAATATGACTTTAAGAACCACAAGTTTGTTGATATCTGTTTGTTTATATATGTGTGTGCATGGATATGTGTGTTTGTGTCCATATGTATTTTATAGAACTATAGCTCTTTTGACTAGGCTACTTACCTAACTTATTTGTAGTATATATGCTATCTCTAATTACATGGACTCTAATTTGTTAAGATATAATGAGGTAATAGATAATTGTACTGTGAATTATAGAGACTTTTTGGAATTTGCAAGATGAGTTGACAGATAACTACTGAACGATTATTAAATATAGGATTGTTATATATCCTTTGTCACTTAGTTCTTACAAGGTCCTACGTTTTCAGATTCTTACACAAAACTTAGGCTATTATTCAGTATCAGTTTTATTATATATGTATTGCCTTAATAATATTTTTTCTATAACAAAAAGAAAAGCATTATTGGAATAAAATAATAATATCCATTGATCATGAGGCTAGGTGGTGGCTGGATGTGCAGATTTGTTGATACTGACTACCGTTATACACATGACTACAGGTTGGTAGGCTGTTGGCTAATCTCACATGGCCTCAGCTATCAAGATCAGAGAAAGTTTATTTCTATATAATTTTTAAGTGGATTTCATCTTTTAGTAGTCTGGTTGGTCTATATTATTTACATGGTGTAAAGGAAAGACAGAAAGCAGAGGTAAAATGTGCATGTGCTTTATAGAGTATCTTCTTGTATCATACCTTCTAGAATTCCACTTACCCAAACAAATCACCAGAATCAGAATGGGATAGTCTTGCAAAGTTATATATATATATGAGAGAGAGAGAGAAAGAGAGAGAGAGAGGAAAAGAAAAAGGCATGGATCCAGAAATATATGACAAATAAAAGCTTTAATCTATCTCACCATAAAA
The DNA here is from genome assembly GCF_000260355.1 of Condylura cristata. Classification (NCBI taxonomy): domain Eukaryota; kingdom Metazoa; phylum Chordata; class Mammalia; order Eulipotyphla; family Talpidae; genus Condylura; species Condylura cristata. Next base: position 55,048,751 of record NW_004567104.1, on the reverse strand, counting down.
TACACTTTTCTTTATTAACTTTCTTTTTCTATAAATACCTTCTCCACAAAAAGAAATATAAACACAAAGGGGAAGATGTAATTAAAAAAATTATGTCCTTTGCAATATAAACCATAATAACTGAAATAAGTATGACATGTAATAACATAAATGATTATAGAATTTAGAACTTTTTATGAAATTGTCTTGAGTTTCAGAAAGTGGTGGCTGTTGTAGCCAAGTATCTGATATTTGATATTTTCTTGATGCAGTGGTTCAGATTTGGCTTATACTGTCACATGTTCTCATTGTTACCTATCCTAGGGCAGCACATTTTAAAAAGTTGGTATCACCAAACTGAACTTTTGCTACACCAGCATCAAATAGAATGGAAAAAAAAAAAATGGAAATTTAGAAAACTTAGTTCAGCAAATGTCTCCTCACTCTTTTACCTTTAAGTCATTTGTTCTCATTCACCCTACTAAGAATTAGACTGTTAAAAATGGTACTGTCCTTTGAAATGCTATTGTTTGAGGCTTAGTATAAGATATGCTATAAATCTTAATGTATTCCTGTGTTAAATTGAGGCAAGATAAGAGGCTTATTTCAGAGTTCAATTTTCTACCATTATGTCTCTTTTGGTTACTAAAGTTTAAAGAGATATAGTAAAAATAGTAATAATAATAATAATTTTTGCTTTAACTGTAGCAGTTGTTAAAATGGAGAAGATAAAGTAAAAAAGAAAAACATGAAAGGGCCCCTGGTGGCACAGTGGGTTGAAACACAACAGTATGATGCGATCCACAACATTACTAGGATTCCCTATTATCTCCCATGGAGGAAGCAGTAACTTGACCCATGTTCTTGAGTATTGTCAGCACCTTTCCTTGAATTTATGTTCACTGTTTGCAGCTTCAGCCAAGTGTAAGTTTGTGAGGTTTCATCTCTAACTAGCTTCTTATATAGAAACACAGGGAATGGAGTTTTTGGAGAGCCTAAATTGCTTAAATCATTTCTTCTCCAGTACCTGTGAAAGCTGGATGTTGGACTATTTATGATAAAAAGCAATTTTCAAAAGCTTTTGTTCTATAAATTAAGGTTTATCTCATTCTAATATGTTAGCTCATTGCATTAAAATCTGTAGCTTATACTCTGCAAACCCCAATTAAATGTTGTAAAACACTTTATTTTTGAGTCATATTGAGAAAAAGAAACCATAAAAGGGCTTGGCAATGTCTACAGGTAATGTTTGGCCTGGAAGGTTAGAGGCATGTGCTGCACACAGAACTTGTATATAATTAGTTTGTCCCTGGCATTCATATTTAATGTTGCATCTTCTACTTTGCAACCAATTAACACAACCAGTTGACTCTAATACCCACTGTCTATTAGGTCATGTATCATCTGTTATGGCCACAGAGCTAAATGCAGTTTAGGTCTCTGAAGCTCTGAGCTTTCTTGTTCAGCATCAAGTCACTGAGACATGATGTTCTGTTCGGGTGTTTTTTACATTCATTGGAGTAAAGGCTGAAGCTCTTATCCTTTACCCTTGCAATTATGGAAGAAAAGACCAATATTATTGTCACCACTAGCAATACTGATTGTGTGCTTGTGTTTAACAATGCCCTGGCACTAATAGTAAGCCACACTAACTAAACATTTTATGTTTGAATTCCTTTGAGAATTTTTCCCCTCTTGCTCAAAATATGATTATCCAATTGTGGAGTGATAAATTATTATTTCAGATTTATGATATGGTCACTGACTTTCTTTGTTCATTTGAAATTCCATTTGTTCTTCTATTCACATTATCAATTATTGCACTAGGATTTGTGCGGAGAAGGTAGTTCTCGTTGAAGTGGCACTTAGCATTTGAGAAACATTGTCTCTTATTCTGGATGAAATTATGTATCAAAGAGTTTGGAGAAAATAAGGGGTTGCAGTTGGTTCTAAGTGGCTGCTTAAAATAATTAAATTGTCACCAGATATACTTTACTTTTATGTTTATGGAATAATTATGCTTGTGCATAAACCTGGTGTGAGTGAATAATACTTTCCTATATTTGCCTGACAGTGTAGTATTTTAGATACCTCACATGTGCTTCTAAGACTTTCTTCACTACATTCCATATTTACAATTTTCTGCTTCTTATGCTACGTAGTATATTGAAGGTATTTAGGAATGATTAATCACATTCATTACATTAGTTGATGTGGAAAAAGAAAGTTTTTATTTTAAAAACCTAAGGTAAAGTAAGTGAATATTTCCACTACCACTGTTGATACAAGGGTTGAATGACTAATTTTTGGATTTATATTTTGAAAGAAGATAGACTACAAGGGTTCTGTGAGGTTTTTGTAGTAGATACTTCTTTAATTTCAGCTAAATAAAGTTAGTTGACTTTAGCTCAGAAAATATAATGATTAGTTATACTGATACTTAATCATTTAGTACACTTGTATTTATGTAGCCAGTGTAACTGCTTGTCTGGCTACATAGTTTATAAAATACTTTCAATTTGCTTTATCACCTTCATTTATTTGAGAGTTTATTTAAATTCTCTCCTACAAGCTGGAATTTGTGGAGATAATATAATGTTACTATGCTATCCTATTGATAGGAAAAAAATATTCAGACCTATTGACTACCATGAACATGGCTATATAGTAACACTGAAGATACAATATTTTTAAAACTATTTTGAAATTATGTGTGTTAATTAGATAAACTAGAATTCTTTTTTAAAAGATTTATTTATTTATGCACACCAAACTGGGGTACAGGCTAAAGGTGTAGGGGCCATAAAAGGATTCACCAGAGAAAGAGAGGGGAGTTTATGGACACCTAATTTTTGACAAAGGGGCAAAGAAGATACAATGGAACAAAGAAAATTTGTTCAGCAAGTGGTGCTGGGAAAACTGGGAAGCTACACGCAAAAAAATGAAACTAGATCACTGCCTCATTCCAGTCACAAAAATCAACTCGAAGTGGATTAAAGACCTAGACATAAGAACAGAAACCATAAAATACCTAGAAGCAAAGATGGGTCAAACACTACATGACATACACTTCAGCGACATCTTTAAAGA
>NW_004567104.1:55035613-55045047 GCF_000260355.1 Condylura cristata | reverse complement strand
TACCGGATGGTTTCACTCATAGCAGGAGTATAATGGACCAGGTGAGAAAAAAACAAAAATAATGAACAACCATATACCAGAGACATTTTGTGGGGGTGGAGTGGGGAATGGGATCAAAAACGGGGGCGGGGGGAAGGGAGGGAAATGCACGGGACTATGGTGGTGGCACACAGGTGATTTGGTGATGGGAAAACCATGGGGATTACAATCGAGATGGAAATAAAAATGTGCAAAATGATGTAAAAATAAACTTTTGTAATAATTAAGAATAAATAAATAATAAAAAAATGTTCAATAGGAAAAAAAATGTTACCTTTAGTTTGGATAAGCTCAGATTTCAGTTTCCTATTGAACTAAGTACAAAGCTTAAATGTGTGTGTCAGAGCTTAATTTTAGACTTACTATCTTATTACAGTTTTATATTCTTATCCCCATTTCATATAATCTATAACAAGGTTCTGCTCTCCTAATAAAAATCTCCAACAGTGTCCTTCATGACCCAATATTTCTAGATGTTTTCATTTCCTTTTCATTTTAGGATGATTTGCCAGTTAAAAAAAAAAAAAAAAAACTGCTAGAAGTTTAAAACACAAGCTTTTAAAAAAGTCTTTCCATTTATAACCATACAGATATTAAGACATGGACTGAACGATTAATTTCTAGATGTTTTCATTTCCTTTTCATTTTAGGATGATTTGCCAGTTAAAAAAAAAAAAAAAAAACTGCTAGAAGTTTAAAAAAAAAAAAAAAGATGCACAGTATCTGACCATGAACAAAAATGGGAACTTGAGAAATCACTTATTATCCTTGATTAACAAAATATATGTTAAACATGACTTTATCTTTGATGAGAGACAAATCTATGGGGGAAAACATCTACAAATTTATTTCTAAGTTGACATTTTTATTTTGTTTAGACAGTATATTATCTTAGAGAATAAATTCAGACCTTGCTAACAGATAAAACACACAAAAGAAATTCTGAAAGTATTTAAGTATTATTATCAAATGTGAAAAATATAAAGATAATAGTGATAACTAATGATACACAGTAGAAAAACATTTTTATAAATGGCTCTAAAATCTTTGTGATGACATGCAGAGTCAAAAACTGTAATGCAATAAGCTGTAAGGGTATTATAAATTCTTTCAAAAACTCAATAGTTATCTTGAATCAGTATATGTATTAAAATGAATAATTTGAAAATGAATTAAATTATTATGTTCATCTTAATATTTACCTTAATATTTATCTGTGACCCATTTCCAGCTCAGATATGATTTAAAAGAACCCCAAATCTTACCTTTGGGAAAGTTATACATCTCTCAGAAGACATGTCTCCATTTACTTACCAATTTGTAAATCTAGTTCTATAGGTTTTCTTAATCCGTCTTAGTTGTCTCTTATATCTTTGGCTCAATTCTCCAACAGATAGACTGCTTTATTTTGAGTATACTGTTTGACAATCTGAACATCAGTATTGTCCTAAAAATAGAAATGGGTAGCAATTATCTCCACATACTAGTAATATTAATATTATACATAATATATAAGAATATATAGCTGCTTCTCTCTAAATATTTGAGATGACTCTTCTTTGTGTGGTCCAAATAAGCCTTTAGAATTAGATACTTTCAGTCTATAAAATTAAAGTTTTGAGAACAAAGGAAATAATAATCTAAATATTAAATAAAATGATAACTTGTTGAAACTATAAAGTTTTTGAGAAAACTATCCCTTAAGTACATATATAGTTAGTAGTGTTTTTTATTTAATTCCTTCACTTTATTCCACATTCAGAAAAGTTGTTATATAAAAATGTTATGAAAGTATTAGCTCCTAAATTGAAAATACTAGAATGAATAAACTGGACAAATTTATTTTATGGCCTTTGGACTGAAGATGAACAAAATATTTTATTAAAAAGAAAAGATAGATAGGTCCCTCCCTGGTGGCACAGCGAGTTAAATAACAACATTAAGAAGCTAAAGCCACTTCAGCATGAGTTTGATTCCCGCCCACCCTGGAGGTGATCCACATGGTGTGGCAGACCTCTCCTGACCCACCCACGGCTCCCCTCAGCAGTATACTTCTGGTGAATCCTCTCATAGCCCCTGCGTCTCTAGTCTGTACCCCAGTTCTGTATGCGTAAACACATCTTAAAAAAAAAAGATAAGATAAATAATAAATTTTAAAATATGGCAGGCAGCACATATATTTTGAAATATAAAAAATGTATGTATCCAGCCCTAATTTTATAAAGTATAAGTCTATATAATCTCACATATTTAATGATTTATAATTTTAATTGCAAATTTAGTTATTTTGTTAATATTTAATTCCCATGATAAAATTTGTAGATAGCCAAAACTATCATATCTAATTAATTTTCAGAAAATATTCAATTAATTTTAATTTTGTTATGGTTTTACCTCCCTCTATTATTATACCAAACTAACCAATCTATAGTTTTCAGTAAAAGCAAAAATTACAATGAAACAGTAATTTGCTTTTATATTATTAAGTGGATATTAGGGTGGAGATCCATGTCTGCCATTTCCTATTAGATTTTATATTTTAGAATAATTACTTTCTGTGTACCAAATTTACTAAGAATTCATATATTTACCAATGGTTAATAATAAAACGTCATTCATTTGGAAATCAATTTAAATATCATAAATTGTAGACAAGAATGCAGTTTACCTTTTTCCTATGTATTGTCTACTTTTTCCAAAACCATTTATTGAAAAGACTATTATTTTCTCACTGACTAATCCTAGCTCCCTTGTTAAATAATAGTTTATTTCTAAAATTTTGAGTCTGGTCTATTGATTTATGTGTTAGATTTTATGCCAGTACCATAATATTTTGACTAGTATAGTTCTGTAGTATACTTTGAATTTGAAGTGTGATATTCTTTGTCTTTTTTTTTTTCTCAGAACTGTTTTTAATTTCTAGAGTCTTCTTGGTTTCATGTAAAATTTTCTGTGATAAATGTCATTTTAATTCTGACAGGGATCACATTATATATAAAGATGTACTGGGCATTGTATACATTTTAGCATTATCAGTTCTTCTTATGCATGTCCAAAGCATATTCCATTATAGCATTATCTATTTCTTACAACAACAAATTATATTTTATAGTGTACAATGAAAGTAAGAAATGAAGTATGCTTAATACAATTATCAAAAATTGTAAGCACTATGAAGGGAACATGACAACAATGAAAGTTAACTATGTAAAAAATGGTCATTTCAAAACTCTCATTAAGAACAATAATGCATATATGTTATATGATTTTGAGTGGTAGTAATGGCTTTAATCTTTCCATTTCTGTTAAAAAAGATGGAGAACAACCTCTTCAGTGGCCTCTTATTTGATGACACTGGACATAAGGTAATCAAGGAAAGAAAAGTTTAAAAAAAGATGAAAATAACATTAACATATGAAAAATGCTCAAGGAAAACTAACACTTTAGCTTCTAGGTCAAAATAAGACTCTGAAAACACATGTGACTGGATTATGTAGAGAAGTGTATGAGTATATCTTGTTATATCCATGTATATCATATAGCTCCCAATTATTTTGTGCTTTACATCTTACAGGAAAGATATTTGTAGGTAAAGATATTTTATTAAAAATAGGTATTAGATATTTAAATGGTACAGACCTATGCAGTTGTAGAAAGTGTGATTTCAGTGTTTGGAAGTTTGGATACATTAGTTTTTGCTACTCACTCACCATAGACTTTGGATAAATAACAGATGAATAAAGAACTATTTCTTCAACTCCCCTAAGTAATTAAATATATGATAATTGAGATCAATTTAACAATGGCTATCTATCTATCTATCTATCTATCTATCTATCTATCTATCTATCTATCTATCTATCTATTTATCTACCTATCTATTTTTCTATCTACCCATACCTTCCTATTTGCTTATTCATCCCATCATCTACTCTCCTATCATCAATATATAATACCACATGTCCTTACTTCCCTATGAACTTACATATTTATCTAAATATCTGTCCATTTACCTTTAGACTTTGACCCAAATATGCCTTGATACCCAGAGTCTAAATGTTATAGTATGGCTTCTCCAGGAAGCTAAGATTGAGATCAATTTTAATGCTTTCATATTAGGTATTCCTGAGAAGACACTGTAGCAAGTTTCAGCAGAGAGTGATTTCTGGAAAGGATACAAAACATGAGTGTAAGCTACAACTGGCTTTTCAAAGTATCCTAATATACAGTGAGGGAGTGAGGACTGTATATCCTGTTGCAGAATTCCATGTAAAATGGCTGCTGGGACATAAGGCAATTCTATAAGGAAACATATCTAAGATTTCTGAAGAAAGTTGATAACTGAGGATTATAAACCTATAACCTCCACAGTTTAGAAGAGTTTTCAGTTCAGAAGGAGGGAGTGCTGCATCTGGTCAGATAGCAAAGTAAGATAAAGTTAATGTTTGAAGTATCAAGCTTCTATCTACTCATTTCCTTGAATGTTCTGGATGTGAGTAGTAATAACTGGGATTTTCAAAATGCTTTTAACAAAATAACCCACTCCAGCAGTATATAATGATGTCACAAGTTTATTTCTAATTTTCATTTTGTTATGGTAGATTTCCTCAGAATTTATAAAGTTTATGAATCAGATCTTTCCAGTTATCTTCTTGAGAGATTCCTCTAGTCCTCTGAGGAAATAGTTTTCACAGACAAAACACATATTTTCATTAAATAATTATAACAGTGTAAATCCTTTTTATTACCCCAAATGTAATTCATAGATAATATAGTCTATCTGTAATATAATTTCAGAAGATCAATATATTTCCATAAATATGAGGAGAAATAAGAAGAAAGACATTACAAATAAAATAACTTAAATTTTAACATATAATCATTCAATTAGGGCAAAATTATAAAACAGATACATGCACTATAAATTGAACTGCTTCAACAGAGATTTATGCAAATAGTCTGTACAGGAAAAAATCAAATTCTACTACAGCAGTTGATATTGTTGTTGATGTACCAAAATTAAAGGCAAGTCTTTAATTCCTGGACAATGCACATTAAATTTTTCTACTCCACTAAAATTCACATGTCCTAAAAAAATATTTTATTGGCCCTCCCTGGTGGCGCAGCGGGTTAAAGCACAGCACTGAGAATCTGAGGCCACTTCCGCATGAGTTCGATTCCCGCCTGCCGCCTGCCCCGGAGGAGACCACATGGCGAGCCAGACCTCTCCTGACCCGCCCGCTGCTCCCCTCAGCAGTGTACTTCGTCAATCTGCCTGTTCTGCTCCCCACTCTGTCTCTGGTGAAGCCTCTCACCGTCCCTGAGCCTCTGGCCTGTACCCCAGTTCTGTATGAATAAATAAATAAATCTTTAAAAAAATATTTTATTAAGACTGAAATAAACTGAATTCATATTTAATATTTAAAGTTAAATTTATTATTCAATTATCATGATACCATCATTTTGAAAGAATGTTAGACAAAAAGCTTTTCTGGTTCACGCTTCAAAAATAAAAATGGAAAGAGAAAACAGTTACAAAGTTATTAAACAAATCACTTATTAAGTGAGGAATAATCCTCCTTGTGTGAGATTGTTTGAATTCCTTTCCATGCCATTAAATGCCAGTGCTCTCCAATCCCTAGGATATACAAAAATGTTTCCCATACTTGCTTAATGCTCCCTAGGATGAATGCTTCCAGTCAAGCAGTCCATCAGAATGTCTATATCACACCAGTCCTATAGAGCCTGGAAATATTGCTAAAGCACTGATTTTATCTCTGTTGTATACATGAAATTTCTTCCAACTCTCCACTTCATCTCAAAGTGCTGGGTACACCTACTGTGAACAACACTTTGTTAGGAAGTTTACAAAATATCTCATCTTCTGATTTCATTCTTAAAATATATGGGGTAAAGACAATTAAATATTGAGATTTTTGTAATACTAATGTTGCATATATAGATGAGAAATTAATTTTAACCCCCTAATTTTCTATTTGAGATCTCTACAATAAGGATGAAACCATTTCAACTGTCAATTCTAAAATTATTACCAAAGTCATTGGTTATTGTGAAAATAACATTTGTATACATTAGTTATATAACACTGTATATATACTACATCCTTCACTATATTATTATTGTAATCATTCAAGTAGGACAAAATTAGAAGACACTGTCTATGGTTTCTAACACTGTCTATGGTTCAAAAGTATAGGGTCACATTTTTTTTTAGAAGAATGTTATCATAACACATCCACCACCAAAGTACACATAACCATCATGATGCCTCCAAACTTTGTTTCACCACCTTCCACCACATTTCAAAGTATTTTTTCATTGATTTACCATTAAATTTTCATACTATATAAATTGCAGAAGTATAGCTCCATACCCAATATATGTTGGATTTGACACTATGTTCACTAGTGCCGATCACACTATCAAACTGACCAAATCGACCTCATCTTTACACTCCTCTCTCCATTACCTTCATTGTAATCATCATATTTTTAGCAAAGTATGAGTTTTTTTGTGTGTACTTGGGTAGATTTTTGCTTTGGTTATTGGTATTACATATATAAGAGAAGTAATTAGGCAGTTGCCCACACATGTGGTCAGGAAAGACTCACATTTGAAATAGTTGAATAATTCATTGTATGTGTATCCATATATGTGTATCACACAAATATTTTATCAGACCATTCAGTGCTATTTAATTAGCTTCCATGTGTTAGCAATTATTAATACTACTGTGATGAACATACAAGTGTACATATCTTTTTGAATTAATGTTTGCATATACTTCAAGACAATGATCGAACTGGTATTTCTATTTTTAGTGTTTTAAAGGAGTCACTATACTCTTTTCAACAGAAGCTTGCACCAATTTTTATTCTCTCCAATTGTGTGAAAGTTCATATTTCTCTTCATCACTACCAATATATGTTCATTTCAGTCTTTTTGAAATTAATCATACTCACAGGTTTGAGGTAGTACCTTATAGTATGCCACATCTATTCTGTTGAGTCATCTACTGACATATTTAGGTTGCTTCCAGATCTTGGTTATTATAAATAAGTTGCAGTGGACACAAAGATACCTGTATCTTATTTACATCCTTTTTATTTCCAAAAGAATATATGATATTCAGTAAAACTAATATTTCAAGTATGTACCATCTTAGTATAAATAGATATCATCATTACTGGTGAAAAGCTTATACAAAAATTTTTAAATAGAAAATATCCTCCAACGTGTCTTTGTTGAAAGCAAGGTGAAATATTAGCAAATTCCTTGCTTTAAGTAAAATGACCACAGAAATAAATCTTCCCATTTTAATTGATGTTTGCCTTTATGCAAGAAATTGTATATAATTGTTATCTTGTAAAGTTGTAGTAACCAAAAAAAAAAAATTAAAGTAAAGATAATTGTCAAATCAAGAATTATCCTCAGTGATTGTTCCCAAAACAATTACTGATTACATCTGGATTAATTGCCTCTTCTGATTTATTTGGATGTGTTTTTAATTTACATGTTTGTATTGAATCTCTTTAAGCTGCTACATCTTTTGAAATAAAACACATTATATGAAAGTGGGATCCGGTATTGTGTTTATAAGGACACAGGTTATAAAGAATACCTAGGAGAGTTTGAAGAAACAAGGGTTAACAAATAAAATGTTCAACATGAAGGTAGTTAAGAAAAGGAAACTAAACTGCAAATAACCAATTAGCACATGAAGGAAAAACAAAAAAAAAAAAGATAAGGACGGTAACTGACTAACTCTGTCAGTCCAAAGGAATAGTAAAGGTTTTAACAAATATATAGAAAAAGAGAAACAACAACTCAACTGATAATATTCAGTAAGAGACATGAAATTGAAAGGATTTCAAGGATTGAGTCTAAGGGTTTCAGCTTCATATTATTTTAAACAAGAATGAGAAAACATTTGAAATCACACAAACACACACAAACACACACATATACACACATTCAAAATAATTTAAAAGTAAAACTTTCCAGTTGAATTTCAGTTTCTTTCCATATGTATAATAAATTTCTACTTAGGAAGGGAGAAAAAGAGCAACAAAATAGTATCTTGAAGCACAAATTTACAGGATAGTCATCTTAATATTAATGGACAAAAGTTTTATTTTTTTACAAAATATTGCCACATTTAATTCACTTAAAGTTTAAATCAGCTGCAAAAGTTTATCAATGAAAACATATTCTAAGGTATTGCAATATTTTGAAGTTCTATAAATAAAACCTAATAATAAATGACATGTATTTTTAGCCTCTAATACATTCAAGTGAGTTATCATGGTAATAAGTTATAGGTTGAGTTTACTAATTGCTTCATTAATAAAGAAAATAGGACTTCATTAATAAAGAAAATGGGACATCATTTTAAATCTTAAATTTTCCTAGATCAAGCTCAAATAGAAAAAAATACTGCACAATTGCATAAATATAAATTAAGATACTAAATAGCAAAATGTCAGCAAACTTATTTGGTTTCTTATAAACTCTATGTAAAATTAACAGTGATCCAAACTAATATTTCACTTACTTTGTCTTGCAAAACAAATATTGAATGTGTGTATGTAGTTCAGTAGTGGTGAGGAATCTATAGGGCTCATTGAGAATCTGACTGTGATCATTTATTTTGTTATTTATTAAGATGCAGCATCATTTAAGAATGTTAAGTCTAAAGCAGTGAAGCTGAAATACTTTTACTAAACTTTAAAGACTTCCTTATTCAGTTGTCTGCCATTTTTTGCAAAAGAAATTTACATATGACCTTAAATAACTAATCGATTCATTCTAAAACCTTCATCAAATTTAAAGTACCCTGCTAAAGAAAATAAATGTAAGAACACGTGCATTTGCTTAAATATGTGACTATAGTAACTATTTTATAAATAGTACTAAACATGTGGTATACAAAGTGTGTGTTACATACCTGAGCTAATTTATTTTCATAAGCACACAATGAATCACAATGATCATGGGTATCAGGTAATGATAAGGTAACATTATAGGCATGCTCATTGTACAAATGTGGAGATTTATATGGGTGTGCTATGTAACTGAAATATCAAATGGAAAGGAAGAGAAGAAGGAAAGAAGCATAATGGTCTATGGTTGTAAAAGATGGGTGAGTTGGTGGTAGTTACACTATGGTAGTGCTATCTGACAGGGTTAACCCAGTATTACCTCAGCTAAAAATAAATAAAAAGAGACCCGCCCTGGTGGCACAGCGGGTTAAAGCACAGCACTGAGAAGCTAAAGCCACCTCCACATGAGTTCGATTCCCGCCTGCCCCGGAGGTGACCACATGGTGTGGCAGACCTCTCCTGACCCGCCCGCTGCTCCCCTCAGCAGTGTAC
>NW_004567104.1:54962806-55035078 GCF_000260355.1 Condylura cristata | reverse complement strand
ATATATAAAATACCATCTAAAATAGCATATATATAAAAAACCATATATGGTAGTACATGATAGTGCTATCTGACAGAGTTTTATATGTGTGTGTGTTTGTGTGTGTGTATTATATGTGTGTGTGTGTGTATATATATATAAAAGTTGGAGACCAAACATTTTTGAAAGAGAATGCCTCTATCTCATTTACAAACAAACAATAAAACAGATATAACAATATAATAATTATTATGTTATTGTAATTCATAATTCACAATGATATAATTTCTAATATAATGCTAATTTGCATAAGCATTATACTTGTCACTCACAACTAGAATACTCTTCTACTATCCTACTACTGGGTAAGTAATGTTGATTGACTGGCTGGAGGAATTACTTAATAAACCTGGAGGCTCTCAGCAATAAACATAAATTTGTGCAACATCTTTCATCAGAATAATGGGTTGCCGATTATAGGGTAAGAAGTGAAATAACTAATTTTATATTTACATTTTTATTTCTATTTTACATTCAGCAAAGCCCGTAGTTTATTACTGCTCTTTCTCCCCCATTATGGTTCTTTTCCTTTTTTTTTTCCTTTTTCTTTTAATACCTTGTGTTAGCTTCCTAAAGAAATAACCATTTTTAAAGAGCTTACAATTGAACTGCAAAAGTAGAGGACTATGAACTCTAAATACAGCAGAGATTGCTCATTTAACAATATTTCATATTTCTAATTTCTCATTTTTATCTCCAATTTCTAATTTCTACATTTTAGCTATGTAAAAACTTTCACTGGCCCTCCCTGGTGGCGCAGCGGGTTAAAGCGCAGCACTGAGAAGCTAAAAGCCACTTCCGCATGAGTTCGATCCCCGCCTGCCCCGGAGGTGACCACATGGCGTGGCAGACCTCTCCTGACCCGCCCGCTGCTCCCCTCAGCAGTGTACTTCGTCAATCTGCCTGTTCTGCTCCCCGCTCTGTCTCTGGTGAAGCCTCTCACCGCCCCTCAGCCTCTGGCCTGTACCCCAGTTCTGTATGAATAAATAAATCTTTAAAAAAAAAAAAAAACTTTCACTAGTATATGTACATAATTCATGTACATAAAAATTAACTGTATATGATATATTACTTAATATAGTACAATATTCTTATATTTTAATAATAATGAAATGACATTTAGATTATCAACTCCTTAAATACCTGGTCTACAGTATTTTAAAAAATAATTTTAATGTCACTTTGATTCTAATATTTAGTATCACACTAATAAAACTATTTTTACCAAAGTCACCTTCTTGTGTATTAGAAACATTTACACTTCTTCATACAGTAAGTGAAGAATAATCATTTTGCTCTAGGCTGTAATAACTTCTCAAATGCATCACTAAACAAGTTTATGGGTGACTTAGATTTTAAAGAAAGAAACCCATTTAAAACTTCATTAAATATATATGTGTACCAATGATGGTTTATTAGTTGGAATTTTTATGTCCAGTACTACTCTTCATTGTGGTGAATTTTAGTAAAATATGTGAATCAGCTCAGCCATGAAAATAAGCACTGAGCCATGTATCAAGGGTCCAAAGGAAATCAGGGCAGCCTAATGAAACAGGTAAAGAGACTCATGAGGATAAAGAAGTAGGTGGAATGAAACACTAGCATGTTGCTTCCCTTTCCTAAACTTCTTTATGTTGGTGTTCTTGCGGATCTGTGGGAAGATGCTGAATCTATCTGTAGAAAATACATATGAATGTATTCTCATAAAGAAACAAAAAGCAAAACCAAAAACACCTACTGAAACCTTAGACGGAACAAAGGAGATGCATAAGAGGTAGTGTGACATGAATATTTGCAATGAAAATTTTTCAAATCAAGCCAAGTTTATCCAATATGGTGATTACTTGACTTCTATTAGACTTAAAAAAAAAAAAAAAACATTTTATGGGCACCCCAGGTGGCTGAGAGATTGCTGTTGTTGTTTTACAATATCTGCTTTCTTTACTAGGTGTACTCCCCATAGAATTCCCACTATCAACTCACTGTACACTATCACCACAGTCTCTTGTACGTTTCCCACCCTTGTTTTTATCCATTTCCCCTGCAGAATGTCTTTAATTTATAGTGTTTATTTATTTATTTTTTACTGTGCTGTGTTTTTATTGATATTATTATTCCCTTGATCTCTTGTATGACTCCCCTATATTCCTCTTTTAGTGAAACCATCCAATACCTTTCTTGTTCCTTCTGGTTTATCATTGCTATGGCCTGAGTTTGATCCCTGGACAGAGAGCTAACCCACATATGTTGCAGCAAGCCTCTCCGACCTCACTCGTTGCTCCCCTTAGCAGGGTATTTCAGAAAATCTATTTATTCTGCTCCCTAGTCTGTCTCTGGTGAATCCTTTCATGCCCCATACCTCTGGTCTACAACCCAATCGGTCTGTGAAAAAACAAACAAAAAAAAATTTAAAAATTGTATGTACCATGTTTTTAAATGGTATTATGCCAAGGATGAAAATGAGATAATTCAGTGGATGTTTACTGGTGCACTAGTTATTAAAAGTGACTCTAATGCCTCTGTCTAAATGATGCTTCATAATAAGCATTAACAAAGTATGCAAATGGTATCTTAAAAAAGCAGAAAAATGGAGGATGCATATTAGAAGATTTAGCAGATAATTTGGAACACAATGAGTTCATTATAAAATTAGCTGAGTTAATGGAGTTAAATATTTTTATTTAAATATTTTTACATACAAGTGTAACATTCTGTCTCTGTTATCCTACTTTCACATGCCAGAGTTTCATCTTGAATTAGTAATAGGAATGAGACGAGAAGTGGCTATTACCCTAATGTGCTGGAAAATTGTGGGCATGTTGTAGACAAGTGAAGTGAAATATACATTTATTCAACATTTTCTCAACTGTCCATTAGCTAAGCCCATTGGGAGTGATGGTATCATGTAAGGGCAAATTACAGAATTGTATTTGATATATACCAAAATGGGAAACTATATTCCAACTGTGTATCTTTTTAGTTGTTACACATATAACATAACAATTAAGATACTCTTTTGTAATATTAAAGTGAATAATTATTTTGATTACCATACCATTCTTTCCATTGCTTTTGATAACACATTCTGTAGAGACATGCCACAATAGTGCTTTTAATACAATCATTTTAAAAATTCTTATCCAATTTGGCAAATGACAGCAGGAAACTGTCTACATGAAAGTAAAACACTTAAGGCAAAAGATTTAAAGATAGAAGCATACCTAAATCTTGATTCACTATCAAGTAAGCTGATAAAAAGAGCAATCAGTATTTTGTGAGTCACCAAATCATATCTTTAGGTTACATTACAAATTAATTTCTGGAAGCCCTTTTTCTTTTTAATTTTAGGAATGAAAATATCCTTATGAATAGTAGGCTGCATTTCAGTCATCATAAGGTAAATAACATATTTAATATTGTTAATTATTAGTTGATTTTGTTTTTGCTGCACCTTTAAATCATTAAGTGATATTTTAAAAGGACTTCCCATCATGCTTCCAATGCAGCTAAAATAAAAAAACATATTTCCCTCAGTATAGCAGAATATGGATTGATTTGGCAGCATTCATCAAATTTAGTATATGATGTCTATTCAAATTATATCTCTTTATAGGTTATAAATAAAACACAGTGTATCTTCCTTAACTGATCATTTTTCCATTATTGCTGGATACATGATCCATACATATACATATCAAATAACAAGAGTTATACATATCAAATAACAAGAGACTAATATGCACGAATACTAAATTTACATAGAAATCGTATATATTCTTTCCTGTTTAATCCTGTTTATCTAGGTATTACTTTGCATTCTAAAATCTAGACATGCAGGTTAACTTTCATTGAAGGCATACAAACTAGCTCGCACTTCAAACATCCAAAGAAAGCAGTGACCATTTGCATAGTCTACAGTCATCACTCCGATTCCCAGGAGTATGTTTTATCATGGAATTCATTTTCACTGTCTTTTCACGGAGATAAGATTGTTTGAATTTCTGGCTGCAGGGGATCCCAGTAATTTTTCTCATATACACTAGCCCTGCAAAATTTACCCCCTGCACAAGAAAAAGCCTCAAAAAATGAAGGGGTAGAAAGGATTTGAAACTCACAGAGGGAAGAAAACTATTTGTTTTTAATTGTGTTTTGGTTTGTGCTATAATAGAAATCATCTCTATTGCTATGTGATATGTACACAATAAATAGGTTTTCAGAATGATTAAACGCCTTAGCTTCACTTCAACTGTTATTTTCCAAAGCCATTTATTTTGGGCATAGTAGAAAACCATAGCAAATATTTATGAAATCATTTGACTCCAGTGATGTTGTTAGGAGTACCTTCAGTAGTTTCATTTTTCTTAAAAAGTACAGATGTAGCTGATGCTTTTTGAAGTAACAACTAGAGGACAATTCATGACTTTTACAAACTGTGAATTAATAATAAATATTTTTCATTTTCTGTAGAGGTTATGTTCAGAATCTATTTTTCTATGTTGTTTCTCTAGAAATTTAAATATTTAATAAGTATGACTGAAAACAAATATAATTCATTTTAGAGACAAATTTTATAAAACACATATTGCATTCTAATAACGATACTCTGTGACTAAATAAGATATTATAGAATATCAATAAACAGTACAATATTTAATTTTATAAACTGCATTCTTAAAAAAATAATAAAGTATCGGGCCCTCCTATGAAGCTATCTGCAGCCACTGCAACACAAGTTCAATCCCTGGCCAGGGAGGTGACCCACTTGGTGTGGCAGACCTATCCTGTCTCACCTATTTCTCCCTTCGCTGTGTATTTCAGTAGATTCATCTGTTCTGCTTCCCACTCTGCTCTGGTGAATATTCTCTCACACACACCCCTGCACCTCTGGCCTATATCCCAGTTACTGTATGCATAAATAAATAAATATTTATAGAAATTATAAAGTATTATTTGTTATAGAGAAAGTAATAGTGAAGTAGTTCCTGAAAATATCAGTTTTCCTGATTAATTATTTTTTTTTTACTAATTTACAAAGATAAACGGTATCATTCTTCTTCTTATCATTCATCTATGGCCTGGTAAAGTTAGGATCAGTTTGTACCACAATTAAACAAAAATCTCAAATTCCTATAGCCAGGGAAGTTAATTGATAATGTCCAAGTAAACTTAGATATTTCACATAGTTTTAAAATGCTCATCAAGATGAAATTACTTTACTCATATGACTTGATAGTATTTAAAAAGTTTCCCTAGGCACTATGTCTGTTACATTTGAATATTATAGAACAAATATTAATGAACTTTAATAGTTAACTTTTGTGTATTAAAAATTGATGAAAAGGAAAATTTATGAAGTTTTCACCTCTTGAATTCACTGAAAGAATAATGAATAAAAATTATGTAAGCAATGAATTTAAAAGCAACTATTTCTCATGAGAAAACAATAGTTATATATGGTATATTCAAGTTATAATATGCTGTTATAACAGTATTTTATTTATATTAATTTAGGAATAATAACAAATTTCTATGTTGCACAAATATAAAATCTATGGGCAATTAACTCAAGTAATATTCTACCTAAGCATAGATGAATAAAAATTACATCAATTAATGTGAATTTCATATTGTCATAATACAAAGTCATATAAGAATATGTTTATGTAATTTTCTTTCCACTTACAGGAAAACTGAAGGAAACATATATTTAATTGTTTTAATATTAAACATATAATTTAATTGTTTATGTTTGCAATTGTACTGTGGTTAATGAACTTTTGAAAATAATAAATTTATTTTTCTATTGAGCACTTTTGTTTCAGAGATACAAATGAAGTATAAATTTTAGAAAATGTCTTAGAATTTTTAATCAAAACATTTCATCAAATTTTCCTGAAAACACATCACCAAGATATTCTAAAAGCTCAAACACAATTAGAAAAGCTAAATTGTCTTAAGTACTTCCCTAATAGAACATCAGGAGGCGTAGTTTCCATGTTGCAAGGCTTTATCAAATGTAGGGCAACATAATCATGTCATCTCTGGGCACTGAAACTTATTCATGGGGTTCAGTGAAAATTAATATAAATATACTACACCTTAAAACAGTTTTCATTTCTTACTGAGTCCTTCACTTCCAGATTTAAATAAAAATTCTGAAGTGTAGTATTAGCAAAAATTAATTTATTAATATCATTTCTTGATTTAAGATGACTGTATTATTTAAAGCAGAAACTAACCCCTTTTTCTTCCCACATAAAGTTATATATTTATAAATTTTTTACATATTTATTATGGCTTTTCACTAGCTTTATTAGAAATTGGCAATTTATATTTCTTACAACTGATGGCAGTTGTTACTTGCAACTTTTAAGATATACTAATTTCAAACGATAGTCCTATCAAAGTTGTCCTATGAGTCATAAAATATTGTACATTTTTCTTCCAAAAATAATTCAAAAATTCTAATTTTAGCTGTATGTATACGTTTATGGCCAGATTTTTTTTTTTGAAGTTGCATCCACCATATCTTTATTCATTTCTAGTATTTACCAACCACTGCTCATGAATTCAGTCACTGTATGCCATCCCTACAATACTGGCACCCTCATTCTTAGTGGAATAAATTAGAAACACAGATGAAAAATATGGGAAATATTGCACTCAAGTTTTTTAAAAACAAAATTTCTGCCAAGTATGTTTTATGAAATACAGTTTATATCCCTCATAGAGATCTGATTATTAATGATCCCATCTTCTAAATCAAGTAAGCTATGCATAGAACATTATTTACAGAAAGATTTACAAAGTTCTACTGCCTTAAGATCCAGTTGTTGAAATCCATGGCATTCTTTTTTTGCACTTTAACCTTATGATGTTAAAAGACATAGCAGAATTAATTCAGGTAAAATAAATGTTTTTATATTTAGTGGTTCAAAGGGCACATTTAAGTCCATTCTTTTAGGAAAATTCTCAATGCTTTGTGAAAAAAACATTAATCCAAATTCAATCAAGACATAATAATCACATTTCATCTTTCAATTTCTCAGTAGTGACATTCTCTTTTTCTTGTAAAATGACAGGTCTGGTACATGAAGTACCAAAATCATGAGGGAAAATGCTATGTAATCTCTATATCTTTTCTTAAATATTGTTGGACATGAACTAGGTGACAATATAGATAGGAAATGTATTAAAGACAAATGCATAATTAACACAAAAGCAAAGTTTTATTTTGTTTCTGTATTATTCTTTGACAAGCCCATTTCATGGAGACCTACAAAAAAAAGGAGACAAAACCAAAAAAATTCAGCAAAGGTACCGAATTAGTGATCCAATATGTCACCACTGGCAAATCTTGTATGAATAGGATAAAGGGTGGTGTATGTCTTCTAATTGGGAATGTATGAGTTCACAGTCTTCATTAACCTCAAAGTAAAGTCACTAAGAATGCTAGAATATTTCAAATGAAAGTTTAAATGATAGTCATTAACTACTTACTGAGATGAGTATTTAACATAAATGAGAGTATGTGTTCCTCAGCTTATTAGAGAAAAAAAAAGTTTGAAATTATTATCAGTACATTTTAAACAGCTGAAGTGAAATATAAAACTAACAACCAGTGAACTTGATAATTTTATTTTATTTTTTTTTGCCTCTACAGACCTGTCCTAACACCCTGTCTTATACTGCAGAGTCTGACCACTATGGACTTTTTCATCTCAAATCTCTTGACCTCTGACTTCTCACTGCTAATGGGATACACTGAGAGGAGATCAAAAAGTGAGAAGAGAAGCAGAGGCATACTTATTTCTTTGGGGCCACTGGGGTTTGTAGCTTAGCAATGTCCCAAGCCTTCAGCTAAGAATATAGGCATCGGTTGTTCTTTCAAGACTAAAACTCTGAGCAGATATAAACTACAGCTTTGTATGTATGTATGTATGCATGTATGTATATATTTTTAGTCTCTTCAAACCCAGAAAATGGTAAAGTGTGTCAATTTTTAATGGTCTCTAGGTAGTTCAGCATTTTGTTGCTTTCTTTAACCTTATTCTTACATGTGTTTACAGGTTCAGCGCTGCTGAGATTTCCTAGATAAGTCACTTGAATTAATATTATATACATTTAACTAATCACCTCTTTGAAACCAACTAAAATTTTTTTCTTTGATCCACAATTGTACAAGTGATTTTTTTTTTGTCCATAAAAATGTGATTACAGGCTCTCCCTGATGGCGCAACATGTTAAAGTACCACATTATGAAGCTTTCAGAGCCCACTGCAGCACAAGTTCTGTCCCAGGCCAGGGATGTGACCTACATGGCATAACAGACCTCTCCTGACCTGCCCACTGCTACTCTCAGCAGTGTACTTCAGTCAATCTGCTTCTTCTGCTCCCCACTTTGTCTCTGGTGAATCTTTTTACCTCCAAGCCCCACACCTCTGGCCTGTTCCCCAGTTCTTGTGTGCATAAATAAATAAATCTTTTTTTTTTTTTAATGTGGTTACATAAGACATTTTATTTTACATAGTTTTGCTGCTGAAATAACATCAAGAAGATCTTAATTAGTAACACAATTGAACTGTTCAATAACATTCTTCAGACTGCTGTTTCACTGTTTTACTTTTTGCTGCCCTGAAATAAATTTGAGTAAAATTTTCTAAGAATATTATGTAAGAAAAATTCCATTTTACATTTTATGGCAAACTGGACATGTGTTAACTTGTCATCCACTCTACATCTGTCAAAATATAAATCAATGTCTATATTTGTTAAAGTGAGAAAGGACAATATATTTCCAATAATAGTAGTAGCAGTACTCAAATATGAATATTTGTTTTGCTTCCTGCTTTTGTATTCTCTGACTTCAAAAATCAAATGTTTTTTAGATATTAGCATTGGAGAAAGTTCAATTGAACTATGTCTGAAATGAAAAGGGCTATTAAGTTTGCCTAAGGGTAAATTTTATAGACTTGAAGACCTTTTGTAGGTTAGTATAAATGTAAACTAAAATTAACCTTGGGAATGACTTCATGATATCTGCTTCCTTATATAAATGTCATTTTTTTTTCTTCCTCTTCTTTTTTTTTTTCTTTTGGTGTCCTGAAGAGACACTGAAACCTCCAAATGTTCCTTCAAAGTTCAAATGACAAATGTATGCCATCTGCACACTGCAATTAAGGACATTAAAATATATCTAAAAGGTTAAGATTTGCTTACTTTTAGGATGTAGAAAGAGGGAAAAAATGTTCCTTCAAATCTAAAACCAGGAAGAACAAGATCATCTCAAAATTAATATCCTTCATGAAATCATCGGCAAGCGAAGTTTCAGGTTATCCAAGAGACTTAGAGATAGTTATATCTGCATAAACAAGGATATTTGTATAACAGAATATTGCAAAGACTGAGCTATGATACAAGTAAGTAAGAATTCAGATAAACTGCTAAAGGTTAAATATTGTCTTCCCTAAGAATATGGAACCATAAGCAATCAGACATATGAAGGCAAGATGGGAAATCAGAGAGTATTTCTCAGTGATACAGATCTGGACGAAGAAAACACTGCTTATGTAGAAAGTCAGGAACACTAATCAACTAATTTAAAAGAAAAAAAAATCTCAAAATATTTGGAATGGAATCTCATAGAACCTAACTGAATAGTGATATCCCAAGATTGGAAATGAGGTAGCTCATTGAGAAAGACTTAACTCTTGTACTTAATACACAGGTACAGTACTAAGTCTTAAACAGGATGTGAGAAAAATGAAAAAGAAAAAAAAATCTATAGCTAGCAAATTCTTCAGAGGAGAGCTAGAAGGTATGGATGGGGCACGCCAGTCAAAAATACTATGTACATCAGTCTCTACTGTCTTTCAGTAAAAAACAAAATTATTTCTATACTCATACATGAACACACATGCCAAGAATGCACATATGCACATATAAAACCCACTTCCCAAAATCTACTGGCAAGAGAGAACGTAATCAACAGTAGACAAAACTAAAACATATATACTTGAATTTTCAGATAAGGATTTTTAATAGATATGTAGGAAGCAATAATTGATAAAAATAGACTAAGCAAAGAGGAAAACAAAAATTATAGAAAATGTAATATTATATTTTTCTTACAAGAAAGAAATATGACAACCAAAAGAAAGGTTCAGCTATTCAATGAAATCAAGATATGCATCAAGATATCCTATATTATTAATATCCTTTTAAAGATTTATTTATTTTATTCATACAGAACTGGGGTACAGGCCAGAGATGTGGAGGGTGAGAGGATTCACCAGGAACAGAGTGGAGAGCAGAACAGGCAGATCGACGAAGTACATTGCTGAGGGGAGCAGCGGGCGGGTCAGGAGAGGTCTGCCATGCCAGGTGGTCACCTCCAGGGCAGGCAGTGATCGAACTCATGCTGAAGTGGCTTTAGCTTCTTAGTGCTGCGCTTTAACCCACTGCACCACCAGGGAGGGCCAGAAGTTAATTTTTAATGGCTTTAAAGATATATGTTACTAACTCACCAAAGAAAACAATAGTAACAAATTATTTTCCTTTATACTATCATCTGATGTATCACATATGGAAAAATAGTACACAAGATGGAAGGTAAGTATTGTATATATAATGTACTAAGGGCATTCCATCACATGAATGATGTAATATAAAGTAATTACAAATAGATTGTGATTAATCAAATGTGTGAGTGAGAAACTCTAGAAAAAGCAACTAGAATATTTAAATATTTCTATAAATAGAATAATTGCTGTAAGATGAAATCTTGAAAAATAATTTGTTCAAAAGCAGAGAGTGGCAAAAAATATAAGAATGAACAGAAAAAGTGGGGGGGGAACCCTAGATGTTAGGTTTTAATTTAAGCATACAAATAATTTCATTAAATACACTTTAATATAAGTAAACTAAAAGAGTTTTATTTATAAGCAAGGCTTGGTAAACTAAAGCTTATAGTCCAAATGTGGTTTTTGTAGGAAAATTATGTTTTTTTAATAGCTCATAAACTATTGTAGTTTTTACATTCTTAAGTGACTAGAAATTATTTAAAATAATAATATCTTATTGCTTTGAAAGTCATGTGAAATCAAATTCCCATTTTCACAAATAGCTTTCTAAGTAAACAATAATTTCCATTTGTTTAAGTATGGTGAGTAGTTACTTTTATCTAATAATGTCAGAGTTGAATAAATAGTGACTGGGAACATATGTGACACCTACTCATTTTGCATTGTTGTTCAGTAAATTAGTTATTTCACTAATGCAATTATCACTCCTGATGTTTCCTGCACCAGGCATGTCACCATACCATGACATTTTAATTTCTGCATATTATGAGTGCATAAGCATTATTTTACAAAAAAAAAAAAAAACGAGATAAAAGTGTGAACTTTTATGGCTTGCTCTTATAGAGCAGTAGAATATATTGGTTATTGAATTCTAAGGCAATGACACTGTACTGTGCTAAAAGAAAAAAATATAAAGAGAGAATTTGACATGTATAGGCTAGGCACTTTATAATACATTTCTAACTAACAGAAAAGCAACAGTCAGGAAAACTGTAACAGTTAAAAAGGGATATATATGAAAGCAGGGACATTTTGTCAAATAATTTCATAAAGGAAATATAGCAAAAATAACTTTCTGAAAATCCCACTTATTAGTCAAGTAAGAAAATTCGATTTTGATCAGTTAATCAAGCAATAGTTTGCAGTAATCAAATAAATGAATCTAGAGAAAATAAACATTTTTAGAAAATTTTCTTTTAGTAGAAAATTCTGCTGGAATTGTTGAAGACATTGGGACAATATCAATCATTAGCTAAAAATAATACAAATAAATTGAAATTGTTTACTTTGTTTTTGATAAGTTTCTTATATGCCTTAGATGCTGGCTATTTAGATAATTCATGCAAAATTCGAAGTAAATAATAAATTGGGCTGTATGTACAATCTGTGTAGAACAAATACAGGGAAATATTTCTTAATGTAGTTGAGAAAACACTAATTCAGCACACAATCTGAAGTAGAATCTACTAAGATGAACTATAACAGCCTCTAAAAACCTACAAATATAAAGAGTAGATTTTACTCAGCAACAGCAGAATTCAGATTCTTTTCACACAGAAACAAAATAATTACAAGCAAAAGATCATAAATTTAGAGCAAAAATAAATCTAAACTTAAAAAACATTAAGAGGTCAACAAAATAAAGAATCCAAGGCCCAATACCCACATCCCTGCCCAAGAACCATAATTTGAAAGGTATCCATGGGCAAAAGTAACATGTGAGAGCTTAGGGATACCACAAGACTGAAACCCGTGGGCCATTTTGAGAAGGCAGGCCTATACCCAGGTTAAGACTGGCCAACACTGGGTCCTCTCTGGAGCAAGGGTTAAGGTGCAGTACTGCAAAGTTGGCTGCAGCCACTTCAGAGGGAGCTCAATCCCCGGCCAGGGAGGTAAAACACATGGCACAGCAAAACTCTCCTGTCTTGCAAGCTGCTCCCCTCAGCAGTGTACTTTGTTAATCTGTCTGTTCTGCTCCTCTGGCTCTGGTGAATCATCTCACCACCCCTGTACCTCTGGCCTGCACCCCAGTTCTCTACGCACAAATAAATCTTATACACACACACACATATACACTTTAAAACAATATTACAATATTAATAAAAACTTAAAAACAGCTTGGTTGTAGAAAAAAAAATGACACACCGCAAATAAAACCATATACATACAGACAACCTTATGACAACGAACTTAGAATGGACCTAATTTTCTTATTAATTGTGCTGGGGAAAACTGGATAGCCAAATAAAAAAAAATAGAATAAAATCATACCATTATCACTCTACACAGTACTATTCAAATTGGATTAAATACTTGGAAGTATGCACCTTAAACCATGAAGTTCATAGAAGGAAAAAGTTGATATGCTCTTACAACATCAGCTTTAATAAATGTTTGCTGACTTGACTTCAAAGGGAAGTTGGCAAAATAACAATAAACAAATGGGACTACATCAAACTGAAAGTGTTTTCCACAAGGAAAAATAATGCATTGGAATATAAAGATACAATATTGAAATTATTTTTCAAATCATACATATGACAAATAGTTAATATCCAAAACATTATAGGACACATAAAATTCCAAAAACAAACCAACCAATTAAAAAGTGTCCATCCCCTCCCTGGTGGCGCAGTGGGTTAAAGCACAGCACTGTGAAGCTTGTCACAGCCACTGCAGCAAGAGTTGGATTCCCAGCCTGGAGGTGATCCACGTGGAGTGGCAGATCTCTCCTGACAACTGCTCCCCTCAGCAGTGTATTTCAGTACATCTGCCTGTTCTATTTGCCACTCTGCCTCAGGGAAATCCTCTCACCAATCACATATCTGGCCAGTACCCCAGGTCTTGTATGAATAAATAAATAAGTCTTTTAAAAAAGTGTCTGAATAGATATTTCTCAGAGAAGACATATAAAGGTTTAAAAGGAACATTAAAATATGTTAATTATCTTGTATTATTAAGATAGCAGTGAGTTAGCACATTACACCTCGAGGAATGGCTATGGAAAAGACAAGAAACATCAACTGTTGGAGAGGATATGGAAAGAAGGAAACCTTTATGTATTGCTGGTGGGGATGTTGGTGGAATTGCTGCTGTTGTTAATTAAAAGCAGCGTGTATATTTTTCAAAAAATATTAAAAATAGGAATTTCATACAAATCAGTTATCCCACCTCTAAATATTTAAGTGAAAAATACAATAGCGCAAGTCAAACAGATATATGTAACCCCATGTTTAAAGTTGCACTCTTTATAATAGTCAAAAGTTGTAAATAAACTAAGTGCCCAAACACTGTTAAATGGTTAAAATGACATAGCACACACACACACACACACAAATAATGGAAAAAATAAATACTTATTTATACACAATTCTGCCATTTTCAACATTTATTTAAAAATAAATATAAATTCTGCCATTTTCAACAACATAGTTGGACACAGAGGTCAGACAATGATAATCATCATATGCTTTCATTCAGATATGGTAGAGAAATATCAGACATAGATAGACTAAATAAAGCAAATTGTTTGTTTCTCTTTAAATTTTTGATATATTATTTTCCAAAACATAAAATTGCAAGATTGTTTTTCTGTGAACACTTTAAATAAACATGTCACTCTTTCCCCCCCCCCCTCTCTTATAATTTCTGAAGGGTAGTAGTTTGTGATTTTTTTTTTTTTTGCTATTCATTTTATTTGGTATTTTATGACCCTCACGGATCTTGGAGTTTTTCTATGATATTAATTTAGGGAAATCCTCAGTCTTGACTAAAAAAAAAAATCCTTCTGTTTTTCTTCACTTTATAATAATTCCATGTCATTCATGCTGTATCTATTGCACTTGCCCTGTAATCTTTGATAGCATGTTATGATTTTCTTTATTATTTGTTCTATATGTACTTAGTTTTGGAGGTTTCTACTGAGATATCCTCATATTTGATATAGTAACTGTTTTCTTTTAATCACTATCATTTATTGTAAAATTTTCATTATCTTCTAATAACATCATCTCTTTTGTACACTATCTATTTTATCCAGTGGAGTCCACAGTATTTTATAGTTTATAGTCATGTTAAATTCCTGATCTAATTATTTTATTAGCACTGTCTGTTTCTGATGTTTGCTCTGTATCCTACAATTTTTTTTTTTTAAACTTTTAGTATGCATTGGTTTTATTCTTTGTTGTTGTTTGTTTTGATGACTGGTCATGATGTACCAGATAAACAAAACTAGTGGAAACAGACTGTTGGTGATGTGGTGAAATGCTGGGGCAGGAGAAGCATTTTATCATTCTATGATTAGATGTCAAGTTTTAGGGATCTTATTACTCTGGACCATACATTCTGCAAGAGTTTCTCAGTTTTTCTCTGCCCTTTGATACAAGAAGGCGGCTAAAGCGGGTTAGGTTTTAGGATCCCCTATCCACTTGAAAGGCTAGGGCTGGCTGGAGTTGGCTATTTCATTTCATCCTAGAGAGTTATTCTCTGATAATTCCCATCAGGTTAGGCTTAGGTTAACTGTTTCTCCTGAAGACAGTTCTTGTTAAAAATAGTGTTCTGCTCTATTTCCAGATGGTTCCCTTTCCCTTCTCCCTGCCAGAAACATGAGGTGATTTTCTCAGATATCAACTGTGAGACCTAGTCAAGCTGCTAGAGGTAAATTTCACAAAATTGTGCCACCTCGCATTGGGTCCCTCTGGAATTTTTTACTTTGAGTGTTGTCTGTACAAATGAGCCTAACATAATTCATACATTACAGTCCACGTTTCCTTACCCTTTCTGACACTGAGATTTTAATAGAGATTTCTGCTGGTGAGTCTCTGTTCTGGTAAAGCAGGAATCACAGTATTCACATGGTTTTCTTGCCAAAGTTGATAGCCATTGCCTTGTGTGGGTCTATCTACTATAGACCATAAAGTGGTGTTGATATATAAATATATATATATTTATATATATATTTATATATAAATATTGTGCTATTTATTTTTTAATTGTAGTTAGCATGGAATACAGCTTCCACATTCCTTACACAAGAACCAGACGTTAAAAGTATTCAACGTAGTAGTCTTTTAAATAAAAATTGTGACTGCTTCATGATGTAAAATATAAAATGATGTTTTTTAAATTAAGCAGTGCAGCAAATAAAACAAATTTGAATTGTTATCCTCATGAAGAGTGAGACAGAATTATCAAAATCAGATTTAAAAAAATAATAGGGTAACAGTTGCTTTATATAGAAATACATGCATATCAGTACTATCATTTCCATGCTCTGAATTTCAATGGAACTACCACTGATAGCACAGGCCTCTATCAATTTTTCCAATAGAGCCTTTCTGTCACTCTAATTATATACATTGATTCTGTTTCCATATTGGAAAGGAAAGTCATAGTTCAGAACATGTAACATTTAAACAGTACAAAACTGGTTCACCTCTACTAAATTCACAGCTGCTACAAGCTGGACACTGGTGGGAAAAACAAACAAACAAAAAAAAAACAAGAGTGATGAAACTAAAAGGCTAATTATTATACAAAGACCTAAATATAATAAAACTTGTTTTACAAATTAGCATATCATAGTCAAAAAACTGATCTTCTATGGATTACTTTAAGTAGGTGAAAGTGCTGCCATGATGCATTTTCAGTGAAATAAGTGATCATAACCCCATATACCAAATATTATTTTATGCTGTTACAAAGGCTTGACTAAATTAAGATATATTGAATTGTATTCCAATCCTGGATAACCTAATAAAACTTTGCTCAAAGTTGATGTAATATTCACTTCTTCTGATTGAATCAATTGTTACTAAGTCTCAGAACCAATTGAAACATAAGGTGTGGTCTTAACTTTCCTAATAACAAGACTTTCAAGTCCATAAATTAAAGGTGTGTGTGTGAGTCTTACCACTAGAGAGTTCAGGCTCATCAAATCCTGTTGTAGGACTTAATTATTTGTAAGAAAAAATAATTGGAGAATATAATGACACTAAACTTCATGATAAATGTACAACTTACCCCTGAATTTTGCTATCAAGGTTGACTACTTTGATCCTTTGTAATTCGAAGAGGAAATATTCTAAAGATTCAATTAGAGCAGGCTTCTATTCAAATGAAAGAATTAAACTAGTGCAACTCTTTAACTGGTAGAGTTTAGAGAGCCTTATAATTTACTTCATATCTGTTCTATCTTTATTTGATCCAACTTACTGTTTTTTGAATAGGCAAGACCTAAAATACATGCAAGGTAAGTTTAATATATTGTCAGACATATTAAACTAGAACAACCTTCTCCAAGCAGCATTGAATATTCAATCCCTTAGTGGTCCCACTTTTCATTCAAATGTAAATGTTGTAAATTCCTTTCTTCAAATCCCTATTGTCTATTTTCAAAGGAACAGTTTCTTTCTCTTACAACAATAACTTCCTTTTTGTGGTTAGTAAAGTCCTTATCACATCTGAATTTTGATATGTCTGCACAGTACTCCCCACAATATAAGGACAATGTCTTTGTACTTATCATAGTACCTCTCATAAGATTATCTACATATTAGCTTCTATAAATGTTACCAGAAGTTAATTGTTAAAGAAACATAAAAGCTTACTGTGTATTTTACATGCCTGTGATTGTAATTGACTAGCATGATAGAAAATATTTTGTCCTGAACTTGGAGGATATATGCTTTCCAGTGGTAAGAAATAGCTTACCACTGGAAAGAAAAAAAAAAAAAAGTACAAATAATTAGAGTCAGGAGATTATTTATTTTATTATTAAAATTCTCCTATTTTGTTTTAAAATATTTCATCTCTTATATTTCTACCTTATTTGCTGTTTTTGTGTAAGCACTAGATTATACTTCTATTTTGAAATAAGTTTTATTTATATATACATATATATAAATCATAATACTGTTCAAGTAGATGAAAACACATGTTATACTATCAATACTAAATAGTTGGAAATTCAATGCCTCCAAATTTATAGCTTTAATTTATGTATAAATGCTACCAAATTTTTGCATTGTGCCTGCTAAATAAAATAAAAATACATATTAATTTTATTTTCCTTTATTTGTCAAATGTTCTTAATCATAAATATGCACTATACTCATATAGCAACCAGAAAAACATGCAGTATAAAGTTGTAGAAACAAGGCAATGAAGACAGAGGAAGACACAGAGAAGGTCTTGTTTTTAAATTGAATTTTTTATCTTGAGTTGCAGCCAAGAATTTTGATTTTGTAAGCAATCACCTCACCAGATGTCTTGATATACCCCTGCCATGCCCTTGCTATTCCTTTTCTCAGTGGTGCATGTGCTCACATGTAAATAATAGATAGGGTACATTACAACATGGGGTAAATTGAACAGGTTTATTTGCCACTGAGCAAACATCTGCTATATAAAGTCAAAATTAATTGTCATCGTGAGTTTTATGCACTTATTGTTATCCAGTTAGAAAATACCCATTGTCCTAAATAATGTTAATAGAACACAGAGATTCACATACACATTCATTAGAACCTGAGCCCTTAGCTTTCAAGTCAGAATTCTGTGACACTAGCTTCAAAGCAATTGTACATCTCATCATTTTCTGATCTCTGGGAGTAAGGCAGAGCTAAATAAAAATAACATCAAAACAAATGCACCAATCACCCTCAAAACCTGCAGAGTTCTGCACCTATTCTCTGAGAACCACTGATCTGAGTTCTGAGTTGTAACCAAGTCCCCCACTTCAACATCTAGTACTTGTTGTCAAGGTATACCTAGTCATTGAATATAGAATATTTTGAGCCAATAATATTAAAAACAACATGCCTCATTTAAAGAAAACATGAAGAACCATTCTGAATTTTTTAAGCATAATCAAAATAAAATTAAAGTCAGAATATAAATGCTCTGACCATTTAAAAAATTAGAAACATTAATTAAAAATATAGCATGCATTTTCAATAGCATTTTACTATATGTAATCTCAATGACCCAAAATTTGTCTACATTTTCCTGACCATTAACATAAATTATTCTGGTTCATGAAAATGATAAATATAATGATTCAAACATAACTTTTCCTGGTTATATATGACCCACCATCAGGTTTGGGGATCACATTTTTCAAGAGATGAAAGACCTCTAGCTTAGTGCTAACTTTTATCCAATTTATTGTAAAACTCTTATAAAATTATTTTCTCTTTGTAAATTATGTTCTGTGAAGAGATGCTTTTTCCTTTCTAATAATCAGTTCTGACAGAAGATATTTCCAATATTTTTTCTCAAAATAATTAGTAGGAAGAAAGACGATAAAAGAAAAACAGTGGATTCCCAAAAGTAAAGATAATTGCAAAAATACACCCAAAAAATACAAAAAACTTGATGGTCCTAAAATCTTAATTTATCAAGGACTATAATTCAGTGAGTCTATGCACAGCATATATTTCTCTAACTTCAGAAACTGTGTCACAGATATATTTATAAGTCTAATTTGATTCCAAAGTGTTCCCTCCAAGATTACTTCTGTTACTTTTCTGCTTAACTGCTTATCAGCTAATTACATAATTTTCCTCCCTGCTTACTAAATTAAAATCCCAATTCTCCTTCTTATAGCACATTCACTCCAGATGAGTCAACACCTGTACAAAAAGGATAGCAATCATTCTGTTAGGATGTCCATGTTTCCTAGGTTGAAATACTGAAAATGTCAGCAGGACTTAACACAGAAGTGAGTTGTACACCATTAGGTGAAAACAAGCCAAAAATGTAAATAAAACACAGCCTATATTAAATCAATAAACTTTATATTTTATGTTTTTCAATTTCACTGTCTTTATCAGGATAGTTCCTCATCTTCATTCTAAATTTTAACTTTAAAATATTTTATCTTACATTGGTCTTTTGCACCTAGTGGTGAAGCACCTATAGCTGTTACAGTGTTATAGGTATATGAGGTACCTACAAAAGTGCAGCAAAAGGGAAATTATTAATATCTTCAATTTACATCTACAACATTCACTGGCACTATAATAGACTTTGATACCTTTTTTTTTCTCATTCTCATATGATCTTTGCTCCACAATATTATGCAGCTTGAAATATCCTATAGTTCATTTATATTTATCACACCCTAAGCTCCATAGTCTAGTTACACTATCACCTGCATTCCTATTTCTGCCACATTTTTAAGGAATTTAGTGATATAGTTCTAAATGGGTTACAGAATGAAGAGAAGTGTACTTTTTAATTTTATAGAAAAGTGTGATAAGAAAGTAGTGCTGAAAAGTAAACACATCATCTAGTTGTATAATGTGCTTTTCTTTCTTAATGTTGAAAGCAATACCCTGCTTTAGTTGCTAATTCTTTTTATACTTTTTGTGTTTCAATCATCAGCCATTGAACCTTTCCCACTCTAAAACACTCAGATTCTCCACTTTTAAACTTTCTTCCCAAAATTACCTAAAATCAACTTCCCCTCTCTCATCTCTTCACACATGCCCTTCTAACTGAGTAATGAAAGACTGTCCCAAGCTACTTCAAGTTCCTTTGAAGGCTTTTTTTTTTTTTTTCCTGCCTGATCAAGAAGCATCCCCACATTTAAGTATCCAATTTTCCCTCTATCAAAGAGCACTTTTCAGAGTGTTTTCAAGTAGAAGACTGAACAGCACTGACTTGAAGGGAATTATGGTGACTCTCTACCAGGGAAGGAGAAGTAGAATTGGCCTGCAGGGCTTGGATAGGGTACTAGAAAGTGGTCTAATGTGATAATGATTTAGTGATAGCTCTAATTATAGCACAACTCACCCCAGCAAATGTCTATTGAACATAAAGCCATTTAGCAGGAAGTTGCAGGCTTCTCTGGTGGCAGAAATAAAGCTGCCCATCACAGTGTTTGTTAGTAATAGGTTATCATTATCCTGCCTCAAAAGTCTTTTTTTTTTTTTTCTGTATCTACTGAGGGTATGAAGTACCACTTGATCAAATTTTCTATGACTGTAACAAATTTCTAAACTGAAAGGTGGCCCATTTTAAAGGTTTAGTAACATTAAATGAGCACAATCACTGAAATAATTAAACTTCTTAGTTGAAAAGGAAAAATAAACAGGGAATCATTTTTGGATCTCTGAACAAAACAGAAACACAACAGTCATTTTGTTATTTCAGAATTATAGAGGCCTTGAAACTAGTCTCATCCTGAATTTAAAGTGCCCAAAATTGTGATTCTTTTAATTTCAATTATCATGTTCCCATAAGTTGATTATACATGGTCATTATTTTAAGTCATCCTCAAAAATTGAGAAAGTACAAATTGTTTTTCCCTATTATTCTTAATGTTAATACCAGCATAATGGGCAGGCATTACTGAGGTGTGTGCATCTCTACTTTTCTTATAAGGTTATCAGTCATTGAATTCAGAGGCCATCCTAATCTAGCATGACCACATTTTCACATCAGCATCCTGTAATAAGCTGATTTTCAAATAATTTCACAGTCAAAGTTCCCATGAAGATATTAGTTTGGGAGTAATCTATTCAACTTATCACATGTTCATTGAGTGATGTACTTCACTAGTGTCATACTGTATAGCCGGATTTTGGAAAGTATTTATTATAGTTTATTTCAATAGCTGTGTGCATGATCTAAATAAAAATATATAAACACAAGAGAAAGGCATCAAAGTTGTTGTGACATGTACCATCTTGTAATTATCACTCTTAATAGCTGTGAGACATAGATTTTAGAATGCATGACATTTCTGTCATGAACTGCAGAGCAAATATCTCATTCTGGACAGTTAGAATCAAATCTCACTTAGTTTAAGGAACATACTGAACTAATTTCACTATAGATGGAATGTCTTCTAATTCACTGAGAATGTCTTAGAAAGGTAGTAATGCATAAACATTAGACCATAGTGGCAGACAATGAAAAATGTTTTCAAATACATTCCCTAAAGTGACTAGTTCAAATTCAAACAAAAAATGTATCTCAAACATGGCTCTGAAATATAACAAAATTACTGACTTAAAGTCCAGTGAGTGAAAAATAAAGTCATTCAATTCATTAAGGAGAGAAATCTTTGGATCTGATCTCCTATAAAATCTAAAGATGGTATTTTGTAATTTTGTAATTTTGTAATCATTTTGTAATTTTGTAATCATACCTCTCAATATTTTCAAGCAAGAATGAAAGAACCTCATTCCCCCATTTCTTACAATAATGTAAAGTACTTAAAAAAAAAAAAACAAAAAAACAGAACATCCCATATTATTCAGATCCTATGTGTCCTGAAACAAATCTCTAAACCTCAGTGGGGTTTATTTTTTACTTTTATAAATGGGCTTTACAGGTTTGTTTGAATATTCTAATAAAATGATGTTTAAATAAATAAATGTAGTTTGGGATCTAGTCCATGTTAAATTATAATTAAGCTGTAACTTCAATTCATTAAAAATTTCATATTGGGCCCTCCCTGGTGGCGCAGCGGGTTAAAGCACAGCACTGAGAAGCTAAAGCCACTTCCACATGAGTTCGATTCCCGCCTGCCCTGGGGGAGACCACATGGCGTGGCAGACCTCTCCTGACCCGCCCGCTGCTCCCCTCAGCAGTGTACTTCTTCGATCTGCCTGTTCTGCTCCCCACTCTGTCTCTGGTGAAGCCTCTCACCGCCCCTGAGCCTCTGGCCTGTACCCCAGTTCTGTATGCATAAATAAATAAATCTTTAAAAAAAAATTTCATATTGTTTAAGTACTAACAATATGTGGACAATTCAGAATTATCATTATTGTCTGTGAATGTAGTATTTGATGGATTTATTCACTTGGAAAATATTTAATGAAATACTTTAGAAGGATGGTATGAACATATTTCAAATAAGCCACTGATTACATCTGGTGAATTGTTACTATACCATAATTTTGCAGGCATACACATTTGAAAATATTAGATGCTCCATCTTTGTATCCTTATTATGCTAGGTGATTATAGGACATCATTTTTCTTTGGAATTCTCTTTGAAATTTAATAGACAATAAAAATGATGCATTATGTTTACAGAAGGTTACTAATTGCTTATGATATATTTGATATACTGTTGCATTTACTCTTGACTAATTTTTCTGTACAAGTTCACTTTATAATAAGTGTTCACTTCAAATCTTGCTCAGTTTCTCATTTAAAAACAAT
The DNA here is from genome assembly GCF_000260355.1 of Condylura cristata. Classification (NCBI taxonomy): domain Eukaryota; kingdom Metazoa; phylum Chordata; class Mammalia; order Eulipotyphla; family Talpidae; genus Condylura; species Condylura cristata. Next base: position 55,012,276 of record NW_004567104.1, on the reverse strand, counting down.
TTATTGTGGTTACTTTTGTAAAACTAACAACTGTTAAGTGCTGGTTCTACCAATTTATTTGGGACTATATCAAACTAAAAAAAAAAAAAATTTCTGCACCTGAAAAGAAATTGTGACTTAAGTGAAAAGGCATCTTATTGAATAGAGAAATATTTGTACATTGTGCATCTGACAAGGGACACACATCTAATACTATTTTATTAATTGTGGGTGTTTGTTGCTATATATAGTATTACTTATTTTGAAATATTTCAAAATATATTTATATTCGAAGAGACTGTTATATTTAGAAAATATCTAGGAGAGTATATTAACTTGGAGTAAAATTAAATATCAGTAAAAAGAAGTATTTTATATAAATAGAAAAAAGACAAATATCCTATAACATTTAAATTACTTTTATCATGGTCATGACTCTTAACATGAAATTTACCTTTCTAATTTTTTTTAATAATATAATAGTTTATTTTTACATCATTTTGTGCCTTTTTCCATCTCAGTTGTAATCTCTGTGCGCTTTCCATGACCAAATCATCCATGTGCCAACATCATAGTCCAGTGCATTTCCCTCCCCCCACTGTTTTTTGATCCCATTCCCCATTCTCTGGTATATAGCTGTTCATTATTATTATTTTCTCGCCTGTTCCGTTATACTCCTGCTATGAGTGGAACCATCCAGTATTTTTCCTTTTTTTTTCTGGCTCATTTCACTAAGCATGAACTTTTCCAGTTCCATCCATGTTGCTGCAAAAGGCAAGTGTTTTTGTTGTTGTTGTTGTTTGTTTGTTTGTTTACTGAGTAATATTACCATTGTGTATATGTACCCACATCTTTTTAATCCAGTCATCCACTTTTGGGCATTTGGATTGTTTCTATGTCTATCCAATTGTAAATAAAGCAACAATTAGCATGGGGGTGCAGGCATCTTTTTGAATCTGTATTTTTGTGTCTTTTGAATAGATACCTAGGAGTGGGATTGCTGGGTTGTATGGAAGCCCAATGTTTAACAGTTTGAGGAAACTCCACACAGTTTTCCATAGCGGTTGTACTAGTTTGCATTCCCACCAGCAGTGCAGGAGAGTTCCTTTTTCTCCACATCCTAGCCAACATTTGTTGTTGCTAGTTGTTTGAAGATGTGTCATTCTCACTGGGGTGAGGTGGTATCTCATTGTGGTTTTAATTTGCATCTCCCTTATTACAAATGATGTTGAGTATTTTTTCATATGTTTGTTGGCCATCTACATTTCTTCTTTGGAGAAGTGTCATTTTAGCTCTTCTGCCCTTTTTGATGGGGTTGTTTATTTTTATTGAGTTTCATCAGTTCTATGTATATCTTTGTGATCAATCCATTATCACTAGTTTTGTGTGAGAAATTTTTTTTTCCAATCAGCAGGATGTCTGTTTGTTTTTTTATGTCTCTTTTGCTGTACAGAAGCTCTTTAACTTGATGTAGTCCCATCTACTTACCCTTGCATTTACTATCACTGCATTGGGTGCTGTATCTTCAAAGATGTTACTGAAGTGTATGTCATGTAGTGTTTCGCCTATCTTTGCTTCCAGGTATTTTATGGTTTCTGTTCTTATGTTAGGGTCTTTAATCCACTTTGAGTTGATTTTTGTGTATGGTCCTTTCTAAAAGGTTTTAAAGTGAAGGTTGCACTTTTGTTTTAAAGATACAAAGATCTCTCGAACTTATTTCTGTTGTATAACTAAAATTCTATAACATTTGATAGAACTCCCTATTCCTGCTCCAGGCCTAGAACATTTAGAGCTGTTGATTTTTTTACAAAAGTGTGCACACATAATGGCAAAATGATTTCCCATTCATTATTGAGAACACTTATTTGTAACATATGCTTTTGTTACATCATTTGTTTTTGCACGTTAATAAGCTAAGTTAATAAGCTAACTCCCAAGGGCCGCATATATTTCCTCTAAATATTGGATGCTTTTACCACTCCTTTATGACACATACACTAATCATGTTAAATTACAGAGAACATGTAACCCATTGTAAAACATCACAGCCTAAATCAGCATTACTGAAATGATTCTACCAAGAAAAAAAAAAAAAGTAGAAGAAATTTTATTTTAATGCTTAGGCTATATAAAGCTTTATTGATTAGGAAAAAAAGAATAGATTGATTGCTATTAGCCTGTATGGATAAGAACGGAAATCAAATATATAAAGTAAAGAAACCGTGTTATACAATAAATTCTTATTAACTTTTTCTTTGATTGTTACAATTGGGCAAAACAGATTGGCAAATGAAAGTAAACTACTACTTCTACTCAAATTGAAATATAAGAAAAGGAAAACAGAGAAAACAAAAAATGAAATCAGTCAAAGTACAAAGTTTAATGTATACCTCAAATTTTAAAACTGATTTTACAGTAATATTTAGAAAACAGTAGCATTGATTATGCTAAGTATCACAATACAATCAAATTAGATATGGGAAATTTGTTCAGTTTGAAAAATCTACACTATCTTTATATTTTGAACTTATTTTAAAAAATACATTCTAGAATAGCTACTCTCATAATTAAAATGAACTGTTATAATTAATTTTATATAATATACTGTGTTATCAAAAGGATTGAAAATATATTATTCTTTGTAATTTATTTTTTTTTAAAGATTTTATTTATTTGTGCATACAGAACTGGGGTACAGGCCAGAGGCTCAGGGGCGGTGAGAGGCTTCACCAGAGACAGAGTGGGCAACAGAACAGGCAGATGGTCAAAGTACACTGCTGAGGGGAGCAGCAGGCGGGTCAGGAGAGGTCTGCCACACCATGTGGTCATCTCCGGGGCTGGCGGGAATTGAACTCATGCGGAAGCGGCTTTAGATTCTCAGTGCTGTGCTTTAACCCACTGAGCCACCAGGGAGGGCCCTTTGTAACATCTTTCTCTCATCATGGTCACAGTCTGGAATAGTCTTTGTTGGTATAAAATAATGATTCATAAAAAGGCTATGGGAAACATTTGGTATAAAATATGACAGAACAATGTCTGTATTCTGAAAAGTAAAGCTAAATTTGAATGATACAGAAACATACAAATTAAGAGAATTAAAATAAATGCAACTGAGGGTTCTTAAATGAGACTACACTATAATCAGTGTAAATTTGAACCAAAAGTTTTTTGTATACACACACACACACACATTATTACGAATTTGTTATATTATTGTAATGTTATGTGTCATATATTATGCACTTATACATATAAGTACATTATATATATTTCCTCATTTGATATTAACAGATTTATGAGGTAGGTGCTATCATAATCCTCAGCTTAAATAAAATTAAATGAAATTTATAGATTTATTAAACACATAATTTAGGAAATCCCCCCCAATGGTTTCTAGTTCCACATATAAAGAGATCAAAGTTGCCACTATATTGTAACAGCAAAATAAAAAAAGAACAGACTAGAAATCATCAACTCTATTATGATTTATAAGACATATGAGAACACACAACAAAATTACCCACACAACAGAAGAAACTAACACATGAATAAGAGAATGACAGCTCCCTGCAAAAAAACTTAAGAGCAAAAAAAAAGTGGATATCATTGCCAAGTAGGTAAGCATAAACTGTAATGAATTTGTGAATGTTTGGTGTGGACAACGTTTGAAAACTCCAATGGGATTTAGTCACAGAGGACATCCATAATTTTGTGAGATTTACCCTAATGAGATTAATCTAACAATACATATTTGGGAACCATGCTTCTGTGTGGTGCAGAGGAAAAGGAAAAGCAGTCACTTTGAAATACAATATAAATCTGCTCTTCAAAAAGTCTGCCATTTTAGGGGAATAGTTGCATGACAATAGCAAACACTCAACTGCTGAACTGACATAGGAGAAGGAAAATATGATTCCATCCCAATCTATCCATATTTTCCCCTTAAAAGGACAGGGGTAAAAAAAAAATCAAATACCTTATGAATTCTCAATAAAGTAAACAACATGCAAGAACAAAGGAAGAACCATAAGAAAAAAAAACAACAAAATAAGACATTCAAAAGATAACACATTATGTAACAAAAATGAAGAATAATGATTATGATTGTCTTAATAATAGACTGGATATAATAAAGGCAAACATAGTTGAGCTTGACATCTTTGATCTCAACAGATATCTTCTAAACAGAAAAGCAAATAGAACAGATAATGAAAATACCAGAATAGGATAACCAAAGACTGTAGGTACCTATCAAATGTACAAGATACCTCTGGTGGCATTATCAGGAGAAGGAGGCTATCAGAAAGAAACAGAAGATATATATATATATATATATATATATATATATATAATTTCCTCTAAATTAATGTCAGATTAAAAAATATAGATTCAAAAAAATCAGAAAGACAAAGAAGGCTAAATGATAAGTAAACAAGCAAACATGGGGCATGCCATTTTTACACACATACATTAGAAGATAAAGAATAAGTCCTGAAAGAAGTCAGAACAAAAAGAAACAAACAAACAAACAAACAAACATAGATACAAAGGAACAACATAGCACTGAAGAAATCAATTGCATCCTTCTCTTCATGTTTTCTATCCTCTGGGATTATCTAAGGGTCTCTGGCCTTTTGTGGAAGATGCCACTCAAAACTTTGAATGCACTTAGGCCCCTGAGTTACTACTGCTGAGTGAAGAGATCCCATAATCACTAATACCCAAAGCCATATTATGTAATTATATAAGGAAAAAATAAGCTGCAATTGATTAACCTACAAAAATATTTGCTTGTTTGTTTTTACTGACATTTATCACTTAATACAATTCTTACTGAACCAATTCTCTGGTAATTCATGTGTTTTAGGTGGTATTGATGACTGTTCTTGTCTTCTTGTATGGTGAATAATTGACTCAAATTTGATCAACAAAAGTTAATCAGTATCAGACTTGCAGTGAGTGACTCAAGAATGACACTTAACCCAAGTGGGGCCAATCAGCACATTCTCTGGAGTTTTATGTCAATTATGACAACAGACATTTCCACAGGTTTGGAATTAGGAGCTGAATGGATGCTATAAATTGAAGTGGCTGACATCTATCCTTTTGGGCCTAAGAAAACAATTAATTTGCTGTAGAAAAGAAAGCGGGCATCATACAAATAAAAGCAGAGTTGAGATAAGTGGAAAGACAGAAACAGCCCTCATATATTTCTATCTTGTCATCTGTGGTTCTTTCATGATTTTTTTCTGCTTAAGGCACTCTAAGGGAATGCTTTGCAATTTGATAAAGAGTAATAGAATAGAATCAGTAATTTCTAATATTTAAAGATATCGCTTTTTCTGCCTGGGAATCAGCATTCATGTTTTAATTTCAACAGAAAAAAATCCATTTTTAAATATGAAATAATGAGACATATTTGATGAGAGTTCTCTGAAGTACATATTCAGTTCATTTGTTTCTTATTTTATTTGCCTAGTTCTTTAAGTATTCATTGAAAAAAGTACTTTTAAAGTATGATTAAAATTATATTTTTGAAAAAAATATTTTCCTTAAAAATATTATTAATTTGTTAATTCAGCAATATTCATTAAACTATAGGTAAGAAAATATTGTTTAATCAATAGGTCAACCCCTGCCTAGCTTTCTTCCTAGCAGAATGGATCTCTAAACTTGAGAAATATATTAGTAGTTCATGGTGACTGACAATAAGGGATTTTCAATGAACATTTTTGATTGAAAAAGTGAATAAATAAATGAATATATATATATATATGATAATGCCATAACACTTTAACACAATCCCTCTAAAATCAGCACATTATATTATTATTGCTTGTTCCTTCTGTCAAAAATATTATTGGGGGGGGACTTGCCTTTAGGAAAAACACCTCAATATACTTTCCTTCCCAAAGAATACTCTCCTCTCCCCAAAGAGGATGCAAAAAGTGACACTATAGGAGTCATGTTAAAACAGTACTGGAGAAATCCTCTTTAGGAAAAGCTGCTTTACTACCTGTTTAAACTAAATCTGATCCTTGGACCAAGCTAAACCACAATGTTCCAAGAAATCAACAAATATGATAATATGCTGTTTGAAGGAAATGATAAAGACAACTTTTTCTCCTTTTATTTATGACTCTTTCCACCTGATAATTTTTACCTGGTGACTCCTTCACATTACCATAACTTAACTCATTATCTCATCCATTGTCAAAACTCACCCTCCATCATCTCACTCTTTTTCTTTCTATAAGAACTCTACTCCCTACCTAACTCCATCAGGATCTCCTTTAGTTTTCTGCCTAAATATGTACACTCACCCTGTCTCTAGTGAATCCTTTCACCCCCTGCACCTTTGGCCTATACCCCAGTTTTGATATATGAGTAAATAAATAAAAAATAAATAAATATAACAAGATAGGCTTCCCCCAGAGAGATGATTATGGTCTTTGCCTATATGACACAAATTTTATTACAGTGATACACCTTGTTCGTGGAGTGATGTGGATTTTCTACAAAATCTGTAACTGATGACATTAGTGGATAGAGGGATAAAGTGTATCCATGTAATACAAAATGTCCCTTTTGCAGTTATAGATCTCACCTTAGAATGCAGCTCATCAATAATAGGGCTGATATTCTGATATCTATTGATTGTCATCCTAAATCATTTAAGATTTTGTGTACTTTTAGCACACTCAAAAAAAAAAGTAAATTGTCACATACTCCTTACTATGTTTTTCTTGAAGCAGATTCTCATAATTCTGAACAGATAATTTATAAGGGATTGTTCTCAGATGATATATTGCAGAAGTGAGAATGGCTACATGTCTGGAGTGAAATCAATTTATAATGTAATTGTAGATGAAGACTTAGCTAATCCTGTAGGCTCCTGGTTCTGGAGTTTCTCATCAGTGTTTCCCCATACTAAGGCAAAAGGACTATGCAATTGACAGCTGAGATGACCAAACAATGGCTACAAGCTGCCCCTGAGAAATAGACATATCTAGGCAACAAAGTTCCCTGCAGTTGAAGGTAATTCCCAATTGTAGTTTCATATTTTGTTAAAGGAAAGGTAGATGGGCCCTCCCTGATGGCACAAGGGATTAAAGCACAACACTTTGAAACTAGCCACACCTGTTTCAGCAGGAGCTCAATACCCTGGGCCTGAACCCGGTGGTGACACACATGGCACAGGAGACCTCTCTTGTCTCACCTGCTGCTCCCCTCAGCAGTGTACTTCATTGTTCTGTTCCTCATTCCGTCTCCGGTGAAACTTTTCATCACCCCTACACCTCAGGCCTAAACCCCAGTACTGTATGCATATATAAATAAATCTTAAAAATAAATGCAGAATGAGAATACTCTGCCAAAAAAAAATTGTCAGTTTTTAATAGTCATACAAATAGTTAATAGATATGCCAAATATCCTATTTCTATTTATTTACCAAAGTGAACTAACATTTATTTTACATAAAAAGATGCATATAAACTTGAATGACAGCCTTAATTTTATTAACCAAAATCTGAACCATTCTAAATGTCCCTCAGATTATCCAATGAATGGATAAACAAATGTAGTAAATCCACACATTAGAATACTACACAGAAATAAAAATGGAACACATGTCAAATACAACACTGATGTTCTTAAATACTTTACATTAAGTTAAAAATGTCAGGTATAAAGGTTACATATAAGATTAATTCTATGTATAAAATTCTAGCAAAAGACTGTCTGTGATAACAAAAATCAAATTAGCTGTTTCCAGGGATTGCTAGTGGAGAGATGGGTTTACTACAATAGAGAAAGGAATATGTGCAATACTGCAACACTCTTTATTTTGCTTTTGGGTATGAATTCATGAGTGCATGTATTTATCAAAGTTTGCAGATTTGTCCAATAAAAGAGTGACTGTTGTAGTCTGCAACATTGTACGCCATAAAAATCAAGAGTAAAATTAATTGTTATTAATATAACCATGCTTACAGATACTTTTCTTACAGAGAATTCAGTTGTAGTAATGTGAAGTTAAACTTATGTGAAGAGTTGACACAGAATTTTACATGATAAAAATAATGTATGTGCACAAAAAATAATGTATGTGATACATTCACAGGGCTACTATAAGAAATATAGCATTCAAAAGTTCTAAAATGATTTAAAATATAGGTGAGTAGTGGTGATATATGAATCACAAGACTAGGGTATAAAAGCAGGTATTTTTGCCACTAAAAGAGGCTATTTTAATGAAAAAATAGGCACACAATCTATAATACTACCTCATGAAATAAGGTAGATTTAGCAAATAAGCACAATACTATAATTTCAACATCACATACAGTTACAGAATTACAAATTAAAATGGTAATGAGCTAATACTACAGTCTCCTTAGAGCAGCAAAACCTAGAGCATTGAGAAAAAAAATTGTCAGTAAACAGAGCAATAAGAAATCTCATTCACTGATTATGTGAATATAAAACAATACAATCACTTTAGAAGATAGGTTAGCAGTTTCTTGCAAACTATGTATCTTACTGTAAGATCTAGCTTCATGTGCTTTGATATTTACACAAAAACCCCCATAAGAATGCTCAGAGCAGCTTGATTGACAATTGGAAGCAATCAAGATATCCCTCAAAAGATTGAGTGGATAAATAAAATGCATCCCAATATCCAATAAACAAAAATAAGCCAGTCATGAATCCATGAAATGACATAGAGGAATCTTAAATGTAATATTACTAAGTAAAAAAAAATTCATTTTGAAATTTTACATAGTATAAGACTCCAACTATCATCCATTCTGGAAAAGGCAAATTACTTAGGTAGTAAGGAGGTCAGTGTTTGCTAGGGTTCTCTGGTGGTAGAAATAATAGCTGAATGAGTACAATACATGAGGGTTTAAAGATAATGAAACTATCTGTATGATGCTGCAATAATGGATGAACGTCATTATACATTTAGCAAAATGCACAGAATGTACATACATAACAGAGAGAGAGCCTTAATGGAACATATGTGTTTTAGTTAATGTTATTTTACTAGTGTAGGTTCCCCAAATATAATAACTGACTAACATAATATGCTATTGAAGAGGGTGGGGAGTACATAGTGAGTGGAAATAAGAACTCTTACTCCCCACACAGTATCTCTGTAAACATACAATTACTCAAAAATGCATTCCATAATTAAGAACAAACACGGCAGGCTCTGAGCTATATAAACAGTATAATATTCAAGACACTACTGTTTGCTTTTTACAAATATAAAATTTGCAACGTAGAAACAAGAATTGAGCAGATGTTTTATTTTTTTTAATCTTTAATGAAATTAGGGCAATTTTGACATGAAATTAATTAGTTGTTTGAGTATGTTGTGTAATAGGAACCTTAAAGCAGGCAGTCTGCAATGATGTGTTCAAAGAGAATCTTTAATGACTGGGAATGAGAACAAGAATAATATTGATTGCTGTTTGCAAATAACTACTTGTCTAGAAATTTCAGCAAACAAAAAATAGTCACTATACAAATTAGTTACACTGCTCCTAAAAACTGGTATTGTAAACCATTTCATACTATATATTTTTGAAATTCAGATACCCACTATTCTTGATATATATAAAGTAGGTGGGATACAAAGAAAACAACAAAATAAAATGTGTGAAAGATGACTAGGAACACTTGCAAAAAGAGGTGAAGTTGAAAGTGATCACAGTTGTATGCTTTCATTAGAATGCAGGAGGATAAAGTTCCAAATTAAAACATTTATGGTGGTTAAAAATGGGAAAGACTATCAATGTGATGTGCAAAAATACTCTTTTGGAAGTAGCTCCCTATTTACAGCACATGCTCATCTATCTTGTAGACACTAAGTTAGAGTTACTTTCAGCATAGATACAACTTGGTTTTGTCAAGGAAAGACTGCAGAGAAGGAGCTATTAGGTCATTGAATGATATGTACAGTTGGATTTAATTAGGGCAAAGTGATAAGTGATAGTTTTAGCACAAGAATTAACACAGATGGTTGAAAAAGACAAATTTAGTATCTTCAATCTGGAAAATGTCAGGCTCAGCATAGATAATGAAGTCCTAGAAAATAAAGAATGAAATAAAGGCTCTACTTGAAATGGTAAATGATTCTAGGAAGGAAAGAATGCACACACTATACTTAGAATTCCTAAATAGATAATGACTATATTAGCTAAACTCAGATTCTCTGCTATAGTAACTTAATGAGTACAAAAATGGAAAACTTCTGTCAAGATAATAAATATTAAGATAAAAGTTTCAGACTTATTTTTTAAAAGAAAGATATAAAATATAATGACCACAGTTCAAATTTTATATCACTAAATTTTAAATATCTTTCTAAACAAATTTATAACCTACCTCATTTTTAAGTGGCAATTATATCTGTAGATAACATGTAGGGAAACTGAGCTTTTTAATCACTCCTAATTATTTCTTACAACTATCTGTGAATTAGTACTGAAAACATTAAATTAAATTACTGAGTTGGATTTTCTATGCAATATCATTCCAAGTTCTACTGTAGAAATAATTCATATTGACTATAATTGATATTTATTCAAATTTGAGTTATCCAAAGGACCAACATAAGCAACAGAAAATTCCTCAGAGTTTAAATTAAAGGAGAAATGAGTATTGGCTTTTTAATAAAAAAAAAAGAAAACTAAAAAATAACTTATATTTTAATATATCATAGATATCTGAGATATTTAGGATTTCTTCATTTGAAGAACCCATAACCCATCTCAGACACTGCTTAATAGAAGTTTGTAAAGGAAAAAAAAAATACCTGATATTTGATAAAGAGATCACTTAGTTATATAGACTAGTACATTAATTTATAGATATGTACTATATATGCACATATACATTAATATATGCACAGAGAAACACACATGCATTTGTGTATAAGTGTAATATGTACATATAGAGAAAATAAATTGATGCTGACAACAAAAACAAATCAAATATCTTTCTGAACATTTTCTGAAGGAAAATGAAAGTAGTAACTATGCCAGCAGCAGCAGGACTGCCACGTCACATGTCTATTCACAAGCACATATCCTTTATTCCGGTTGGCATCAAACTGTGTCTACTTATTCAGAGTACTGGACTTTAAATTGGGAGATGGGAGAAATCAGAATCAGCTACCTATCTCTTAAGTATTGGTATCTTTATCACCAGAGTAACATCAAACTGCCTAAAACTATGCTCTGTTTGACTAGTATTATTGAAGCTACATGATGGGGGTAAGGAGATGAAAAAAAAAATAGTCTAGCAAATTTATGAAAGGTGTGAAAGGTGACCTGTGAGTGAGAAAGAGAAAAAAAAAATTCTTAAAAAAAAAAAAACAAAACTGAAGCTGCAAAAGATTATGAGCAAAAATAACGTGAAGAAAATTAATAATATAATTAAAACATGATCTTAGAATGCAAGTAATACAATCTTATTACAAAGAGAAATGAAGCAATTTGAAAATTATTGTTACTAATAAATAAATAAGCATATACATCATGTGTGTAGATGACCTACAATCTACTTGAAATTATTTTTCCTACAGAGAGTGTGAAATAGAGATAATTTCATTTGCCTTTTAGATAAGTGGTTGTTCAGGGTAATTTACTGATTTTTTTTTCCTTTTTTCATGACAAAGCAGGACCAACATATTCATAAATTAAAGGACAATGTGTTTTGTGTATACTTATAAGATCTCTGTTCTATTAATTTTATTTCTTTTTCTGTCCTCAGGTAGTGTATCATGACTGCTATTACTTCATTATAAATTTTGTGATTGAGTAAATGCTCCCTCCTTGTCAATTCATAATCATTTGCATTCCATGTAGATTTTGAAATCACCTTGTTCAGTTGTATTTAATTTCTTAAGATTTTGGTTTCATAGTGTTCATAAGTGGAAAAAAAGGAAAAGTATGTATCCTTGAAACAATATTTTCATTGCACAAATAAAGCATATCCCTCTGCTTGAGTACCCTTTCTCATTAATGTACAATTTTCTAGATTATTCCAAGTTACTAAATATTATTGGTGATATTGCAAATAGTAGCTATCTAAAATATTGCTTTTGTAAATGAATTTTCACAAATATGCAGAACTAGTATTTTAATTGCATACACAGCTTTCAATAATAATTACATATTTATTTGTATATCATTTATTTTTAGTTACTCTTGTGAAAATGCTAGTTTTCTGTGCAATATTTTGCCTTTTCTATCATTTCATCTCCTGTCTCTTGAAAATATATGCCATCAACTTATCTTAATAAATAAAATTATAAAATTTTGTGAACAAATTATATTCAACTCTCTTTGTTTTTTAATGGGTTTACATTTTTTTAAATCTATTTCAACTTTCATTCATTATAAACACCATCCTACCTCTATTTCAACATGTACTTTTTCCTAGCAATATACTTTGTGGAATATGACATATTGTCCCGTCAGTTTTCTTTTCTGATTCTGCCCAACCATGGCTAGTTGTGTCTATGACATAATAGTGCAGGCAGATAAAGGACCAGGCATATATAAGGGAGAAAAAAGTGACATATGTTGAGAAACTATACAGGGATTCACAGCCACAATTATTTCAATCCCCTTTTTCACCATTTTTCCCACAGACCTTATGAAATGAATATTTAAGAATCTGGTAAACCATAATTCTATAAAGCAGAGAGACAATTTTGTTTTTAATATTTATACACATATTATATATTTTTAAAAATCTCAAAAAGAAATTGACCTAAATTTTTAAAAAGCATCAAATAACACACCAAATACATTAATTTATGAGTCACCCCATGACCATCATATGTTATTTCTTTCACTTATTTGTAACTCACCATTCTTTTTCTTTTTAACTCTACCAGGTTAACAGACATTTAAATTGGAACCCAACAACTAAGAAGCTCTTTACATAACTAGTTTTTTCTTTTCTCTCTTTCAATGGTTTTAACTTTTGTAAGTATTGTGGCTGAATATAACTCTTCTTCACAGGTAGCTATACTACCTGTTCTCAGCTCTTATCCTTGACCTGCAGAGTACTCCCACTATATTTCTAATTTTTATATATAGTACAAACATATGTCATGAAACCATGGGACTCCAAAGCTGTTAGTAGCTACACCTCAACTTTTCTTCTAAATATATATGATGTTTTTCTTTTTGTGAATGAAAAAAAGCAGCCAAATCAGCAGGACAAAAACTATTTTTGCAATTCTGGCTGAGATAGTAAGAATGCCAGTTTATAAACCTATTAAATGACATGCCTGTATACTGAGATTTCCAACAAAGGTGTTAAATGCATCTGAAAAGACTTGATACAGTTCAATTTTTACAGCTGACCTTCTTTATCATCCTTGAAAATAATGAATATTAAAAGAGTTGTTTGGAAGTTAGGCTTTTAACATGACCAAACTGCTCAGCATCATTTAAAAAAGGTGAATACAGTAAAACCAAAAAACACACAAATTCAAAATAATACAGTATTGAAAACATTAATGAGATATCATTGCACATAAGAAATAAAATATAGAAAACTTTATTATTTAATTTATAAAAGTAGGATAATTATAATATGGTGCCTATTTTATAATACACAAATAAGAAAAAAACCTACCATAAAAACTATAAAAGATTAATCCTATGTAAATTAACTTAAAGGATTCCAAACATGAAAATGTGAACTACAGAATGCTTTTCTCCCAAACTAATGAATACCTTTTGAAGTGTTAATGTTAAAGTCAGGTGACTAGTTCAAAAAATACACAAATAATTAAGTGTTTCCAGTGCTGTCTGTGAATATAAAGAGTGATATTAAGCATTTGTATCACCTACATTGCTCCAATCTACTTTCATTTATTAGGCATAAAAATGAATGCAACAACTACAAAACTACAATGTGTACAACATTTATTATGATTTTCTCATATGTATACATTTTATTTAGGAAAGTAAGAGAGCAGAACATTTATTTTTAGAAGTTCAATTAAATGAAATTCAATGAAAATTACATGCCTAAGTATTTAGAGCACTACGTTGCAAACATTTGCACATAGCATATATACAGAATTACCCTGTTTATTATAGAACAAAATAAAAGAAAACAACTTACAGTTGGACTAGGCCACACTAATTTCCATCGGGATACTGAAGAGAGTAATAGCTCAGCAAACCTGCAACCCCTCAAGGTATACCCATGTGTGCTATACAGTTCACTTCAACTGTCAAGCTCAACTTAGGGAGGACCCAAGTAGGAAGAGATTGTCAAGACAAGTCTTCTTGGATTTGAATACTTCTAGGTCTTATATTATATATCCATTAATTCACAGAAGAATATCTTATGTTATAATAATGTCAATTACATCTGAAGAGGAGTAAATGTACAACTCTAAATCATCTACAAAATTATAAACTAAAGTCACCTTAAAAATATAATGCAATTTATAAAACAACCATAATGTGAACAATGATAGAAAAATCTATACAAAAATACCATGTATAAGAAACTCTGCTGTTGTTGCAACTAGAAAAATCTATCAATTTGCGAGGTGGCTTGCACATGAAAGCAAAGTTTGTGCTAAACATTGTTATTAAATGAACTAGTGTGTGTTTGTTTCAATCATAGGCAGGATCTTGAGCCAGGAATAGATAATCACAATTGGTTTGACTGTAGCATGTTTATTTAGATGCACTATCCCTACTTTACACAAAATTAATGCTACTTTTGAATCTAGGGAAAGTTTGGAAAGGAGTCTCTGACATGGCCTGTTGAATGGCCTAAGGAGGCCCAGAAGGGCACTATACCCAGAGGAACCAGTAACTTGTGGTAAATGAAAGCACATCATAGACATTGGAGACTACAACTGACTACAACAAAGAGACACTGAGGAAATTCAGCTCTATGCAACTGGAGGTGGGAGAAGGGAGTTACCTAAAGAATGTAGCAGGGATTAAAACTAGGTGATACAAATCTATTCTCTCATGTTTGGTTGGGGGCATCAGAGAGAAGAGGTAGAGGCAACCTTCACTGGGGGAGATGACTCCAATGACAGGTGTTATTCAGAAAGAAGGGACACCGAGGGAAGAGGACAGTGTGCAGAATGGCTCTCCACTTTACCCACCCCCACAGAACTTCAGTTGATGCTGTGGTGCAGCAAAAGTGCAGTGGAGACTGTGGAGATGAGGTACTAGAAATACAGAGAGAAGGCCTATCAGTGCTACCATAGTCATAAGCAGTCCTATATAACACTTTCACCAGAGACTGGATCCTGTTATGCCCCTTCTTCAATGTTTGATTCAACAGCTACAGATCAAGTCACCTTGACTTACAAAAGTCATATCACATATTGAAATTCAATGCCAGACAAAGAAGATAGATATAGAGAGATAAAAAAAGAAGAAGAAAGATGATAGGATGATAGGCAGATAAATAGATGGAAAGATAGATATTTAAAAAATATTTTAAAAAACACACAAACATTGCATCATCTTCTGTAAAAATGGATAGTCTACAAATGGGAAGACAGAAAAAATATAACACATGACACCCAGTGACCTCAGAGAACACAGAAAGACAGACTTCAGAATCCAACCACATATGCATGAAAGATTTTTCTTTCCTATCAGGTAGAGTTCAAAATTAAAGATGGAAGAAAATTACATAAAGCAGATCTAAGTATATATAAAGATACAGAACTTAGAAAACAAATGCCTGGAGAAATAAAATTAATGAAAGAAGAAAAAAACTTGAAGATTTAAATAAGAAAACAATGGAACTTAACATAGGGAAGATAACATCAGAGTTATTTCCTACTTTGCTAGGGAAGAGAAAAATAAGAATAAGAGATACTCAGAGTATCTCATGATATGGTACAAAAGCAAGATGCTTCAAAATCACTGAGGACTGATGCTATCTGAGAGCTACAGAGACATTGAGGGAATTCAATTCTGCATAAAATAAAAGTGTCAAGGGGATTAGACAACTGCCAGAGCTGGTACCTTGATTTGTACAGTGCCTGCGGCTAGACAAATTACTGTGCATCAAACCATGGCAGATATGGGCACAAGTGCTGGGGTGAAACATGGAGACAAGACTGCACCTGAGGAAGTCAAATCTCAGAAAGAAACAATTCCCTCCAAACCCCTCCCTGGGAATATGGAGATATGAAGACAGGATACAGTGAAGCCTCGTTGGAAAGTGCCAGGGTTGCACTGAAAAACCAGCCTGCAGATTGCAGAGATAGATTGGAAACTCAGAGAGGGAGGTAAGCAGTGGTAACATGGCACAAGCTGATCCATGCATACTGCTTTCACCAATGACAGACTCCTTATAAATTCAGAGGATCTTAGGAAATAATATAAATATTTGTATGATAATAAATTAAATAACCTGAGAGATGGAAATATTCTTAGAAATGTATAAACATCCTAGACTGAATAGGGAAGAAACTGAAGTGAAACAGTACAATGCAGACTACTATCCTGAAAAAGCAATTAAAAAATACCCCAAAAAACAAAAGCCCAGGTTTAGGTGGTTTAGGTGGTTTTAAAAGTGTGTTCTACCAAACCTTCAATGATGCTGATACCTGTCTTTCTCAAACTTTTCTAAAAACTGAGGGAATGCTTCCAAATACAATTATGATGCAACACTGCCACAATACCAAAGTCAGCAAAGACACCATGACAAAAGAAAATTATAGAGCGGTTTCCCCAAAGGAAAATAAACACAAAAATTTTCAACATCTTAGCAAAATGAATTAAACAATTCATTAAAAAATATTGTAAACTGGCCCTCCCTGGTGGCGCAGCGGGTTAAAGCACAGCACTGAGAATCTGAAGCCGCTTCCGCATGAGTTCGATTCCCGCCTGCCCCGGAGGTGACCACATGGTGTGGCAGACCTCTCTTGACCCGCCCGCTGCTCCCTTCAGCAGTGTACTTCGTTGATCTGTCTGTTCTGCTCCCCACTCTGTCTCTGGTGAGGCCTCTCGCCGCCCCTGAGCCTCTGGCCTGTACCCCAGTTCTGTATGCATAAATAAATAAATCTTTAAAAAAAAAAAATATATTGTAAACCACAGCCTAGTTGGATTTATTTTAGGAACAGAAAGATGGTTTACTATATGAAAACAATAAATGTATAACTCAGCATATCAACAAAGGAAAGATGAAAATCATATGATAGTTAACAATATATGCTAAGAAAACATTTTATAAGATTCAACATTCATTTATGATGAAAAGACTGAAAAAATGGGGATCAATGGAACATACTTCAACCTAAAAGGCTAAATATGACAATCAAAGATGACAGCATTTGTAATGATGAATAACTGAAAGTTGTTCCAGTACAATCAGGTATATGTGTGCAGGATGTCCAATTTTATCTTTAAAAGAATATCCTACATAGCTTTGGAGTCCTAATATTGGAATGTTACCTATATTTTTTAGGTAAGAGAGGATATAAAAATAATCCAAATTGGGAAAGAAAAAGGTAAAATTATCATTATTTACTGATGATTTGATAATATACACAACAAATTCTAAGGACTCCACTAAAAGATTAAAAAAATGAAGCAATAATTAAATTTGAAAAAGCAGTTAAGTGACTAAAATCAATATTAAAAAATCAGCTATTTTCCTATATGCAAATAATGAACAGGAAGAGGGTAAACCAAAAAACAATGTCATTTGTAACTGCATCAAAAATAATTAACTGGGAGAAAACTAACAAAGGAATAAAAGACCTATACAAAAATGACTGTAAGACATTGTTAAAAGAAATAAAATAAAACACAAAGAAATGGGACTATATCCCCCGTTCATGGATTAAAAGAATCAACTTTTAGTGATCAAAAATGATCATTTTACACAAAGTAACATACAAATTGAATAACATATGATCAAGTCTCATTTTCTGCAATTTCTTGCCTCGATCAAGGATTTGTTCTATTAATCATGCCATCTTTTCAGTAAAATTTCTCTTGAATAACCTCAGATACTGAATGAAAGGCCTGCACCATCTTGTTCAGTTTTATTATATTTATCTAGCAATTTTAATTTATTTTATGATTTTCTATTATGCTTTATGAACCATTCTTATTTTTATTATTTCCTAGTTCAATCATCAAGAATATAAGAACCATAAGGAAAAATTATTCTTTGTTTTTGCACTGATATACCCCAAGTCCTTATGGAGTTTGACACATAGTAAGCACATGACACATATCTGTTGAACTTAAAAAAAAAAAAAAAAAAAGCTATTTTGGGCTCTCCCTGGTGGCACAACAGGTTAAACACCACATTTAAAGCTCTCCAAAGGCACTACAGCACAAGTTTGATCCCCCGCCAGGGAGCTGACCCACATGGTGTGGCAGACCTCTCTTGACCGCTGCTGCTTCCCTCAACAGTGTATTTCAGTAGATCTGCCTGTTCTGCCCCCAACTCTGTCTCTGGTGAATCCTCTCACCTACCACACCTCTGGCCTGTACCCCAGTTCTGTAAGCATAAATAAATATTATTAAAAATGCTATTTTATAAAATTAAATAATACTAACTATATTAAAATACTAAATTAAAATTAATTGTGTTTTATAAAGTAATTTTAAAATAGCATAATTTCTCTGCACAGCTTTATTGCTTCCTGAAAAATAAAACTGCTGCTTTTCTCAGGGATGTATGTCCTATCAATAATAAGTACATTTTGTTCTTGATTTGACCCACTGTCTTTCGAATCTTTAACACTGTTCAAAGATGCAAGCTCAAACACAAACATAGTCCAAAGAGTTCTGTTTAAGAGTTCTTGGAATTCCTTATTGTATTTTATCAAAACAAACCAACAGTTATGGTAAGAAGAATGCTCATGTACTCACATCTCCACCTTTGTTATTACTCAACCAAGTTTTTTAGTTTTAAATTCTTTATTCTGAAAATATTTTTAAAAAGTCAATTTTTATACTGTTTATTAAACTTGGTTACTTTGTAACCCCAAATACGAATAGTGACCTCAAATTTAAAATGAAAAGGTTTCTGTAAAACAGTACTAGAGTTTATGATACTATGACTCTTCTCTTGATTTTTTTATTTTTACTCAAAATATAACTCCATACTGTTAAAGTTCTTGGAAAGTGTAAACTTTAAACATATCTATTTATGGCATGTTAAGTTATTCTAAGTTACTACAAAACTAATACAGAAGAAAGTAAATTAATGTCTTAAAAAAGGGGGAATATACAAAGGCCTTTGAGAACCAATGATTCAAATTCTGTAAAAGGATATGAAAAATTAACCATGTAGATAGATAATATTAAACAAAGTGCCCTTTGTGGAAAAACCAATTAAAATATATATTTTTAATTTTCATTATCACTCTGAATAGTATATTTCAGATATAAAAGTATAATTAAATTTTGTATATTTCATAAAACTAGTAAAATAAAAATTTCAATGCAAAATGTCTCTTCTCTTGATTTTTTTTTTATTCAAAATATAACTCCATACTGTTAAAGTTCTTGGAAGGTGTAAAACTTTAAACATTTCTATTTATGGCATGCCAATTTTATGAGTCTTCAATTTTTACTCTGCTGCTAAACATATCTACATACAAAAAAATGTTCCCTTAAGTAAGATACAATAAGTCTGAGATTTGAACAAGATCCTGGATATGTACTGTTTTGTACTTCCAATTAATCTCATATTAAGAGATTTATTCACAAGCATTAATGCCTAAATAAGGTTTGTGAATGTAATGGGATAAAATAATATGATATGACATACAAATTTAGATTATATTGTTGAAGACCAATTGGGATGATCTGTATGTCAAATCAGCTAGGCAAAGCAGTCCAATGTTAAAGTACTAATAGGGCAGGAGCCAGGGCAATCATGTCCTGTGTTCCTTTATAGAATGAATCGTTGTTCCATATTGAATCTTTGCAATGCAGTGTGAAGTATGCTGGCACAATCAATAATTCCCACTTGAAAAAAAGTTCAAAGATTCAATGTGAATAACATTATCCTATTTCCTCAAAAGCCCTTTCCTGCATCAAGTAATATGGTTTCAGACAAGGATTCCAACTGAGTTGTGGCACAAAAAAATATTACAAGGATTCAGTAGATCAGCAGGGAGCCCCAAAAGAAAGCTCCCTTTCTTGCAACTAGCTTGATTAAACCTTAATGATCTAAGAGAAAATTAAGATAACTAACTTATTATCAGTATTTCCCCTAAGATTTTGCTTGCCTATTTGTTCAAACTGAACAAGTATCTGTTACATTTCTGAAAAAAGTTCTGTCATCAAGTTTTTTATAGACTTAAGAGATTTTGTTCTTGATTGCCTTTAAAATACCAGTCACCTAAACAAGAATGATTCTCTCCTATGTTTTGGTGGAAAGTATCTTTGACCCTTTCCTCAGGTCCCTTCTACATCTCTACTTTGTGTGATAAAACCTAAAGGATTAAATCTCATTTTGATAAAAATGTCTAAGAAATAGGGCTCTCTCTGGTGGTGCAACAGGTTAAAGCACCTCATTTTGAAGCTCTCTGAAGCCACTGCAGCACAAGATAGATCCTGGTCAGGGAGCTGACCCATATGGCATAGCAGACATCTTCTCACCCTCCCGCTGCTCCCCTTAGCAGTGTACTTTGTCAATTGGCCTGTTCTGTTCCCCACTCTGTCTCTGGTGAATCCTCTCACCACTCCTGCGCCTCTGGCCTGTAACCCAGTTCTGTAAGTATAAATAAATAATAATAAAAAAAAGGTGTAAGAAATAAAAATAATCTGTTGGGTTCATTCAATATCATCAGTCAGTATTCAATAATTAAATCTTCATAATCTCCATTGGTTGATATTTTTTATGTAGTACAATATTTTTTTTCTGTGATAATTTTTAGGATCAAATACCCCTACATTAATCCTCAGCCATTTGAAAATAAATTGGGAGAACTGTATAACAGGAAAATAATTTACTTCAGAGGCAACAGTTTTCTAGGCATGGGAATACTATGTAGTCCTTATAGTTTTAGATCTTAATGGTGTTTTATGATATAAATAATATGTAATACATGCATGCACAGACACACAAATACTGGGCATGTTAATTTGAGCCATTAACTAAGACATTGCTTTTGCTAATTATGAAGACATTACAGGAAAATCTAGCCTGCTTTTGAAGTAGAAGAACCATACTGTCCAAGATAATAAGAAAGCTAAATTATTATCTCTCAAAGTGACACAATTATATTTCACTATATGTAACATAATTTAGAGCCACACCATGTAGAATTCACCTATTTTATGACCTTTTTTTGGGAAGATAACTATTTCAAAATAATGCAATTTTCCCATTTGCTTGTGAAACTAAATGGTGCTTACTATGTAGAACAACAGACTCCAAGAATACAAAAGATGCTAAAAGGGGCCTTTGTTATCATAGTTTGATGCACAAAAATAAGCAAACCTGGAAGTTTATTCTAGGCTATTCTGTCATCTCCTACTTAAGAACCTATTTCCTATTTTAGAATTATATTTATAGACTGTAGAAAGAATACATTTTAAAAATGTCAACTTCTTGTTATTCAGGGTTAACAACCCATGTTTTATTGTTATTTATGAATAATTGAATTAAACAAAGCATCCCACAGATAATACTGGCCACTTGTTCCTAAACACGTTCAAGTTTCAGGTACTTATATCACTGATACTGGGGATGCAAATCCCTAATATACTATTAGTTTTAGAAATGAAGATGACTGATGCTAGTTTATGTCTCTTCAAGTAATTTCAAGCATAACGATTCCTAATAAACTATAATGATGTTTGTATTTAAAATGTTCATATTTAGAAAATATAATTTAATTTTTCAAATTAGTATAAATAATATAATT
This sequence comes from Condylura cristata, assembly GCF_000260355.1. NCBI lineage: Eukaryota > Metazoa > Chordata > Mammalia > Eulipotyphla > Talpidae > Condylura > Condylura cristata. The sequence goes on along the minus strand of NW_004567104.1, from coordinate 54,990,371 downwards.
ATGGAATACACATACACACACACACAGAAGCTACTAAAGAAGAGTTAAATGGCAACAGGAGTTAATGTAAAACTGGTATAAAATTTTAGCCTTCAAGTATAAAGAAAAATAAACAACCAAACAAAAGGACACATATGTTATTTGATATAAAAATCATCGTTAGGGTTGGGCCCTCCCTGGTGGCGCAGCGAGTCGAAGCACTGCACTAAGAAGCTTATGCCACCCCGCATGAGTTCGATCCCCGCCTGCCCCGGAGGAGATCCACTTGGCATGGCAGACCTCTCCTGACCCGCCCGCTGCTCCCCTCAGCAATGTACTTCGTCGATTTGCCTGTTCTGTTTCCCACTCTGTCTCTGGTGAATCCCGTCACCCTCCGCATCTCTGGCCTGTACCCCAGTTCTGTATGAATAAATAATCTTTTTAAAAAATCATCGTTAAATAGTCTCAATCATCTATTCATCCCAAATGTAAACAACAGTAGGGAAATATGGATTTATAACAATAATACTCATGTAAGTAATTATGACATTGTGAGATTACACGTTATTTCTCATGAGTAAAACTAGAGTAAATAAGAGGCATATCAGGAAAGAATTCTCCTATTTTTCTCCTTGCTAACTCAGAAAACCAGTGCACAGCAAGAAAAATGCCTTATAATAATGTCCACCTTCTCATCTGACCACATTAGGGGTTAGATGCTTAACATAAATTTTGTGGGGCAGACACATTCAGTATATAACTATTCTTGTAGAAAGATAGAAAGTAAAATATGTTAAAGATAATATACTTAGCCCTCCTTGGTGGCGCAGTGGGTTAAAGCTCAGCACTAAGAAGCTTAAGCCACTTCCGCATGAGTTTGGTTCCTGCCTGTCCCGGAGGAGATCCACATGGTGAGGCAGACCTCTCCTGACCCGCCCGCTGCTCTCCTCAGCAGTGTTCTTGGTTCTGCCTGTTCTGTTTCCCACTCTGTCTCTGGTGAATCCTCTCACCCTCCGCATCTCTGGCCTGTACCCCATTTCTATATGAATAAATAAATCTTTTTTTTTTTTTAAAGATAACATACTTAATCACCTAATTCAATTCAAATATTTAACGTTATACTTTGGAATTGGTCAAAAGACTCATTCTTTTTGAAGCTTTTTCTTAGTTTTAAAGAACAGTGTGTGTAGAACTCCAAATTAGAATAATAAAACACTGCATATATTCTTGATCCATGTTAATAAAATAAAAAACAAAAGCAAAGCTTTACATTTTCCTATGTTCTGTCTGAAAATCAAAGAGCACTATCTGGCAGTGAGCCTACAGGACCAAAAAATATGTATATTTTATTTTCTTCATATAGCACCTAGTAGAGTGGCATTTACCTGTAGATCCTAAATAAATAATTTTGAGAAAGATAATGATGACTGCATATTGGCATTGAGAAGAAAGTTATAAAATTTAAATAGTGCTTTGCAGTTAAAAAAAAAAAAGGAAAAACAGAAATAAACTGCAACCCTCTATACCATAATAATCCATCTACTAATTTTTCTCTCTACTTCTCCTGCTTCCGGCACTGACTTCATACCCTTTTGTTGTCCTTGATTTTTTATGCTAGAAGGTGATTCCATAAACAGGACAAATTAGAATAATTTCATTTGATTGCCTCATTACCTTTTAGCATATAGTCATAGTTCAATAACTTTCACTGAATCCACTGTTAAGAAAATGATATTGTCATGGGATACCAATGTGCATTACTATCAGTGTAGGCAATAAACGCTTGTAGATTGCACAAAGGGTGCTGTTTCCAGAATCTTACCTAAATTAGGGATCTCCTCTACATTGTTATTGATCTTCATCTACCCTTCACCTGTATATATTTATTGTTATAAAATATATATTTTCAGCATATTATATGCCTGGGTTCTCTAATAGATGCAATAAAATTAAAACTTTTAGACATTAACGAGATATGATTTTGGAATGGTTTTATAGACACATTTAAGTTCTGTACATGAAATAACAACTCGTTATACTTATAAAAATAACATAAAATACACTAAAATAAATTTCAGCAACTCATAGAATTATGGTAATGAAATTTATTTTTCTAAATTAAAAATCACCTGTACTCTAATGTATTTGAAATTGGTCATGAAACTGCATAATTCAAAAATGCAGCCAAGTTAGCTGTGATATATTAGCAATTGAAATGGAACAACTGTACAAATTACATACACAAGTTACTAAAATATATGTTTGTATAATAAAACTAACTTTAATCATCATAGTTATCACATCATCAATCATCATCATCATCTCCTTAGGAAGGCTGTACCCAATTTCACTTTTTGCTATCTATCATCAATCAAATTTTAAAAAGATTTAAAAATTGCAAAAAATATATTGGAAAACTACATCAGAAGGTTAAAATTATGATAAAAAATTTATAAATGGCTCCTTCACATTTGGTCATATTTCTTTCAAAATAAATTGAGAATCCTTTATCAAAGATTTCACTAGATCAAAAATTGCACTTTGAAGATTTTAAAGAATTCTAGTTCTTGAAAATAAGATGGGTGAAGTATTGTCACAAAACTATTTAAATGTGTTACTAATAATCAAGTGAAGAAAAAACTTGAAAGCATGATGATAATTTAAATAGAATTTAAATAGAGAACTATCTACTATTTAAATAGAGAACAATAAAGATTTATTTATTTATGCATACAGAACTGGAGTACAGGCCAGAGGTGCAGGAGCAGTGAGAGGATTCACCAGAGACAGAGTGTGGAGCAGAACAGGCTGACTGACTAAGTACACTGCTGAGAGGAGCAGCCAGTGAGTCAGGAGAGGTTTGTGTACCATGTGGATCACCTCGGGGGTGGGGTATCTAACTTGTGTTGAAGTGGCTTTAGCTTCTTAGTGCTGCATTTACCTGCTGTGCCACCAGAGAAGGCCCTATATCTGATTTTTTTATTATTGTGTAAAATTTAGTTTCTACAGTAGAAATATAGTAGAATACAGTAGAAATACAGTAGAGTATATTGACCTGATGATAGAAAACTCAGTTCTTTTTTTTTTTTTTTGAGGCAGATCGATTCTGCTGGTGAAAGTATTACTCTCTTCACTTTCATTTCATTCTTTTTAAATTTCTCAAATGTTGATCCCAAGAGCAATGTCATGCTAAATTACCTCAAGAAACCTAATTATTTTAGCAATAATAATGCCAACAATGGATTGTTGCATGGATACATTATATTGTACATAGAAACTACTTAAAACTGTGCTTGGAATATTGTAAGCAATTAACTACTATGATGAATGATTATAATATTTTTAAAAGAATCTACCAAAGGGCCTATATGTATGATGATAAGAATTAACAACCAATAAATATGCTGAAAATGTCTTCTCAATGGCAAAAACTTAAGGAACTCATGCATTAAAAACTATTTTTTTGGGAAACATGTAATAATTAACCTTGCTTATCCTGTAAAGCCCTGAGGAAAGTTAAAGATTGCACATCTGGTTTATTTACAGCCTAAAACCTACTGGTTCAAGAAAGTAAATCTTGATTAATTCATAATCATATTAATTATACTAAATATAGCACAAAAGGCAAGCTCCAGTTACATATTTATCTATTGATGATTAATATTCCAAATTTTAAATAGGTTAGAACAACTACTTTATACTGCTTACAATTTCATGGTATAGACATTCAGAAGGGCTCAGTTGGACAGTTTATTTCTATTTCATGTGACATCAGGTGGCATTACTCAAGGTGGATGATTTATTTTCAGCTTGGATTTTTCACTCAATGGACTGGTGTCACTGTGTCCATTTGCCATTCTCTTTTTCTGCATGACATACTACTATTTAAAGGTACTATAACCTGACCATGGCTCATTTCTTTATTAGAGTTCTGGAAATAATATTCTCTCTCTCTTTATTTTGACTTCTAAATTATTGGTTCTCCCATCCTTTTTCCAAAAGAGATTGACCACAATTATAACAAAATAAACTTGTGTTTCCAGCATAAAGATGTTTACTGGCTCAGTGGCTTCTTTGCATTTTATATCTGGCCCTTCCAGTGAAACATATAAACTACTTAAAACTACTGTGCTTGGACATAGTAGTAAATTAACTACTATGATGGGTAATTATATGTTTTGAAAAGAATCTGCCAAAGGGCCTATATGTATGATGATAAGAGTTAAAAAACAATAAATAAGCTAAAAATGTCTTCTCAATGGCAGAAATTTAAGGAACTCATTCATTAAAAACTACTTTTTGGACAACATATAATAATTAAGATTATAGAAAGTCTTTAAAATTTTGTGAGCTTTCCAAAGCATGCCTGCTCTACATAATGCAAAATCAATTTGCTGTGTATTATTTTCTAAAGATCTACATGAGTATTTTTGTCTAGTTGAAATTGTCACTGTGTCATGATTTTCAGTGACAGATAGTATCTAAAGAATATTCTTGTAAGATTCTTAGATGAACTAGTAAGTATGATCCTAAATCTTTCTTAGGTAGCAACAAAGGACCTTGGAATCATTCTATTGTGAAACTCACCCTCAAGTTGGCTTTTATGATACCATGCTAGATTTTTTCTTTCCTTGAAACTTCTTACCTTGAACATCTTTAGCTAAGAGGCACTAGAGATGAAAACTGAAACCAGCAAGTTTTGTTTATTTTTTTAAATCACTAAGTCCTTGATCTTTATATTTCCTATAAACATCATTTAAAAAACTGCAGTTTCTCCTGTCCTTGATATTTCTTCTCTTTTTTTATCATGACATCAGAAGGGACTTCTGAGATTTTCGATATACTGCCTGAATATTTCCCATGATGGGAGAAAAGATCATTATTTTTATTAAGATTTATTTATCTATTCATACAGAACTGAGTTACAGGCCCGAGGTGCAGGGGCAGTGAGAGGATTCACCGAAGACAGAAAGGGCGCAGAACAGGCAGACTGAGTAAGTACACTACTGAGGCGAGCAGCGGTGAGTCAGAAGAGGTCTGTTGCACCATGTGGGTTACCTCTGGGTCAGGGGATTGAACATGCACTGAAGTGGCTGCAGCTAGCTTTCAGTGCTGTGCCCTAATCCACTGTGCCACCAGGGAGGGCCCAGAAAAGACCATTATTGACCCATGCTATTTTTCACATTATCACTGATAACTTTGCCGAAACTTATCCTACCACATGTTGATTCCCTGTGTCCAGCTGCTGGTAGCATAGCCTCATTTACACTCAAAACGGTCCTCAAAGATCTTCTAACTTCCAACTGACAATTTCAAAATTGTGCTTTTTTTTTTTAAGATTTATTTTATTTATTCGTACAGAACTGGGGTACAGGCCAGAGATTCGGAAGGTGAGAGGATTCACCAGACATAGAGTGGGGTACAGCACAGGCAGATTGACAAAGTACACTGCTGAGGAGAGCAGCGGGCGGGTCAGGAGAGGTCTGCCACGTCATGTGGATCTCCTCCCGAGCAGGCGGGGATCCAACTCATGCGGAAGTGGCTTAAACTTCTTGTGCTGTGCTTTAACCCGCTGCGCCACCAGGGAGGGCCCTGTGCTATTTTTTTAACAGCATTAGAACAGTTATGACTATGGAAGTCTCCTTAGTTGTCTGCTATTTGTATTAAATATCTGAAATATATTAATAGTTTAATATAACCCATGTTGCTTATAATTGGTTGCTGATGGCAGTTTATCTTTGAGCCAAGTAACATGGACTGCTGTGACTGAAACTGAGGGATCTTCTTGATGATGACTTTTTATTTCTTTTATCTAGTACCTTGAAGTTCCTTAACTTCTCTCTCTCTCTCTTCAATATGGAATCTACTCCCACCAGACTACTCCACATGACCAGGTATATTAAAACTTTTTACATGCTAACTGTTTCTTAGAACAAGTTTCTCAAGAGAAAGCATTCTAAGAGGCCTAGGAAGAAAATGTGACATTTCTTATGATATAGCTACAATATCACAGTTCTGCTAAATTCACTGATCATGAAAGTTACTAATGTTGATATACAATCAAAGATATGGGGAGGAGTAAGTTTCATCTTTCAAAAGGAGGTAACATATACTTTAAAAATGAAGACAATTTATTAGGCTCAAACCAACTAACACACTTATTATAATCCCCCCAAATAAAATAAAAGTAAAGAATTCCAATTTTCAAGGGAAATCGGAGTATACAAATTATCTTATCACCAGGGAAGTAGGAAGAGTGTGCAGAAAGGAGTACAGGAGGCCACTGGAGGTGAGAGTGGTATGCAAAATAGTGTTTCCCAGCCAAACATTCAAATGTTGAAGTTTTAACTTCCAGCTCCTCAAAATGTGACTCTAGAAACAGTTCTTTTAAAGAGTGATTAAGGTCATGAAGGTGGGCCCCATTCCAATCTAACTAGGTATGTTTTTAGGGGAGGTAACATGTTTCCCTGCTCCACTTGCATACAATTGACCCATACTAGCTACTGGGAACTAGGACTGGAACTGAAAGGCAATATAAAATAGAAAGCAGGTGGTCTTGGGAAGAAGGAAGTTCTTGTTCCTTTGACAAACTGGTACTGCTATGAAGATGACATGGAAGGAGATATGTGAAGGAGAGACATGTAGAGACATTTAAAGGTTAAAAGAGACATATAGATGAGAGACACATGGGGAGACTGCCAATGGCAGCCATTATTTATATTTGTACTTTAATTTGCTAATTTAATTTCACACTTTCCTGTCTCCTTTAAACCCCTTACTGCGGTTCCCTACTGGAAGGTACTTTAAGATGTGTAGCTAGCTTTGCATTTCAGCAATCTTATTTCTGATCCATACTATTTGTCTGGGCATTTGTCCACAAGGATATGGGTAAAATTTAGGGTTATTTATTGGAGAAAATATCTTCCTTCCCTTCTCTATGTATACTAATTCTATTAAAATTCTTTCATACTAAGAGCCAGTTTGTGCTTATGGATGACCAGAACCCTTCAGAATGTGCTCTAGGTATTCATTTGGATTACCATCTGCAAGCCAAGAACAGAGAAGTCAACTCAAATGATACCTTGAATTTTGACTTTCAGTCTCTATAACTGCAGGCAATAAACTTGTTATTCAAATCTATGACAAAAACAAACAAACGAAAAACTAAATGGTTACTACAATATTATACAAAAATATTTAAAACCTTATTGTTTAATATGGTACAACCAGGGATTTATAATAATTTGCAAGTTTTTTTTTTCCTGATAATTTGAAAAGCCTGAGTTAATTCAATGCATTTATGTATGTGTTTCAGTGAATGTACAATATGAGGAGATGTGAAAACAAATTTTCAGAAAAGAATTTGGACAATCATATTATAAAAACACAGTTTTAAAAACTGCTTGTGCTGAGCAATTTGAACCTCACTTAACTTCTGTGGTCAAGAGAGAACTCCATTAAAAACTGATTCAACCTCTCTAAACTTGAAGTAGTATACACTTCTGTAAAGACTCTGACTATAAGACTAAAGGTCAATTCACTTAAGAAATGTGGATCTCAAGTGGATTGGTTTAAAAATAAAGTTTAGAAGCAACTCTTTTACAAATGCAAAGAATTAATGACCATCTATTTTATACTTGCCAAGATAGATCTCCTCCCAGGAAGTGAAAAGGGCCCTGAACTAGTGCTAATGTGTCTGTGCCCTCAAGGCAAGGTTGGCTTTTCAGTGGTTTGGTGTTTCACAGACTGTTTTCCAGAACACTTTAAAAATAAATCCACTGTGTCTAAGCATTTTCTCAAAAATGTAGAAGTCCTTTACTTACCACTGTAAAACTTGATGTCAAGGGAAAGACTACAGATTTTTAGAACTTCCTTGTTATAGTGAGAAAATAAATGCTGTTATTATACCTATTCACAATGAACAGATTTATATGTCAGAGAAAGATTCAGTTTGTTTCTAGAGGTGTGGAATGGAAATCTCTATCAAGAAACTTATAAATATTACTTTTCCCATAAATGTCAGCAAGCAATTTGGAGATTAGTATCAGTGAAGAACAAGAGCCTGAAATCTGCAATACTATGTGACATTGTTAACGGAAATAATAATTTAAAATCTCCAAAGTAACCTGCTATTTTATATTTCAATGCTGGCCTTGTTGCCCTCTTTTGGGTTTGATCTATTCTCAAAGGTTTACTGTTCCACTGATTTGTTCTGAGTCATCACTCAATTATTTGCTGTTATCTTTACCTAGATTTCATTATCATCATCACCACCATCATTACTACCATCATTATCATCTTCCAAAGCAGCAGCAGCAGTATTACTATCATTTATTGATCTACTATGAAAGTCATGCCTTTCTAAGTAATTTACATAGATTTTTTTTTTTATATTTACAGACATGTAAGGTAAGTAACACACTGAATTAAGGGGAGAAAAGTCATTAACATTTATTAAGAACTCTAGAGTACATTTTAAAATGAGTGTTCCCCAGGAAGCTGGTAGCTAAAAGACTTCAGAAGGCTGACTGGGGAGACCACTTGAAATTTAGTTTTGTTTTGAGAATTGTTCATTGCCGACATTCTTGGAAAGAATAGGGGAATAAAGGAGTATGTTACTAATGACATTAGAAAAATTAGGAGAGGTATTTTAAAAGTAAACATCATAGCTTGTTCTGAGTTGGGCTAAACCTGGGCATGCCTGCATGTTATATTCCAACTGCACATTTGAGCTCTTGGCTTTCTCCCTCCAGGAAATTTAGAGATAATCATTAATTAGGATCTATGTTTTAAGAATTTATTTATTTATGTATACAGAACTGGGGTACAGACCAGAGGTGCAGGGGGTGAGAGGATTCACCTGAGACAGAGTAGGAAGCAGAACAGGCAGACTGATGAAGGATTATGCTTAGGGGAACAATGGGTGAAACAGACGATGTGCACTGCGTCATGTGGGTCACCTCCCCGGGCAGGGATCGAGTTCATGTTAAAGTGTCTGCAGCTAGATTCACAGGGCTGCACTTTAACATGTGTGCCATGAGGGAGGGCTCTGATCTTTCTTTTTTCTTTTTGTCTATCATGGTACCTTGTGGTCAGTATAATAGACTTAATTGTTTGGACAGTACTTACCAGTCCGTGATTTAGTTCACTTGTTCACATAAGACTTGGGGAAACACCCTACTTTCTCCAAATCTATATGCCCAATGACAATAGATTAGTAGATAAAGAAAATGTGGTATATATACTCAATGGAATACTACTCAACTATTAAAAAAGGAAAAGATGCAATCTTACCTTTTCAAACAAATGAATGAAATATGAAGTGATTAAGTGTAAAAAAAGTCAGAAAGACCATTACCAGATACTCAATCTTTTATGTAGAATATAAGCAACTAAAGAATATGAATGCATTAAAACAAAAATATCTCAGACATTACAAAAAAATATAGTAGTTATCAGAAGGAGAGGAAAAAGGTGTAGGGAAGAAGGGTAAAGAGCAGAAACTGATGGTGGAAATGACAGTACAACTTTGATTCTAGAGGCTTATTCTTCCATAGAACTCTCATAGAGACAAAAGATACACTCCTACATTATATACAATTGCAAACAAATGATGTCATAACATTTTATTAAATAAAAATATTCTCATATACCTAAATGAATTTAGTGGAAGTTACTATTACTACATGATTTACTTACAAAGTTAAAATTTGAAGAGGCACATTTGCCTTAAACTATACAGTTTCCATATACTTTTGTTGTTTTTCCCTGTCCAACTACATTTCATCAGAATAGCTGAGGATGATGATAATAGTGGTAAAACCATTTATATATTGTTAAATTTCAGAGTTAAAGGAAGTTTCTTTGTACAATTAAAAGATGAATTTGACTGAGGAAGTAGATACATTAGAAAGAGTGGGGAGAGATTTATGGGGTAACAAACAAGAAAACACTCCACAAAGCTAAAAACAGAAAACAGATGCATGAAAAAGATAATTCATAAACTAATTTTAAATCTTGAACAATAAAGAAATAGTTATAAATTAAGTAAATGCACTACTTCTTTCCAAACAACACCATGTTTGCTAAATAGTTTATGATAGGAAGAGTAGTTTTTACATGTCTTTGAAGTTGTGTTCTCTCCTTGTGTTTTAGTATTCCTCTGAGGACACATATTCATCTGTTAGGTTTCTCCCCACCGCCCCCCTCATTTGCCTTGTGGGTCATCTGCTATAGAAGGATCTTTCTTATGGGCATGGTTTCTCAGCTCTCTCCAATCAGTGATCTCTCTGGTCTGTACAGTGGGTGGTAGGGTTCTGTATGAGATATCAAAGCCTGGGGACAATATAACATTTCCCTGGTAGGAATGCATAACCTCACAGTACAGGGAGGCAGCTGGCATACCACCTGAATACTTTAAATGCTTATATTCTACAAATTAGAATGCCATTCTATATCACTAGAGTGCAAGCCCCCAAACCAGCTGAGGTTCATGCTTTGTTACCACTAATCCATAAATCTTGTTCAAACTACAATACTCTATTTTACATTAAAATGACTCAATTCAAAATCAAATGAAAATTGTGTTGATTGGTTAACATCTTTTAATTTGGAAGTTTCTTAAATCTTTCATTTCCTTCAAATCTTCTGTAGCAATTTCCTCACTTTTGACTTATCTGACATTCTTTATGCATAGACCAGGTTATAAGATTTTGGCAAGACTATCTCATAATAAAGCTGTGTTATTCTCATTACATCTTATTGGATTTCTTCAAACACACTTGATGTTAATTTTGATCACTTTATTAAGGTGATATCTACTAGGCTTTACCATTGCAAAATTGCTTTTTCTCTATTCTATTGAATACATACTTCAAAGGGAAATACTTTGAGGCTTGGTAATATCTTATACTTCATCTAGTATTTACACAGTACTTTTATTATCTACTCAGAAATCTTTTTAGAATTATCATTGTGAAGGTTGTGAAATGTTGATTTTTAAATTTCCAGTCTCCCTTCCCCATGCATTTGCTGGCATTTCAGCATAGGGTATATCATTTTATATATATATATATATATATATATATATATGTGTGTGTGTGTGTGTATGTATATACATATGCATGTATATATGTATGTATATACATATGCATGTATATATGTATGTATATATGTATATATAATTTATATACTATCTTCTATACAATTATAGATAAAAACAGTATACTTAAAGATTTATTGTTTCTTATTTTATGCATTAAGTTATAATTTGTTAATATTAAAATCATTCATTTTGATATTCAAATTCATCCACTTTGGCCATTGAGTTCTTCAAATAATTTCTGTATCATTTATACTTTTCCCCCCTTAACTTGAGCACTCCCTTAATTTCCAGAACAAATATTCTTTATATTTTTCAGTCTTAAAAACAGATATTTCTTCAAAAACACCTATAATATAGTAATGAATGCTATTTAGCATTCAAAAAAAAAAAAAAAAAACCTGTGCATTTAGTGTACAATTTGTGGTAATACAAATACTAATTATACTAGACCTTCAAAGTTGATATATATGGCAAATATGCACATATAATTATATCTACTTTTACATTAGCATTTATTTTTGTACACACCTTTATAACTATTTTATAACTATAAAAGTTTATATACACCATCATACCTTGTTCATACACTTGTGATATACCCCTCATACCATACTACAATCTACAATCCTCAATTGAAGGATACGACTGATTTAAGCGACCTGAATCACAAGATTTTGAGATTGGCAAAATGTAAAGGATGGAAGAAAGAAAAAGATCAGGAAATTTAACTATTCATTCTATAGAAATGTTGTATCACAAAAAGCAAGTATATTGTGTTGTTTATATTAACTAAATATATACATTCTCTAAAGCAGTGTAGGATAAGTGGACAGCCTAACATTCAAAGTCCTTCACTTTGCATTCCACTGCAGCTTCAGCAAATAGCAATAATGATGATGATGATGATGATAATAATGATAATAATAATAAATAAAGGGCATGAAGGTAAATGAATAAAGCATTGTTTAAAAACATAGAAAACTAACTTCTATACAATTCAATCTATTAACTAACCTTGTGTATGCGTTTTTTGTTGTTGCCTCTAAACAAATTTTTATATATTTACACTAAGATACTTAAAGTTTCATTAACACTAATGAAAACATGTAAAAATGTATGCTGTCTATAGTAGTCCTTTTGTCATTAAAACCAATAAATGTATATGTATAAAACAAATATTTGGAATAAAATAAAGGTCCCAACTAGGAAATATCCACCTCTAATACAGGTAAAATATTTCTAATGAAATTTTAGAACATTCTCATATTGCAGATGATAAAGATCATTAGTTTTATTAAACAGATAAAGATCATTAGTTTTTTTTTTTAAGATTAATTTATTTGTACATACAGAACTGGGGTACAGGCCAGAGGCTTTGGGCCGGTGAGAGGCTTCACCAGAGACAGAGTGGGGAGCAGAACAGGCAGATCGACGAAGTACACTGCTGAGGCGGGTCAGGAGAGGTCTGCCACGCCATGTGGTCTCCTCCGGGGCAGGCGGGAATAGAACTCATGCGGAAGTGGCTTTAGCTTCTCAGTGCAGTGCTTTAAACCGCTGCGCCACCAGGGACTGCCAGATCATTAGTTTTATTAAGTGTTTATATCACATTTTAGGAAAATAACTAAAATTAAAAACAGATTTAAATGATGATGCTTCTTCTCTAGTTGTAACACACATTTAAATGTACAATTTATATTAATTAGATCTAAAGAGTGATTATTATAATGTAAACTTAAATTTATAATATATAAATCTGTAACAACTTAATAATTTGCCCAAGGGATTGTAAGCATTATTTACTTTCTTTTCAATGAATACGATCAACTTTTTCATCATTTATGGATTAAGCAATTTAGTTCAATTACTATTTTATTAATCTCATTCTGAGTTTGAACAGCAAAACCTTCGATCCATATGCTATATTGAAAGAAAGTGAACAGATAATACTAAAAAAAATATGTGATGTTAAAGACTGGTTTGAATTAATAAGTATGAGTTAATAAGTCTCAAGGAATGGCTGAAATAATTTATGAAGAAATAAATAGTGTAATTTTATTTAAACCATTTGATATATATTAACATTATCTCCTCTATATCCACATAAAACTTCAAAATATTTACATTTATCATTACATTTTGTAGAGTTAATTATCTATGTATAAGATCTGAACTGAACTTTAACCTAAGTATCAAGGAAAACTCAAGAATATCAATGATGAACAACCATATATTTGTTAGGAATGTCTGAAAAAGTCTGTTATTATTTGTTATTATGTTTTTAAAATAAATATCTAAATAAGCTGAAAAAAATTATATGATCTTAGGGTAGGCTTAATGATAGCTACCCCTATCCTCCAAAAATATATGTTCATTTACTAACCTGGCCCTGTGAAAAATTTTACATCACAAAAGGGAATCTTGAAGATTACATTATAAATCTTCAGAAGGAAAGAGATGCTGGGTTTAGCTTGGTGGGTCATATATGTAGCTGCAGATATTACCATTCAAGGAATACAAAGGATTATTGAGCAACACAACAGGGAAGGCACTCTAAGGATAGAAGTAGAATTTCAAATCATGTGGCCATTAGTCAAGGAATTACGCATACTCCAGCAGAGGCAAAAAAGAGTCTCCCATGAAAACTCCAGAAGGAATCATTTATTCTGACACTTTAATTGATTTTATTCCTGTAAAGTCCATATTGGATCTCTGTCTTCCAGAATAAAGAAACTTATTTAAAACTACAAAACTGGTGGTGATTTGTTACATCAGCAAGATAAAATTACTATGTCTTAAGTCTTTCTCATATTTGTTTTTGACAAATATATTATTACTGCTAAAAGTAGTGAGAAATGCTAATGTTTCAGAAAAAAATAGTAGCGCTAATGCTTGGTGTCTTAAAATGTGTAAAACATTATATAAATTATCTCCTATTTTAACTTCAATTGAATCCTCTAGACAAATCTCAGGTATAAACCCTGAGGTGCATCTACACCTTGTCTTCTTTTCTTGTAATTTTATTTTTTTTACTATAGAAAAAAACTCTCCTTTAAAAATGAGTAGTTCATTTTTATTAATATTTAACTGAAATTGTCAGAAGACTGAATTTTTCTTTTCATCAAAATGTATTTCTATATTGTATTCTGCATAATCAACTTTGATTTCATCATGAAATAACTTTTTTTGTGAATTCCCTATATATTAATGCTCCTGAGTTACTAAGCAATTGGTTACCAAGTAACCATTAATCGTAATACATTATAATGGATTAATTTTATACATTTTTTATTAAAGGAAACCAAATACATATGTGATTGGTTATTTAACTTTATTTTACAACAAGGCAATCAAACAATCTAATTTAAAATATGGCCTGTATCCAAGTTTTCATTTGATGTTAGTGTATCCATCATGATGTTACTGACTAGCAATGCATGGTGGTTTTCTCCTAGGTCCTAAGTCAGCCTACAGACATTTCTAGGACAGGAATCAATATGGTGAGTAGATCAGCCAGAATGTCTTTTATAACTACTGCAAGAGCTTTATCAGCAACAATCGGAGGAAATATGAAAAAGTAAGCTTTATTACTCATAAATTTTGGAGGTTATACAGTATGCCTGGGACCCCACAGCAAGTTTGTGGTCAGAGAGTAGAGAAAAGAAAGGATCAAGAAATGGAATGAAGAAGAGGGGTGAGGGATTCAACCTTTACTAATGCTAGGAGTGAGGTTTCTAGTATTTTATAGATTCACACTTTTCTGTCAATTTAAAGCATAAGATGAGAAGTTAGAACAAAGAAGAAAAAAAACAAGGTCCCATCAAGCAATCAGCTTTTTACCAAAGGTTTTCTAAAAGGAGAACTTAGGGATGTAGGATATACTGACTCTTTACCTAGTTTTGTAGCTGACAATATGTTTATTCAAGATTGTATCTTTATAATTGATGACAATCAAAAGCTTAATATCAGGGACTATGTCAAACACACAAAAAAAAGTTATTACAAGACATGAACAATATAATGGAATTATAAAATCTAAAATTATTTTAGTCCCTAATAGTGATTCAGTATATAGTAGATTTTATTGTAGAAATATAGGGAAGGATGCATTCATTTCTATTTGATTCATTCAGAAATTATTTATTTATTTATTTATTTGTTTATTTAAAAGATTTATTTATTTAGGGCCCTCCCTGATGGCGCAGCGGGTTAAAGCACAGCACTGAGAATCTAAAGCCGCTTCCGCATGAGTTCAATTCCCGCCTGCCCCGGAGGTGACCACATGACGCGGCAGACCTCTCCTGACCCGCCCGCTGCTCCCCTCAGCAGTGTACTTCGTCGATCTGCCTGTTCTGCTCCCCATTCTGTTCCTGGTGAATCCTCTCACCCTCCACATCTCTGGCCTGTACCCCAGTTCTGTATAAATAAATAAATCTTTTTTTTTTTTAAGATTTATTTATTTATTCATACAGAACTGGGGTACAGGCCAGAGATGCGGAGGGTGAGAGGATTCACCAGAGACAGAGTGGGGAGCAGAACAGGCAGATCGACGAAGTACACTGCTGAGGGGAGCAGCGGGCGGGTCAGGAGAGGTCTGCCTGCGTCATGTGGTCACCTCCGGGGCAGGTGGGGATCGAACTCATGCGGAAGTGGCTTAAGCTTCTTAGTGTTGTGCTTTAGCCCGCTGCACCACCAGGGAGGGCCCGATTTATTTATTTATTTTTAAAATTATACGGATGACAGGGTGAGAATGAGTTTTTCAATAATGGCAGAGCATAAACTCCTGAAATCTATTGCTACATAAATGCTAGAGCAGCTAGGAAACTGTCAAAATCTCCTCATTTTTTAGAATTCCAGAAGCTAAATAAAGGCTTACACAATACGAGAAAGGTTTATTCAAGAAAAGCAGCTGAATTTCAGTAAGTACAGTGAATTTTGTTGTTTTATAACTTGCCCTAATCTTAGTCCTTTCCCCAGGCATTGGCCTTGAAAGTCAATAACCATAAAACCTTGGTAACTATGAAAAGCAGCATCCTAGCAACCACCAGAGGAGGTGGGTAGTAAGGTGTATGTGTGAACATGTCTGCAATTCTTTAAAAGCACCATCCCAGAGAATTGTCATTATTTGACATATCTGGCAGCTAAGGGAAGCTTGTTTCTCAGGGCTTGTCTTTTGTTAACCTGACTTCTAGCTTACTCTGTGTGATGTCTTATCCCCAGGGTAATTTTCAAAAACAATCAGTGGCAACTGTTTAAAATCAAAGCAAAGTAAGACAGCATTACCAGTGAGACTAACAAAAGACTGACCAAAACCTTAGAAGGAAAAGGTAGGAAATAAGATTTCTAGGGGGAACTATGAAAACTTATACATTCCTATAATTCTGGAAGCCACCACACATTCACAGAGCTGTATGCATGCCCATGACAAATGTAAAAAAAAAATCAAAAACACTAATCATTTACCTCTGGCTGATATCAAAGTTGTGAGCAGCCAGAAGTAAAGGTTAAAGCAGAATTTTTAATTGTCAAGCCATTAAACATATGCTCCAATACATCCAGAACCTAGGCAAAGACTTGTGGATCATCATATTTAAGTAAATTTCTATCAACTCATTAGCTCATTACTAAGATGATCAAGTAGATATTTTAGTGGTGATATAAACAAAGACTGTATGCTTCACAGATAATCCAGAAAGTTACCAAACAAAAAAATCTATGAAATGCATCAATAACAAACAGCAATAATCATCAACCACTTAAAAGGAGGAAGTAGCTTGATTTCTAATGTTTTCACATTATATTTTTTAAAAAGCCCCCTTTTAATGAGCGCATTTAAGGTACGTAAATAAGCAAGAAAGCATGCCTGACATATAAAAGAAACAAATCAGTCAATTGCAAATATTCATAGAAAATTTCAGAGGTTGGACTTAATGGGGAAAATCTTAAATAAAATAATAGAACTATTTCAAAGAATGAAAGAAATTCCATCTAAAGAATTTATGGAAAAATATGAGAACTAGGCCTCTCTACTTTCTCAGGGGTTAAAGTCTCAGCACTATTAAGCTACCTCCAGCCAATGTACCATGAGTTTGATCCCCAGCCAGAGGGATAACCCATATGGCACGGCATGCCTCTCCTGTCTGGCCAGCTGCTCCCTCCCCTCAGCAGTGTATTTCAGTGGGTCCTCCCGTTCTGCTCACCACTCTGTCCTTGGTGTATGTTCTCAACCTCCACGTCTCAGGCCCACACCCCAGGTCTTATATACATAACTAAAAATAAATCTTTATTCAATATGAGAACTATTTTACTAAAAAGAATACCAGGCTACCAATAATGGAAAAGGTAATTTTCAGAGGTAGGGGATTAGTTATTAAATTTATAGTTTCATGAGTGCATGTTTATCTCTAAAGAAATCAAGATATATATGTACATATGTGTGTATAGGTATATACACACATGTGTAAATATGCATTATATCTTATGCTATGTGTCAATTGAAAAGATTTAAAAGAGATTTGTTACCGAAATTAAAAAGCTACACAAAGGATCAAACGAAAATGTTACACAGGAAATTCATAAAATGAACTAGTAGAAAAAATGGTTTGTAAATCTAAAAGCATGTCAAATGATAATAGACAGTCTACAGAGCAAAAAGAAGAAAGAAAATGAACAAACCTGTAATACACTCTCAAGAATAATATGATGTGGAATGTGGATGTCTCAGAAATGGAGAAGTGGGAACAAGAGGTACAAAAATATTCAAGAAAATAATCCCCAAATTTACCAATTATAAAAAAGAAGTATTAACATTCCCTCTGAGGGATTTCAACTACCTTTTCTAGTAAGTAATTGAAAATCTGAAGAAAGCCATTATTCTCTCTGCTTCTGCTAAATCAAGAAAT
The DNA here is from genome assembly GCF_000260355.1 of Condylura cristata. Classification (NCBI taxonomy): domain Eukaryota; kingdom Metazoa; phylum Chordata; class Mammalia; order Eulipotyphla; family Talpidae; genus Condylura; species Condylura cristata. The sequence continues at coordinate 54,972,389 of NW_004567104.1, read as the reverse complement.
AAAAACTATAACAGACATATAGCAGGTATTGACAAATTTTATTAAAAAGAAACTTCCCACAAAAGAAACTCCAGTTCCAAACATCATCACTAGTAAACTCCAGTAAACATTTAAAGAGGAACATCAATCACTCACAAATACTACTGAAAAATTTTAAGAGGGGTAATCTTCTTAAAGGATAGCTTCATTACCTTTTAAAAGCTTGTCACTAACTATAGTCTCATTTGGAGGTAAGGGGAATGTAATTCGTTCATAGCAGATGGATAAGCTAGAATAAATGAACAAACAACAAAGGGTTAAAACCTTGAACAAGGGAGAGTACATGACATTGCTAAAAGAAAAAAAAAAGTATTTTCATCTTAAACATTTTAATAATTCACATTATAAAAACAGTCATTTTACCCAAAGCTACAGGTGCAATACCTAGCAGTATCAATGATATTCTTCAGAGGCTTGCATATTCTGAATTAGCTTCAAAATATACAATAGTTTCAAAATGTACAAGAGCAAAGGATAGAGCTTATAAGTAAAATGGTTATAAATAAAGTTTAAATCTGAACTCATCAGTAAAATATCAATCCAATTTCCTTACCAGTAAAATATCAGTAACTGCATAATACATACAGTTCCATAAACATATTCTGGCATATAGTAAATACTGAATAAATGCTTTTGTAATATCTTAATCTAAACCACCCAACTGGTCCCAGCAAATAGCACTATGAGTATTATGTCTGGAGGACCTACAAACTTGCAATGTGTAGGGATGCAGATGGCACAATTTCAGATCTGTATTTTTTGGTTCTCCTAGTTGGACACAAAATAAACACATTGGAAAGACTGAGCCCACTGTTGCTATTTGCATTTTTTTTCTCTGTGCACTCTAGGTCTGAGTTGGGTGTCATTCCTAGGGGAAAGGATGTGGTATACACAGCCTTTTTAATGCTGTGGTCTAGGTTTCCCTGCCAAATGGTCATGCGTGCTATGTCCAGTGGTGCTATACTCTCTCACTATGCCATTAAGCAGACACCAGACATTGCGCCATTTCCAGATCTGAGATTTGCCGGATTCCAGAAGGAAGATACACATACACAAAACTCTGCTACGTGGACTGAACTCACTGTGGCTCCTGAAGGTTTCTTTTTACACACATTCTAAATCTAAGTTGGAGGCTGCTCAGTTCCTCAGTGGTGAATGGTGGATAAACTTCCTGGCTCTGTAGGAAGGACACAGACAGACAATTCTGGGAGTTCAGAGACTGCAAAGAGGACAGATGAGTGGCTCTCTTCTCTGCTAACCCAGTCATCTGTGACCCGGCTGCTCTTTGTTGAACAGTTGAACAAGCTACCCTCATTCATAGGCCAGTGTGGTGAGAAAGATGGGGTGGACTAGTTAGGACAGAATGGGTATTCTTCCCTGGGAACTGACATCAAACCTAACAACTATTCCTCAGTATTTCCTACCATATCCAATGGTGTCTGGCTATCCTCATTGCTAAGGAACTAGTCCACATGTCACTGTTCATTCTAAATGTGGCTACTCTGCCAGATCTCTATCCTCATTTTTCTTTAAGAAGTGATTACTCTTGGACCTCCCTAGTGGAACAGGAATAAAATCCCAGTGCTGTCAAGTTATCACCAACCACTGCAACATAAGTCTGATCCCTGGCCTCAAGCTAACCGACATGGCACAGCAGACCCCTTCTGTCTTGCTTGCGGCTCCCTTCAGTAGTGTATTTCAGTAGATCTGCCTGCTATGCTCCATACTCTATCTGGTGAATCTTCTCACTCCCCACCCCCACAACTCTGCTGAGTCTACTCCCCTGTTGTGTATGCATAAATAAATCTAAAAAAAAAAAATAAGTGATCACGCAAGACTTTGTCTGCCCATACTTCCCAATGTCCTCATGTTTAAGCAAAAAGTAATCCTAAATGATCTCACATAAGCAACTGGTTCATCTTAGTTCTTGAAGAAAGCAATGAAGTGAGGACTCAACAGGACTACGTTGTAATGACTTTCTTTGGAAGCCTGCCCTGGCCTTTATTCTATCAGAGCTTTATCCTTGCTGTTTTATTTATTTATTTATTTTCTCCTATAATACATTCTGTTTGACTTACACACAAATCATACTCTGTCACTTCTGTTTTGGTTGTTGTTGGTGGTAATTTTAAAAAGGTTTTAAAAAGTGTCAGTAAAATTTGATCATGTGAAACTGAAATGATTCAAAACACTGATTTACTTGTTACTTTATTTCAAATTATATAAATTGTGAAAAGAAAAGAAATTTCTGTTGTTACAACTTTCAAATGAAATCACAGGAGTCTCCTTTTAGAGGACTAGATGTCATTTATTTGAGAAATATGAAATTAAAGTACAAGAAACAGTGAAGAAGAACTGAATTAGAGATGAGCAGAAAGTTCCCCCCATTCCCTCAATGTTTCTGGAAGCTGCATGATAAGTCACAAGATATTTGCTGGAAATATACAACACTCTCAGGCACAAAACACATTTTATGTGCCAAACATAAAAATATAGACTTTTAAATTGTAAACAGCAAAAACTATTTTTCTTGCCTGAAAACATTAAAGTTTTGTACTTCTTTATTAGACAAAAATATGAATCAGCTCAATAAGAGATCTGCAAAATAAATAGCATATAATGGAAAATAAGGGCTAATTTAATAGTTTAGAAACTTCACAAACAACTTAGCCATAACTTTACATTTTTTACTGGATAGAGGGAGACAGGTTTGCTGTTCCAGTATCAGAAATTGGTTTTAAGTCAATAATTAGCAAAAACTTCATCTAACTAAAACCCTTCTTTAAAGTATAAAGGCAGGCCCTCTTTGGTGGTGCAGCGGGTTAAAGCACTGCACTGAGAAGCTAAAGCCACTTCCGCATGAGTTCGATTCCCACCTGCCCCGGAGGTGACCACATGGCGTGGCAGACCTCTCCTGACCCGCCCTCTGCTCCCCTCAGCAGGGTACTTTGTCGATCTGCCTGTTCTGCTCCCCACTCTGTCTCTGGTGAATCCTCTCACCCTCCGCATCTCTGGCCTGTACCCCAGTTCTGTATGAATAAATAAATAAATCTTAAAAAAAATAAAGTATAAAGGCAAAGCAAGCAGGAGTAGGAAAGGAGAAAGGTTCCTTAAACTTAGAACAGAGTGTTGAAGAATAGGAACCTTCTAAGTATGTACTGTAGTTATTTAGATAATTTTAAAGGTCTCAGAAAAGGGATTGAGTGATATGCTAGGAAGGGCAGACCCTAAGTATCAAAGTTATTAAAGTGTCTAATCTTGTTAATGTGCCCTGACTTCAAGTCCAATCTGAGAATTTGGGGAGAACCACTGGATCACAGACTAGACTAGAAATGAAGGTATTCTGAGATAGACAGGGAAAAGAATGAAATACCTAGGAGTAAACTTTACAAAGATGGTGAAGGACCCACACAATGAAACCTATAACACATTGTTAAAAGAAATAGAAAGAAACACAAAGTAGTGGAAATAGATTCCCTGCTCATGGACTGGGTAAAGTGACATTGTTAAAATGGCCACCTATTGATATATCTTTTTTTTAGATTTATTTATTTATTCATACAGAGCTGGGGTACAAACCAGAGGTGCAGGGGTGGTGAGAGAATTCACCAGAGACAGAGGAGGGAGCAGAAGAGGCCAACTAATGAAGTACACTGCTGAGGGGAGCGGCAGTTGGGACAGGAGATGTCTGCCATGCCATATGGTCACCTCCAGGGCGAGGGATCAAACTCACACTGAAGCGGTTGCAGCCAGCTTGCAGGGCTGTGGCTTAACCCACTGCACCACCATGAAGGGCCCCCAAAATGGCCACCTATTAAAAAGCAGTAGAAAGACATAGTGCAACTCCTAGCAATATATCCACTGCATTCTTCAAAGACATAGAAAAAGCATTCCTGAAATTGATATGAAATCTTAAAAGACCCAAATAACCAAAGCCTGACAAAAAATAATAACGATAGAATCACATGACAATAGTTCAAACTATAATACAAAGCTATAGCAATCAAAACCATGTTGAATAGATTTGAGAACCTGAAATTAACCTTTATTTAAGATGAGAGTTGATGTACTACATATGACCCAAGAAAATACATTGGAGAAAGGAATTTTTGACAATAATCATGGAACTGGAGGTGCCAAAGCGAAGTGACATAGTTCCAAGGAAAATACAAGCACTGGATAGCTTCATTTCTAAGTGAATACAGAAAAAATAAAACAGAATGATAGGAAATCAAATCAGTAATAAACCCAATAAATCAGAAAGAATTGGGGTATGTGGAAGATTTCCAATTCAAAATGTTGGACAACTATGGATGCTTTCATGGCAGATGAGGTATGATAACACATTTGGAAGTGATTGTGATCCAATAGCTCTAAATCATAAACAATGTCATAAAACAATGTTACCTCAAGAAAAAAAGAAAAAAGGAGTGAGAGAGAAGGGAGAAAGGGAGGAAGGAGGAAGGAAGTATGTGCTATTTTAGCTCAGTTTATTATCTCCTTATAATTTCATATTATCTGGGAGTCCCAAGTTTCCTGATGGGACATTTCTCTGTCTTCTAATTTGTCTTGTCTAGTATCTTTAAAATTATTTTTCTCTTCTTGTTATTTTAAAATATGGATCAGCAACTTAGAATTTATCTGCTAGTAATTTTATTTTTCATAATACAGTGGAATAGCTCTTTTACTTAAGTTTCAGTAATTTTTTTCACAGAATGTGGCAGCACTAAATAACCACAATTTTTTTTCTAATAATTCCACTGTTCATTTTCAGCTGGTCCCTCATAAACATTTTTAATCCTGCACAAAATTTTCATTTTACTGTTCCAATACTTCCTCTAGATTTTTGACAAACTGAAAATAAACTTAGTTATAAAACAATATAGAACTTAGTAAAGAAACAGATAACATAAGCATACAAAGGGAATACAAGAATATAAAGGAGAAAAAAAAATGTCTAAATATTTCTGTAAGTGAAACCCAAGTGTGAGAGTAACTGACCAGAAAACCTAAATATTGAAGAAAATCAGACCAATGTAACTTGAAAAAAAAAAAATCATGAAGTGGAAGTACTAGTTAAACATGATGTTGATTTTTGTCATTAAAAATAAAAAATAAAAAATATTGTGCCCTCCCTGGTGGCGCAGTGGGTTAAAGCACAGCACTAAGAAGCTAAAGCCACTTGCACATGAGCTCAATTCCCGCCTGCCCTGGAGGTGACCACATGGCGTGGCAGACCTCTCCTGACCCACCTGCTGCTCCCTTCAGCAGTGTATTTCAATGATCTGCCTGTTCTGCTTCCCACTCAGTCTCTGGTCAAGTCTCCCATCACCCCACACCTCTGGCCTGTACCCCAGTTCTGTACGAATAAATAATTTAAAAAAATCAAAATATTGTTTCAAAGGCCATTGAAAATGCATTAATCAGGGCCCTTCCTTTTGACTCAGTGGATTAGGGCACAACACTGCAAATTGGCACAGCTACTTCAGTGTGAGTTTAATCCCCATCCCCAGAGGTGACCAACATGACATGGCAGACTTCTCCTGTCCCACCTGCTGCTATCCTCAGCAGTCCGTTTTTCTGATCTTCCTGTTCTGCTACCTACTCTGTCTCTGGTGAATCATCTCACCACCCCTGCACCTCTGACGTGTACCCCAGTTTTGTATGCATAAATACATAAATCACTTTCCAAAAGAAAATACATTAATCAGCCCTCAGTTTAATCCAAAGGAGGCAGTTTCTCTCACTTTAGAAAAATAATAGATATTTTCTTTCTGAAGGTATTATAGACAAATAATTAAATCATATGTAGGCTCCAGTGTATAGAATGGTAGTGAGATATAATGTGTAGTCAACATTTTCATGCTACACAGTGATGACTCAAGATTTTTATTAACCTGTCTACAAACTCTGCCCTACTATCCTACTGGAAAACAAAAGTTAAAATACTTACTCTAGATATTTCTGTAACTGATTTTTTTTCTTACCACTCATTATGGGATTGTCAATAATAGTATAATGTTTTAAACTCTGTAATCTTCAGTACTATTGGTCAATTTTTTTTCCAGGATGCCATTTGAAAGGAAAAAAAAAGAGAGAGAGGCAGGCTAGAAAGGAATGATAGGAAGGAGAAGGAAAGTAAAACAATAACATGAACTTAGAGAAAACAAGAAAGTAAATAAATAGAACTACACATATCTTAATCTTTCAGCAATAATCTTTTAAAAGTATCAGCTTATTTATACATTTTTTTTAATATAATGAAAAATTATAAGCCCTTCTCCACATGTTTTAAAACCATTAATTAAATATAAGACAAAAGAAACATGTGGATATCCTTTATAAATGGAACTGGAAAAGTGTACTACCAGAAAAGTATTCAAATGATAAGAGTTCATGGAAGATAAAATGACTACCCACTATAAAAAATATGAACAATAAATTCAAGAAAATATATTAACATATAAAACAGAAAGCAAAATAATATATAGCATAATGAAACTGAATTAAAATGACCACAAATACCTATAATATGAACATAATCATTCATTATGTAAACCTATATACAAATTCATTTAAATTTGCACATGAAATTAAGAATAATATATTTCCAATAAAGTAAAATCTAGGCAAAGTTCAGTAGAAAATAAAGTGACAAACATTTTTTTTTAATATTTATTTATGCACACAAAAACTGGAGTACAGGCCAGAGGTACTAGGGTGTGAGAAGTTTCACCAAAGACAGAGTGGGGTGTAGAACAGGTACAGCCACTGAAATACACTGTTGAGAGGAGCAGTAGGCCAGTCAGGAGAGGTCTGCCATGCCATGTATGTCACCTCCCTAGCTAGGAATGGAACTCATGTGCAGTGGCTGTGGATAGCTTCATAGTGCTGTGCTTTAACCTGCTGAACCACCAGGAATGGCCCTTAATTGGCAAATTTAATGTAAAAATCAAACAAAATAAAAATAGCCCAAATAATAAAATCCATGAAAGAAAATGAAGTGTTTCTATGACATGGAACATTACATTGTCAAAATTTAACAAGCATTGTTAAAACTAATGCTTCAGCATGTTCAGGTATTGAATAAATATGTGAATGTCAAACAAATAAATAAGAATAAATCTACACATGCAATCATTACAGGGAAATGCAAAGCACAGTGTACAACAACAATAATAAACTGTTAAAGATTGATGTCTTTAAACAATCCAAAGGCTAAGGCAACAAAGGATATTCCTCACATCAGTCTCCTTTACAAGAAGGATAACTAATGACTATGGAGGAATAGGAGATGACTAGGAGAATTCTTCATTAAAGATTGGGGTTGAAACACCACTTATATTTCAGAGATTATCACAGACAACATTAGAAGTGAAGCTGGGGTGATCTAAGCTTCTTTGTGATGGAAGATAGACTGAGAAGCAGTAACTTCATGCAGAGAGAGCAGGGTTGTCCAACCCCACCAATGGTGTTGGGAAGGAAAAACAAAACAAAACAAAACATGTTTTAAGGACCAGGTTCTTCTCAAGTTATGATTAAAGGGAAAGAACTGAGGTATTTAACAGTGTAAGACATACAAACCAGGTTTTTCCTGACATTCCCAACACTCTGTGTATCTCCACCTCGACACTGGTACAGTATCAGTTCATTCAATATTCCCCAGTTTCCTGCAGTGACTGTAGTAGTAGGCAATCACAAAAAAAAGTAAATAAAAGAGCTATTACACTGTATTATGAAAAATAAAATTGCTAGCAACTAAATTCTAAGTTGCTGATCCATATTTTAAAATAACAAGAAGAGAAAAATATTTTTAAAGATACTAGATAAGTCAAATTAGAAGACAGAAATGTCCCATCAGGAAACTTGAGACTCCCATATAATATGAAATTATACGGCGATAATAATAAATATTCAGAAAGCAAACCTAAAGAATATGAAGTTGATGACAGGATAAATTAAAAATATTCAAACTATTTATCATGAAGAAGCTAAAAGTATCATGAGAAAACCCAGAAAAGTAACAAAAGACTAAGAAAATCAAGTTTAGGAATAAAATTTATGAACATAAGGAAAGTACTGAATCTGTATCCCTAAGAACTAATAGAGATGCGGAAGTGATAAAATAAACACAATTAAAAGTGTTACTGAAATGTATGGGAGCAGAACAGACATAATAGACTAACGAAGCAGTAAGCTTGAGGTAGAAACTTAGAACTGATTCAGGTATAAAAAGAAAATAAAAAAGGCTTTATTGAAAAAAAATCTGTTCGATCTGCAACATAAGGAAAATGGGTTATCATAAAAGTTGGAGACAGGGAGAAGAGAGCAATGTACTCAAAATATATAATAGTTGAAAATTTCCAAACCTGGGGAAGGAACTAAATATACTATTCCATAATAATAACAGAACACCTCCTAAGGAAGTGCAAATAAATCTACAACAAGCATATCAGAAAAGCTATCAAACATCCAAGACAAAAAAAAAAAAAAAGGTAACCAGTGAAAACCAGCAGGTAATAAAGGTATTCCCACCAGGTTATCAGAATTCTAAGCAGAAAATCTATAAGCCAGGAGAGAATAGAATAGCATATTCAAAATGCACCTTGTTTAGCATGCTTTCCCCTCCCTGTAGATGGGAGATCTTCATTCTTTATTACTTAAATGGAAGGGAGGGACATGGGAAAAAGGAAGGCCAGATGCCTTGAGTGTTAATAGTTTTTGGTGGGGAGGGAGCAATAGGGCTGATAATACTATGCTATGTTTTCTCTGTACAATCAAGTCTAGCTCCACTTAATACCCAAAACCTACTTATTTCACAGGTCCCTGTGTCAGTATTGCTGGACTCCATGGTTCACAAGGTGTTTCTGTCCAGTTTAGGAGAAAAGTGTGCTTGTGTAGAGGTGGAGGGTGAAAGAGTGTAGGGAGGGACAGGGGAGGATTGGAAGGGCATAACTCTACTGCAATTACATATTAGATACATGTTTGAAGTTGATCAAATTGCTCCAGGGCTCAGTCAGGAAGCAATGTGTTATTCCTATACAACATGCCAGTCTGGGCATGTGAGCACACCAGAATCTATGACTTTTCCTGCTATACCCCTGCCAGGAATAGCACTGTTGTGCTATTCCTTTTCCTGCTCTAAAGACTTAGGGAGTAACTAAGTATCCATCTTAAGGAGAAAAATGTGTGGGTCAATCTAGCAAGGCTGGGAATGAGATAGTGAGGTTAGGTTTATGTATGTTACAGTTGCACTTGAAGGAGAGGTTTGCAGGTACATAATGATTCAGCCATATTCAACCTCATCCTTCATTACTTCTTCTTCTTTTTTTTTTTCTTTTAAAGAAAAGAAGCGCACACACAAATTACAAGTTAAAATGGAATTTGCGAAGACTTCTACTTTAAGACAAAACTGATTACCAGGTACTGGATTTAATCTCTTGCCCAGGGGGAAAAAAAGAGAAGAGAAGAGAAGAGAAGAGAAGAGAAGAGAAGAGAAGAGAAGAGAAGAGAAGAGAAGAGAAGAGAAGAGAAGAGAAGAGAA
>NW_004567104.1:54932254-54962621 GCF_000260355.1 Condylura cristata | reverse complement strand
GAGAAGAGAAGAGAAGAGAAGAGAAGAGAAGAGAAGAGAAGAGAAGAGAAGAGAAGAGAAGAGAAGAGAAGAGAAGAGAAGAGAAGAGAAGAGAAGAAACAAAAAATATATGATAAAAATATATGATAACATGTAGGCTTCATAAGCAGCATTCTCAATTCAGAAATAAAGTGAGGACCAAGTACATATTCTCAGTAGGTCTGACAGAGTCAGTTAAGAAGGACTAGCTATTCAGGGATTCAGGGAACTCTATACCCTGGGCCTTTACATACGCTCCCTTTCCTGTCTCTTGAGTATGAAAGTAGTAAAAGCACAGCACTATTACTTGTCCCACAATATTTAAATTTTCATTGTTTTTATTATCCTCACCCTATCTTGCCCTCTTAAAAAGAACAGCTATCATATTTTCCTTGATTACCGTGTTTGAATAGTCCATTTAATTCCTGCAGGAACTCTGTTACATTGGCATAGACTGTAGGACATAAAGTATACTAATGACATCTTTTTTGGGTGTGTGATTTATATACAAATTTAATGTTACTTAAATGTTTTGTTTTTTAATAAACACAAGGAATGATTTTTAATCCTCTTCCTAGGAAAATTTCATAGACTAATAGAAAATTTGTCTCTATATTTTCTGTGAACAGAGATTCTCAAAAAAAAAATAATAATCAGTGTTTGACAAGATTTCCTTTGGGCATAGGGGAATCTGTCTACACAGTTCAGTTGAAATTTTCCATAATACTTCAAGGGATGGCTGTGTAGTTCAGTTATTATAATGGAAAGTGGGATATTAAAGAAAAGGTGGTGAGAGAATAGTATGTAAGTCAAGTTCACACATTGGGGCACTGAATCATTGAAAATTCAAATTAAAGCAGTTTACTAATTTTCTTTAACCTTTTTAGCCACTATAATCTTGCATGTGGCAAGGGAGCTTTCTCATGGCAGAAAAGAGAAGAGCTAGTTCATAGTTAATTTTACAAATTGCTTTAAAAAGGTCACTTATGTCTTCCTACCTTTTTAAATCTATATTTAGGAAAGAAGAATATAATTGTCAGTCAATTTTTTAAAAAATTATACTATAGCATATAGATTTGAACTTTATATACATGATTTCTCTGTGTTTTTGCATTTCTTTCAGTTCTTTCCCAATCCAATTTTTACAGGCAGAGTTCTTCATTAAAAACTGTGACTGGTTCTTTGCCAGGGACTGTCTCATTGATAAATGATAGCTACAGATCCTTTCCAGACTCTGCTATTGTAGGAAATCCCTGTGCTTTGGGGCACTACTACCGAAGCTAGAAAACACATTCAGAACAACACCCTATCGTTGTGTGTGTGGGGGAAATGGAAAAAAAAAAGTGTTTTTAATTTAGCCCTATATTCTGAACGTAGGGCTAAACTTTCTAGAAAAACTGTTACTAGATGGAATATGCTTATAGAACAAAAATCTTAGCCTTCATGGCTGAGAAGAGTAAATGGGTTAATATAAATATATTTGACATATGCCAACCCTGTACTTTACTATATTATGTGGGTATAGAGTAAAATAATGTGATGTGAGTAGGGGGAAATTCTAAAATTTAACCTAGACTAGTAAGATGTTCACATCATCATGAGTGAGGAATAATATGAGTATCAGTAACCATTTTAGTTCTAGCTGTGCAATCACTGGTAATTTAGGATGAACATATCAGCTGCTATGTTATAGAAACCACTATCTTCTATTAAAATGAGTTTATAGTTATTCTGATCTAGATGTTTGGTCTTCTATTTGATCTCTTGTGATATGTTGAATTCATGAAGGCTTATTACAAGCCAGTGGCTCAGTATCTGAAAGTTGCTAAAAAGTACCAAAAACTTATTTTCAAGTTAAATAAGAGACATCTTGTAGCCATGTAGATTATTTAAGGGCACAAACTCTGGAGTCATACTGCCTTGACTAGTGCCTTCACTAAAATATGGGGTTGTCTCCAGTCATTAGCTGAACCATCTAAGGCAATGTGGTAACTTAACAGGGCTTCCATTTGTTTGAGTGAAGAAATTATGGAGAGTCAGTTTATCTGCAACATAAGAATGAAGCATGAGCACCAAAAAGACCTCAGGAATTCAGATAACGCAGACAATGTGAAAAGTGTAAGATTTCACCTGCTTCTAAGCCTAGTCAAGTACCCTGCTACAATTTCAGGTATATATACTAACAGGACATAATACTTCTGGGTCAGAGGAATCTACTGCTTATTATTCCAAGCAAAATCATAAGCCAGAGAAATTCCAGCCAATTCCTATAGGAAACAAGGTGAAGGCTAGTTTATCTGTGCATGCAGAAAAGGAAACACAAAATTGATAGAGTAGGTTTATGGACTGCTAGTACATCTGTCTACTAATAAACATTTCTGTTCAAAGAAAGAAGAGAAAGGAGTCTCTAGAATTATTATCATGAATTTGTTAGGGGAGAAGAGCTTTACCTCTTCGAATCTCTACAGAGAATACACTACCTCTAGTTTCCAAAGCATGATTGTTTTTCAAAAATTGGTTTAGTTCAAATGGCTTGAACTTTTTAAGTTCTTGGACTCCAAGAAAAATCCATGAACCATTATTTCACAATACTATTGTAATTTGGAGGTGGTAATTTTTCTATTTTTAACCTTGTTAATATCAATATTTACATAATTCATGCTTAATTTTTTATTCAATCAAGCAAATCTCTGACATATCCTAGAGCATGTGTTATACTAATTTCAATAACCTCACAAAAAAATATTGAGCAAGAATCCAGGTTGTGACAGAAAAAAATTATACCTAAGGGACTAGAGGTAGGCTCTTTTCCATACAATGTGTGTGCGTGCGTGTGCGCGCGCACACACACACACACACACACACAGAGTCAAGCCTAAAAGAAGTTGAGATCTTCAAAAGGGTCCAAAAGTCATGCTACTCATTCATGTGCTCATAATGGATACATAGCAGATAGGTGCTTGCTGTAGTGAAAAAAAAAAAAAATACAAGAAGTAGGAAAATTGTGCTTATAAAATAGATTTGACATTTTTGCCCTTAGGTAACCAGATAAGCCACAGCTGGCTGGATTAAATTCTGAAAAATTCTGAAGCAGGAAGTAACGTCTAGATGACTATAGACATAAGGTACCCTAAATTTATTTGAACACAAAACCTTTTTGCTCACAGAGCCTGTGAAAATAATGTTGCAGATAAAGAAAATTACAAGATAATGATAACCTTTTTTTGAAAAATAAAATACTCAGGATTCAAGATGATTATATACAGAGAAATGAGCTGAAACTGAACATCCACTTTGGTAATATGGTTTATTCAATATATTTGTTCTCCCTCTAATTGTGATTCATTTCTAAGATGTATGCTGTACTCAAAGAATCATGATTTCAAATTTCAGCATCTATGCTCAATACATAATCAAATATATCTGATATAAAATGTTTCATTCATGTGTGATGATTGAGTTTTACTTCTATGCCATGGTTATATTCTTCAAGTATATGAAATTCTGAAAATACTAACAAAAAAAAAAAAAGGCCCCCCTGGTGGTACAGGTGTTAAAGTCTCAGTGCTATAAGCTATTGCCAGCCAATGTAGCATGAGTCTGATCACATAAGTTTGATCCCTAACAGGGAGCTGACCCACATGGTGCAGTGCACCCCTCCTATCTCTCTTGCTGCTCCACCCAGCATTGTATTTCAGTACACTTGCCTGTTCTGCTTACCCACTCTGTCTTTGGTGAATCATTGGTTAAGGTGATTATTAACTGATGATTCAATCCCTGTATCTTTGGCCTACACCACAGTTCTTTTATGCAAAAATAAAGTAAATCTTTTAAAAAGAAACAATAAAGCAAAACAAGGCAGCAACAACAAAAACAAAGAAAAAAAAAAAAACCTTCATTTCCTAGAGCAGCCTGAATTGAAGATTCTGCATGTCAGTTGCACTAATGTAAGAATTTGTTAGGAAACTACAGTTTTCTAGTCCAGAGATGATGAACAAAGTTGTAGAGTTATAGGTAAGTTATCTCTCCACTGTACAAGAAGTGAATTACTGAACACTGAAATGTGGAAATGAGCCACCCTGCCATTACAGTATCAGTTATAGCCCAGCCACACACTCCCCCTCCTAAAAAAAAGGAAAATGGTCTCCAGTGATCCTTAATAATAATTGAATCTTCTCCTGTCCCTGGGTTAACATAAACAACAACAACTGAGGGGGGAGTCCTATACCTCTGAAACATAACATTGCAAACTTACAAATAAAAATTAATACCTAGTCTGCTCCCATAATTTCAAAATTTGCACATAAATCATTTATCTCTGACTCCCACTATGAACTGTAAAACACATTGGGCAGTATAGGACACTCATTATTTGACTTATGGTAACCAGGCTGTATTGCCAGTACCACTTAACACATAAGCCAAAAGAGAAGACATAAATACCAAAGTAAGCCAGGGAGTACTACCAAAAGAAAGGGAATGAAATAGGTGGTAACAAGATGATAACTCACTATACTGTGTTGTAACAGATATTTATATAATTGTATTAGGTTATCAACCCCTTCTTATAATTCTCCTGGATATAAAAAATATTACTCACTGAAACTTGTATACATTAAATGTAGTGGAGATGTTACAGGGCAGAGACAGAGGGGCACCCCTGAAGCCCCAAACCCATCTGCTCTAAGTGGGTTCTACCATCTGCCGTATCAAGACAAAACATATAAAACTTTAATTGAAAGGGACTTTAATACAGTAAATATGCAATACAGAACACAAATAATATAACTTCTAAATCAAACACCTGAAGTTACCCATCCCCTCGAGGGCAAAAGTCAACCCAAAAGGGATTGGCCCAAAGCAAGGCCTGAAAGCCCACCACTAGACTAAAGCACCTTCTGGCTGGGACCCATACGAAAGGATCAGAAATGACCAGACAAGTCTGGGAGGAAAAGAGCAAAATCAAAATCAATATAAACACTGCGATAGTCACCTCCCTACAGGTATCTCACCCACATCTGCCTCAACCAGTCCAGGGTCAAGAAACAAGCACGGTTTCTTCATCACATGCTTGCTGCTCCATGTGTCTTCTTCACGTCTCCTTTCAGGCTCTCCATCCTGCTTCCTTTTTCTTCAGATTCCTTCTCTTCTCCTTTTTTTACTCCTCAGCTCCACCATACTTTTGGGTGGGGCAGGGAACGGAACCTGGAACTTCCCTTTTTCCTAGGGACCACCCAGTTACAGAGATGCAAGAGTATCTCAGTGTCTTTTGGAGACTAGATGAATGCCTCAGTGACTGGGCTGCTTATAGGCCATAGGATTTTGTTGTAGTTATGGAGGCACAGAAGTCTAAGATCAAGGTGCCAGCAAAATCTGTGACTTGTGAGAAACTATTTCCTAATTCAAAGAAGGTCATCTTCTTAATGTGTTCTCATGTGACAGAAGTCGATAAAGGTGATATCAATATATCCCTTTTACAAAGACAGTAACCTGATTTATGAGAGCTACATCATCATGCCTTCATTATTTCCTAAAGGCTTCAATTCAAGATATTTATCATATTAGGAATTATGATTTCAATATTTTGGGACACAAACATTCAATCTATAGCAGTTATCTGATTGGTTCTTAAGCACTGCCAACTTTTATACCCTTATAATTCAACTAAATATGTTATCAGTGAAGCATTCAAACTGAACCTAACAAATATACAACACAACAGTTTAAACTCAAGAATTACTGAGAATTCCTTTCCTATAAAATTCAAAAAGGCAAAGTATTCATTTGTGTAGTTCTTTTACATGAATATAATTTTGATCCTTGTGGGTTAAGTATAGGAGTTTACAAGATGACTTAAAAGTTCCTTGCCTCTTATTTTGTAATGCTTATCTAAGAGTTAATAACGTTACTGACAATGGTAACCTAAGATCAAGGCTTATTTCATCCTGTCTGAGAATTATGGCACAGTCTTGATTCCTCACCACATCAATGAAGTCAAGTACACAGTACTACTCACAATTTTGAAAAAGAAAAACAACAAATGAATATTCATTTTCAAATTTACCTAACTTTTAAATTAATGTTTATAAAAATATGAGCTGTTTTAAATAGTTTGATGTTTTTATTTATGGTCATTATCCTCTGGATAAAAAACTAATTCTGAATTTATCAATGTCTTGCAGAATACTGTTTGAGAACATTTTATTTTAAGAGATTGAGTATTCTTTGTAGTACTAATTCTATGTAATATCCTAATATGTGAATGGGCAGTTAAAGAAAAAAAAATAAACTTCTATAAGAGCTCTATTCTTTTCAGGTTAACCAAGGAATTTGTTTTGTCATCATAGTGCAGCTTTTTTTCTTATTGCTTTGTTTCTTCACAGCCTATTACAAAGTTTAGTAGTTTCTTTTAGATAAAATTAAAACTGTCATTCAAGAGGCATTTTCACTATGAAAAGACAGAAAAATACACTCACAGAATTTCATTAAATTTTCCCAAGTACTATATTAAGAATCAAGTAGATTCATGTTTATTATTATGAAGTTTCATTTTTAGAGGAACCTATCAAGTAAGAGGCATTTGAATTCCAATGCATAATTAAAGAAAATCATTCTTCTAAATCCCATAGCACTTTGTAAATTCATATCATAATACAGATCACACTAAGTTATAGCATGGCGAGAAATTGGTCTTCCACATCCCAACTTCAGGATGTAATTGCTTAGAGGGCAAAATTTGTGTCTTATTCATCTTTACATTCCTAATGCCTATGTCAGTGCTTAGCACATGATAAATCCTTCCTGAATAATTGCTAAAGTATTGACATACCTATTCCATTTTTCTTTCTAACTCTGTAACAAGTGACCATTACATAGAAAATTTATAAAATCTGAAATTCCCTATGGCATGATTTGATTTTTTTATTTTAATTTTTCTAACATTTCATTTTTTTATTATTCACAATAGTTTCATACAAGTACAAGCATGTACAATTTGAATTTTCCCCCTTTTTCAGAGTTCACTGGATACACTTTTTTGAAGCTTCCTTTTTTCACTTTATAATATATCTCAGACCTCTTCATATCAGCACACAGCAAAGGGTTTCTACAGATTTTAACAGCTAAATGACATTTCACTGTATGAATGACAAAGTAATTATTTGATAATTACTCTATGGATTGACTTTAGACTCCCATCTTAACCTTATGCTATAATTGTGAACAAACACAACTTTACAGGTAATTTTTTCTATATCTGGACTATTATCATCTCTCAGTATCTTAGGGAGATTATATCCAGTGTCCACCCCCAACACCGACAGATACTAGGTGCCCAAATGATCACAACCTTTATATAAAATGGTAGATTAGTTGCATTTAACCTATATTCATCCTACAATATACTTTAAATCATCTCTAGATAGTTTATAATACTCAATTCAATACAAATGTCATGTAAATAGTTGTTATGCTATGTAGTTTATGGAGTAACAAGAATGAAACATATGCACATGTTCATTATGGTCACAACCATCATAAACTACACAGTTTATTGTCATAATAAGATGTTGGCTGATTCTCAGCTGGAATTAATAAATATTGAGAGTAACTGTATAATTTAAAACAAATTCTTAAATTTAGAATCAAAAGAACTTTTAGTTTTTCATAGAGTTATCATATGGCCTTCTATGTGGATTGTACCAATTTCACCTCCCACTAGCACTGAGGAAGAGTTAATAGTTTTATACATGTTTGCCAAGAGAGTAAGTTATCAAACTTTTGACTTTTTTCTAGTCTTACTGGAAAAAAATATTATCTCAGTCAAGTTCGAGTTCTTACATTTTTTACTTTTAATAAATGAGACTGTACACCTCTTCACATGTTTAAATGTCTTTCTGAATGTTTGCTCATTTTTCTACTTTGTTAAAATGTGGCTGTTATTTTTGTCAATGAGGGGTCTTGGTAACCTATAATAGTCTATGATAATGTACTATAAATATTTTCCTAGATTATCCTATTAAACTTTATTATGTCTATGTGTTTATATTTTTTATGTTTGAAAGTGGTGATTATTTTTTAATATATGGAAAAACTGTTTCAAGTTCAGAAGTCTAAAAACAGAGATCCAAGAAAACTGTGATAGGGTGAAATGATGGGCTCATTTCCTCCAGATACTCACTAAAGTGCAGTAAAATAAAGACCCCCTGGGGAAAAAAATGCTGAAGAAAAACAGGCCACAGCAACATATATTAAGAGCAATGACTGCTGGAAAGGTGTAGGAAAAACTTTAAGGTGACTTTGTTTAGAGTGGTAACAGAAGTACAATCCACAAGAGGGAGACTGTCTCTATGCAGCGTCCCCTTGATATATACTGACTCAATATATGGTAGCATCAAGATTCGCCAAGACCAAGCAAGCAATGCACTGGATAATGCATGGAGAGCTCCATGGGGGGAGTACAGAGTATAGACAACTAGACTAAGTCTGTGGTTCATTATAGAATTGTAGTCTGTATTGGATCAGATCTCCTGAGTCTCCTTGTAGAAGAGTCTATTACTGGAAGCTGAGGCTAAGGTATTCAAAACAACTGCCAACCCTCAACTGAGGGCTAAAATCAAAAGAAAAAGTGATTCAACAAACTAAAACACACCTACTCACAAGAGGATCAAGCACTCCAGGGCCGATTCTCTGCTGGAAAAGAAACAAGAGCAACTCAGATTTTATGATCCCATATCATCTACGGTCCATGTCCAGTGTTGCATCTAGTGTTTAAAAGTAGCCCTGTAGTAGAGGTAGATATGTGACTAAAGGAGACACTTTGACTAAGGAGGTGGGTTACAGAAGGCGATTGCCATGGATAACCACCCCACCAATCTAACACCCATAGCACAATAAGAAGCTCAGCTTGCTGTGTCCATCGGCGTGATCCTGTTGTGTCCTACTAACTTGCTCCTCTTTTATTCCTACTACCCCTCAATAGTAGCAATTCTCAGATTACTTCAATAGGTGCAAAGACAAAAGTTTGAAAATATATCCCTATGGCAACCTATAGAAGGAAAAACATTAGGAGATTATAGAACACATCACAGATAGTGGAGCAAAAAAAAAAAAAAAAATCACTAAAAGGAGCCCTAACCCAAAGGAGCTAAGATCCATGACAAAACAAAAGTTCAGCATAACACAGTCTGGCAAAAATTATGGAAGTTAAAATAGCAACAGAAGATATAAAACAACAGAATAAATCTTGAAAAAAAAAAAGAGGTAGCTACAAAGCTAAGAATTAGAAACCACAAAGCTAAGAAATACTATACCTGATTTTAAAAATACAATTAAGGGCCTCAAAGGCAAACAGAAATACTAGAGAGAATTAATGAGTTCAAAAACAATGTTGGAGAACTCAGAGCAATATAGACAAGAATGAAAATAATGCAAGGCCCTTTTAGGTTACTTAAAGAGAAATGAGGTCCTTATCATAGTGGGGGGGTTCACAGAAAGAAATATAATGATATAGAATATTTATATAAGAAATAGTTACTAAAACTCATCTCAATTTGGAAAATGATTCAGATATAATCCAAGAGTCCCAGAATTAAAAAAAAAGCAAAACAAACAAACAAAAAACACAAACAGACACACACAAAGAAAGGATACAATGAAGTTGCTGAAGACCAATGACAAGCTATTAAGGGTAGGTATTAAAAAAAATTGAGCCAAAATTTTAGGAGGCAGAAATTAAAAAAACATTTAAATGCACACTCTCTACCATGTGTAATGAGCATAGTAACCGGAGTTAGAAATACAAGGAGTTAAATAGCACTAAGTTCAGTAGATTGATTATTCAATTAGTATTTACCCTTGTTAAAGGAGTAGCTTTCTGCTTTGCTTCTTTTTATAGGTGTATGTTTAGCCTTGGTGTCATCATAAAGGAACACTCTCCTTGTCCTCTATTGGTGCATGCTGCCACAAGTAATGTACTGGTCAAAAGATATGTATTATGCTATCTCAAGACAATTTATAACTATTCAAATTGCTCTTCTCTCTTACACACACAGACACACACCTGCACACAAATGCGTAGCATCCGGAAGAATCACTTTATCTTGTTAGATCAGAAGACATAGAATATTATATGAAATAAAACAAAGAATACATATTGCATGAGTTTTTATTGTTGTTGTAAATACTAGCACAATGGAATCCGTTAAAGCAAGATTTATTTGATCTTGCCTACATATTATAAATATGGTAGATTTAGTAAAGCACAGGGTATTTAGTTCTACCAATCTTATGAATGTCCTTGAAAGTTCCTGACTTTACCAATCTTATGAATGTCCTTGAAAGTTCCAGCATTACATTTCTAGTGGAACCTGTTGTTATTTATTCATTTTTGTTCTGGCACACTTCTTCTTTATGTACAAAATTGTATTAAGAAAGAGTGAAGTGGGGACCCTCCCTGGTGGCGCAACAGGTTAAAGCACAACACTGCAAGCTTTATGCAGCCACTATAGAACGAGTTTTATCCCTGGCCAGGGAGGTGATCCACATGGTGAGGAGGACCCCTTCTGACCCGCCCACTGCTCCCCTCAGCAATGTACTTCATCAAGCTGCCTGTTCTGGTCCTCACTCTGACTCTGGTGAATCCTCTCACCTCCCCGCCCCCTGGATCTCTGACTTACATGGATAAAATAAATAAATATTCCAAAAAAAAAAAAAGAGTGAATGGAAGGAAAAACAGAAGGAAGTATGATTAATGTACAACCATGGTGTAAAAATGGTGGGTGTCTCAATATTTAGAAAAGAAATCTTATCTCTTGAATTAAAAAAAAATACTGAAGTTTCTTCTAGGATTAGGTAGAAATTTGTTTTTAATAATTTTCTTCAAATATTGATGTATTTTTTTCAGAAAAGAAGACAATATTGGGTATGCATACGAAATCATATATATTCAATAGTTGAAACCTTATTATCACACTCACTATTAATATATGTTTTATGTTGAAGGAAAGGATGAAATGAAACAAAGTCAAACTAGTTCAGTAACAGCAGTGCAATTCTGTGAATAAGTTATTTTCAGAAACAATTTTAGGGAGATTAATAAAAGAATATAGTTTCTCCCATCAGAAAAGCAATAATATACCACCAGTATATAGTAGCAAGTCCACCAAAAAAAGGGCAAATTTAAAAACAAAATAGCACATCAAAGTATATTTAGATGTGCTTAGTGACTCTTTCTGGAACACATATTTCTTCATAGACAATGCATGCAATATGAGACAGAGGAATTCACATGATTTATCAAATAAGATACCCCTAATAATGAATGCCATTTTTAAATAAAACATACAAGGGGGCTCTCTCCGGTGGCGCAATGGGTTAAAGCACCACATTATGAAGCTCTCTAAACCACTACAGCATAAGCTTCATTCCCACCAGCGAGCTGATCCTCATGGTGGGTGCGGCAGACCTCTTCTGACCCGCCTGCTGCTCCCCTCAGCAGGGTACTTCGTTGATCTGCCTATCTTGCTCCCCACTCTGTCTCTGGTGAATCCTCTCACCCACCATGCCTCTGGCCTGTACCCCTGTTTCTGTAAGCAGAAATAAAGAAATATTAAAAAAAAAAAAAGAAAAAGAAAAACATTCTAGGAATTTCTAATTAATTTTAATTCCTAAGTAGAACTCATACTGGAAATACTAATTTTGCTTGCAATTTAGTATTTTTTCCAGCATGTTTTTGAAATATACATGAGACAGGAAATAGTATAGTTTTAAAAAACAGTATTTAAAAGAAGATTATTTATTTATTCATACAGAACTGGGGTACACCCCAGAGATGCGGAGGGTGAGAGGATTCACCAGAGACAGAGTAGGGTACAGAACAGGCAGATTGACAAAGTACACTGCTGAGGGGAGCAGCTGGCGGGTCAGGAGAGGCCTTCCGAGCCATGTGGATCTCCTCCGGGGCAGGCGGGGATCGAATTCATGTGGAAGTGGCTTAAGCTTCTTTGTGCTGTGCTTTAACCCGCTGCGCCACCAGGGAGGGCCAAGATTTATTTTTTATAACAGGATTGTATTGCTGTTACTGGCTGCAGGTAGCCTGCAGTGTTGTGTTTTAACCTGCTACACCACCATATAGTTACTTCTAATAGGCTAGAAATGTCTTCATGTGGGGAGTGTGACCTAATAAAAGGTTTAAACTCAGAAAGACTCTGAAAAATATTACAATGAAACTGAGAGCCCAGGTTTGGAATTTGAATTGGATTTTAAAAGAGAGATGTGTAAAAATTGAGGAAAAGTAAGAAGTCAAATTTAACAAAAGAATTACTTTCAAGAAAATGACTTTTAAGAAAATTCTAATGAAAATTTTACATTAACATATTGTTCTATTCTATATAGTCATTTGCATTCCTCTGTTATAAACATGATATTCATCCATTTTTGCAGTAATTTCATTAAAGGTTTTCTATAAATAAAGTATCTATGCAATTGATTTTTAGATAGGATAAATTTAGAGAAGGATAAATTTTAATGGAGTGAAAAAACAAAACACTGGGAGTTGAGAACTCACAATTTACATTTTTCTCTTTTGGGGATCAGAAATCTTAACATTAACATGAAAAAGACTGCACTTTACATTAAGGAAAAGAGCTGGGAATCCTGAGGAATATGAACCTAGCACTATGTTTGGTTAATTATCCTTTAAGGTCCTTCTGATAGTTTGATCACACAAAATAGCAGTTTCAGAATAACAACAAAAATATATATATATAGTGTTTATGCAGCATTTACAAAGTGGAGAAAGTACTTTGTCAGTAATTGATAAGAAAGTTAGGATATCTATTATTATAAAAGGTTTACATGCTATTCAGAGAAACATACTTGGTCAAGCAATGTAATGAAACATACAAATAAAAAACATATATGTTTACACACACACACACACACACACACATCCCAAAATTAGAGCTTAAGGATTTAAGGACTTAGGAATGACTTCTCTGATGAAGTGGACAATGGAACTTGAATCACTCCCAAATTCTACTCCCTTAAATATTCAATGGTTCCTCTATTCTGATGTTCACACGATGAACTTACCTATTTTTTAAATTAGAAAATAGAATTAATCAGAAGAGAATCTATAAATGCTAATAATAAATATTCAATATGCAATTGACAAAATTCATACTGAGGAAAGTCTTAGAAAAAAAAAAAAGACTTCACTCTGGTCCTTCAAATAATACATGTGAGGAAACTGATTACTATAAAAGTCAAGATAGACATTGCAATTCATAGGAAGGAAGGTGATTGTGAAGTCAATGGACAAAGCAAATACAAGGACAACTGAAGACACGGATACTCTATTTTTTGACAAGGTGATGTTCCAGTGGTGTTTGCCATTTATTAATTATGCTATACATATTTTTGTGTCATAGTATGGGTTTCTATAAGTCTGCCATATATTATAATAAAATATGTAAGTGATTTAAAATAATTGTGAGCAAATAAAATCATAGGATAAATTAAAATACAAATAATTTTATTAATTATGCACTTGAAAGAATGATAGCAATCCATAACTATTATTTTGTAATAAATAATTTAGACATAATCATTTATATATTAATTATATATAATTCAAGTTATAATTAACTTACATATGAACATAAACAGCAATTAAACTTAGTGTGGGAATAAAATTCAGAACAGTAACTGAACATTATAAGTTTAAAGATAAGAAATTTAGTAACATAAATTAACCTAGATGAAATTAATCTGATAAAATGCAAGAAAATTTTGCAGTTTAATTAATTAATTGAAATGATGGATGGCAGTCATCAGCAAGGTCTATAAAGATATCACAAAATTATATGAGAAATAAATGCATCTGGAAATAAAAGTTCAATTAAGATTAAAAAATATTTTTTTTTTAAAGATTTATTTTATTTATTTATAAAGAACTGGGGTACAGGCCAGAGATGCGGAGGGTGAGAGGATTCACCAAAGACGGAGGGGGAAGTACACTGCTGAGAGGAGCAGCGGGCGGGTCAGGAGAGGTCTGCCGCACCATGTGGTCTCCTCCGGGGCAGGCGGGGATCGAACTCATGCGGAAATGGCTTTAGCTTCTTAGTGCAGTGCTTTAACCCGCTGCGCCAGCAGGGAGGGCCAAGATTAAAAAATATTTAAAAAATCTACAACATCATCAGAAGTTCAAAAGGTTTATTAATAATGATAATAAGCTAGCAGGAAACTTATCAAAGAGAAAACTGACAGCATAGGTAACTCCATTGACTGTTGTACTGATGCAGAATTTGTAGCTCTTCTGGGTTAATCCTCACCTATGCTATCTACAACAAAATCATGGTAATTAAATAAAGGTGTCACTTATTGAGCTTCTCACATAATTGAATGACTAATCTGTTTTGGTCAGGTTTAGGAAGAAAATAATAACAGACTATTCATTTTTTTTTATGAATGGGGTATTTTTGAAAGGTGAGAATCTTTATAGTCTCATGACTTCAATTACAAATGTATATCAAATGATTGGTTAGACAATTGCCTTTACCTGCAGCATTCTACATGTCTATGTTGACATACAAATACTACAAGCAGAAGGAAAGCTAAAGAGGACAATTGTGCTTTAGTAAGAGAAAAGCAATAGCTGAAACAGAAAAAATAGCAATTCCAAAGAAAATATACTACAAATCTATGAAAGATCTTAATATGTCAATATAAATAATGAGCTAAAATCATTAGGTGTGACAAAGAAAAACTACTCATATGTTAACAAGAGGACACCATGGCTGCCAACTATCCAAATTGAAATGACAAAAATATGTTCATAGATGAAGAACTCACATGATCTCATAAGAATGGGGGGGTTCAATCCCCACCCAGGGAGCTGACTCATATGGCACAACAGACCTCTCCTGTGTAGTCCACCGCTCCCCTCAGCAGTGTATCTGCCTGTTATGCTCCCCACTGTCTCTGGTGAATCCTCTCACCCCCCTGCACCTCTGGCCTGTACCCTAGTTCTTATATGCATAAACAAAATAAAAATCTTAAATAAATATAAAAAAGCAAGGGCAATGAAGAAAACATTTTAGCATATAAGAGTTCTTTACTGTATGGTAATATAATTGATTAAATGAGAATCAGTGTTATGTATTCTATATATAATTTCTGTTGTATCTTTATTTATATGACTTTGCTACTTCATTTACAAGTTTTTTCACTTAAATGGCAATAAAATTATCTTTACCTAAAAACCAGGAGATCAAGCTGTTGCAACAGAGGCTACATTTTTGTAAAACATGCCATAAGACAATTATAAATTATAACGAATCACCATTAAAAATAATCCTCACTATATCTAAAGACTCATTATGAAGTTAAAACCTTTTATTTTTCAAATTTAAATCTGATTTATAAAGATAATTTAAACTTAAATATCTCATATTGAATATCTAGTAATAACCATAATTTGGACAACACTCATTTAATATTATTGTTAGAAAATATATGTGCTTTTGTACTTTAATACAATCTGTATTGACAAAACAAATTCTATATTTTTCCTATTAATCATGTCCCTATGCAAATATTACTCATTTCTTTATGTTAGAAATAGTCTAAAGCTCATGAAATGAAATGTGTGTTCATTTCCTCCATATATTTGTTTCTCTAAAAATGTTTGATCAATTCACTTCCAAATATTTTCTAGAATACACTTCTATTTTACAATTACAAAATTATGGCAAATGGCATTTACTGTTTTCCTTTTAACTCATAATATTTGTAAATGAAAGAACTATTTTTTTGTTGACATGAAGTAATTTCTAAAATATCTACAGAAATGATGACAAAAGGCCCTCCCTGATGGCAGAGCATATTAAAGTGCAGCATTATGAAGCTGTCCACAACCACTAAAGCACAAGTTCAATCCCCAGCCAGGGAGGTGACCCACATGGTGAGGCAGACCTCTTCAGACCTGCCCACTGCTGTCCTTAGTAGTGTATTTAAGTAGACCTTCCTGTTATGCTCCTCAATTTATCTCTGGTGAATTCTCTTACCACCATCCCCCACACTTCTTGCCTATTCCCCAGTTCTTGCATGCTAAATAAAGCATTCTTTACAGACAGAAATAAATGATACATATTTCAAGACTGTCTTCTTATCTCTAATAAAATTAGGACAGGTTAATTATAATATACCTTCAGTTTGACTCCTGCATGCTTTTGTGTATCATAAATACAGACAGATGCCCATTACTACTATCACCATCAAAAGCCTTGTAGGACCTATCCCTTTGGAATAGATATTTAGGGGTATTATAACATGTGATGACACAAATCTAATTACCTGTTTACCACTCTCCATCATATGTTTCTGTTTTTTTTTTTTTTGTGTGTGTGTGTGTGGTAAATACTATTAAAGACAAAATGAATTAAAAATAATCTTAACAAATGCCCTGATGCCCATCACCGTATTTTGGCAATGTATCATTTTTTAAATGATTTATTGTGTTTAATTAGGCATTCAGTTATTACTTCATATTTAATACATACTGCTCAAAAAACAGTAATGAGGGACAATTTTCTACATTGAAATAATTTGTGGTATTAAATGCATATCCCTAGACCCAAATCTATAGGAATAAATGCAATTATCTCCTGTGATATACACTTTATTCTTAAGAAATATTTAGTGCTGTTAGCCACTGATAGAAGTCCTCTTCTTTATCCATTTCTTTCATAATTCCACTTAACTCTTGGCTCACTCACTCTCATTTAGTAAGAGGTCTAATCCTGACTAACTTTTCAGAAACCAGGGAATTCTTAGATTCATCAGTCTTAGCAGGCTAATGTTTATCTTGTTATAAATCTTACTCCCAGAAGTTAATGTCTGAGCACATTTCAACTAGTTATGTCTATTGATGGATAGATCACAATTTGCTTTCAAAGTAGACCAATGGATACAAAATTTTGCCTATACAAATAATAGTATAGTCTACATTAACCTATTCCACCAAGGCAAACCACCTTGCTCTCAAAATATATTGAACTGTAATTTAATATTTCAGTTTTCTTTTAATTAGTCAAACTGGAACTCCTTTTCACACAAATGTGGGTCAACCTTGTACCATTCTTCTTTACTGGCTAAATCCTAATCTAAGGCATGTAATTATTCCCATTTTCCTGCATTCTTATATATGATTTAGGGGAATGAATGAATCTCAAACAACAAATAAAAACCTATGCTTGGAAAGTCTGACTTTTTGTAAAGGATAAGGGAAATCCTATCCTCACAGAAAAGGGGCATTTAAGGCAACGTTACTAAGCCTCCAAACAGTTTGTTCCCTTTTCTGTTCACCTCTTTCCAATATGTCTAGGCAAGTTAAAACAGATGCTCATTAATTTTTAAAATGTCTTTAAAATATATGATACATACTCTCATATTAGTGCAATAAGACACATGGTAGTTGCATAATTTGTAATGAGCCCAGAATTAATCAATAGTTCAACAGCCCTGTATGCAAGATAAGCAGTCAGGCCTAAAGATTTTTGCTCAACTTTAGGAGTTGCCATTGGTTTTCATGATCTGAGCAAACAAACGGTATTGTTACACAATGTCAATAGCCCACATTCTATGCCTTGTTTTACTTTGAACAGACTGTGAAAAGACCAACAGCTGTTACTGAGCTAAGAAGAACTATGCATTTACAGTAGGTGGCACCACCTGTGCTTTTTTTTTTTTTCCCACCCTTTTAAATCTGCCACTTTATTTTAAAACTGGGTGGAGAACATGGCAGTGACTCAATGTCAGGGGGAGTGCATAGTCAACTGTGGCTCAGTTCTGATATGAAAAGTAGTATCATCTTTGCAAGTCACCACAATGTGTGTTGATGAATGTCTTCTTTTGTTTTTGCTTTATCCATTTAAAGAATCTATGAAAAAGATTGTTAATATATTTTTCCTAAGATCTAAATTTTCCTGACTTAACTGTAAAAATAAAGGAGATTTATAATGAAATATAATTCAAAAGCACTGTATATATGCAATTAATGATCTTTCCTATGTTATGTTCCATTTTAGCATTTTTACCTTAAAGACTAGAAAAATACTTGCCAAATTACCACCTACTTGATACAGGCAGCTGTGTAATTCAAATTTAAAGAGCCACTTGCTGAAATCTATCTTCTAATTTCAAGTAAAATAGTTAAGGGATTGTGGAAAATAGAGAATTAAGTCATTTGGGGACAAAAATAAATTTTAAAATCTGATAGCTTATCTAGCACTTTTATATAAAGTTTCCCCTTAATACTAAAGTTTAAAATGGTATGTACTGAAAAATTTAAGTCATTTAATATAAAGATTTTCTACAGAAGGAAATGTATGGTTTACACAAACTGAATCAGGAAATCCCTGATTAATCATGAGGTAATATTTCTGTACCTTGCCAGTCTAAACTAATTAATGTTATAGAAATACAAGGGAATTGATTAGTTCAGTGAAGAAACAATCAAATGACAATCTTCTCCCATTGTTTTTATTGTTTTTCATATTAATTATAAAGTTGTTCAATGTTAGGGAAAAGAAGGAATTGTAGCTAGAATAATTTTTATTTATTGATGGTGACAGTGTTTTCAAAGACTCACAATGGCAAAGGAGGCAGGGAACTTTGAAAGGATTATAATACAAGGCAACATGACAGCAAGGTTAGCATCCGATGAGACAAGAATCCATGTAGTTCTATTCATTATTTTACTTTCTATCTCAACCTTTTTTTCCTAAATAAACTGCATGCCAATGTGGTATGTTTCTACCTCATTTATTTTTAACATTCTTGCCTTCTGAAGCAAGTAAGGAAGAGAGAAACTCTAGGGCATATATATGTATATATAAGTATAGATAGATAGATAGATAGATGATAGATAGATAGATAGATAGATAGATAGATAGATAGATAGATAGATAGATAGATAGATAGATAAATAGATAGATAGGTATGTGTATGGAAAAAGAGAGAATAGCTTGGAAGTATGGAGCTTCTGACCTTTAGACAGACTGATCTAAAATTTCAGGGAAACAGAGATACTTGCTTTTTAACTGTTGTTTTGAGAAAATTCTGAATATTACTTAAACTTATTAAATATGAGTTTCACTTAATAGCAACATATATTTAACTTATAATCATCAATCAAGTATAAATTCAGAGAACATCTCATATATATCCAGTCTGAGTTTTTTCTGGTTTTGTCACACATTTCTGGACAACTCAAGTAGTTCCTTTTTGATATGGTAATATTATTAAATATCATATCCAGATCACTTTTAATTACTCTGAGTTCACTCATTGGTCAGCTACTTACTTATAACATTGTATTTTTCTTTGCATTCCATTTAGAGACATTGCCCCCTTCCCCATATGCTGGCAACAGTGCTATCCCACACAAGAAACCTTATACTATGATTACATTAGATGTTAATACAGCTGTAATGAATTTGTATCGATAGCTATAAAATCTCTTATCAGTATATGTCAAGTCCAGAATATAGTCACTGATGTTGGGATAGTAATTAGAAACAGAACATGAATTTGGGGTGGGATTTGTGACAAGTGACTTCCTACCACACTGACAGCTGAGACACATCACTGAAAATAGGAAATCACTTCCTGTAGACTGTATAGTCACCATAAGCCACTATTTATCAAGTGTAACCCAATATAAAAAACAACCCTCCAGTAATTTTTTTTCCCAAAAAGAATGTCAGGTTTTCTTTTATTCCTCTACATTAACTTCTGTTGACTTGAAGAACATACAGCAAGTTGACTGATATATAGAGCCATTGCCATCTGACAGCTCACCTCTGCAAAATGAGGAGGTAGCTGATACTAAGGTTCAGGCTCATGAAAGATACTCTAGTGAAAAATCAATGTGGAATAAAATGGATAAATGAAAATCTCTAACTGAAGATTTAACAAGAAGCACATATTAGATAGAATAATTTTCTAAGGAAAAGTATTTTGAGAAGATAGGCCACAGTATATGTGTTACAAAAAGGAGAAGAAAATATAAAGGAGGAAGATCTTAAATGGGTTATCTAGTCTATAACTGAACAGATAAGAAATCTGTATAATAAATATAATGAACTTTAAGTAAGTAAGTTGGGTCACATCTCAGTATTTGGGAACTTTTAATTAAAATTTCTCTTTTCAGAAGACAAAACCACTTCAAATTTTAATGATAAAAAATTGACAATCAAGTTGTATTTCATCCTGTGAAATTACTTGAAAGTAAGCCTGTACAGAAAAAAGTTTGATCATTAATTCTAACATGACATTATTTTGTATTTCAAGAATTTTACTTATGATGTTTGATGTGCAGGTGCTAAAATGTATGCCTAAGAGCAGAGAGATCAGACAATTTCATCTAGGAACAAGTAGATGTAAGTACTAATTTATATACTTATTACAAAAGGTATTTGATTGATAAGCTTCTATATTCTTCTTTGCTTTCTAGCAGTTTATTTAGTTACTTTGTATTAAGTATAATTGTGCTCAAGTTATCTTTGAACATGATAAAATTTTCAAATATGGTCATGGTTCACATAATCTGGTTTTCATCTTAAAATATCAACTCTTTATTTTGATTCCTCTTGTTAATTTGGCTTTCTGGGTTGTCCTGACTTTCTATAAGAGATTCAAAAATGCTATTCTCAGATTTCCCTTCTAGTAAAGATTTATGGGCTAGCTGTGAGATATAAACTACTAAAAAGGTTATGGCTATCATTCTGCTCAAGTATAAAGAGCCATATTACTAAAGTCATGTTATGATTCCTGTTTGTCTAATTTCAGTGACTGGGCAAAACAGGAGAATCAGATCTAGTTATTGTAGCCAAAGGAAAATCTACAGGTAAACCTTACTCCAGAGTTCACCAGGTCTTAAACAAATTGTAGGGCAGATGAACTTCTTACATGACTCAATCCTATTTTTTCTATTTTCCTTTCATAGGTATTATGTTTAATAATTCCCTCAGAAGGGTGGGGGTTTTAGGTAATTTTTCAGTCTGTCTCCATATAAATATGCATATGGAAATATTATATGTATATGGCTGAATTTTATTTGTTAAAAAGGTAGTTTGAATCTGTTAAGTTTCCAAAAGTTATTAAGAAACTATAAATCAAGTATTTTACCTGGATTTTCAGCTAAAATTGCACATATATATGTGTGTGCATATATTTATAAAGAAATAGATATAAAACACTTCTTTATAACACTGATTTTTATGTAAAATATTTTAAAAGTAAATTAGAGGTAAATGTTACTTAATGAGATACATAGAACTTGAATTCTCTAAGTTTTAAAACTGTATTTGAGAGATAAATTTCTCTAGTGAGTAATGAAGTTTAAAACACTCTCACTGACTGTATTTTTCCAATTTTATCCATGAACTTGATGTGGGTAACAGCTACTGCAGAAGTATTAGAAAAATGACAAAATCTAATAAATGTAGAATTTGTTAATCAATATAGGACATTTTCTAAGTTCATATCTGATGTTTAGAAATATTTACCAATAATTTTAAAATATGACTGAAATAATAATTCAACTATACCAAATAATAAAATGACCATATCATTGCAAATCTAACTTCAATGGTATTCAATTAATTCCAAAATACACCATATGATCAAGTTGATAAATATATCAAATATTCTTGGATTAATAAATGGATAATGAAAGGTACATGTACCTATCAGCTAATAGGGGGAATTAAGGGGAAAAATGTAAAATGGCAATTTAAATATGATCAGAATGCTGCAAACCCAGAGTGCCCAGTATGAGTTCTATTATTGAAAGTACCAAAGCTTGTCTATGATATATATTTTATGAAATTCTCCTTTAGGCTATCCATTTGTAATGATATCCCACTGTTGTCATCTATACTGACATTTCATTGTCTGTAACATAGGTGGAATGAAGCAAAATATTTATTCATGATGGGAATTAGAATTAAAATAAATTACAAAAAACATGGCATGAGTGCTTCTTTTCAATTCTTAGGGCCATTCTGTCCAAGTTGTTTGTTGATAGATCACAACAAGGAAAACTTGTCTCATATTTAATTAACTTGAAAATGAAAGGATCTAGGGATTTCCATGTTCCCTGTGTGCAGTTATTTTTTCCATTTTATCTTTCTAGCATCATCATCATATCACCCCTAAACCCTAAAACTGAAAAATTTAATGGAGTCTAAGTTTTTCCTTTTTTCCAAGGGAAGAGATCTCGTTTGTAACAGCAACCGATTACAAATATGATCAATATAAATGGACTTTAACAGCCTTTAATCATTTGAGATGTTAAGAAATATATCATAGACACTGAAAGCATTATTACAGTGAAAGGCATTAAATCTCACAAAAAATAATTCTAATGGATTTGAAGACATTTCCTTAACAATTTATATCTCTTATCAAACAGAATATTTCCATTTGAGGTACAAAAAAACATTATTATTAAATGGTGTCAAATATGAAATACTTAAAGTGTTAAATATGTACACAATCTATTAAAACCATTAGTGTAATTAGAATTATTTCTGCTACAAAAATTTAGCTTAGATGTGTTAATTCAATGCCTATAAATTAACAACTCACATGCACTAATATATTAGCATGTTTTTCTAGAAATTTCAAGATGCTTTTTTTGTATGTTTCTATGTAATTCACACACCAGAAAATTGTGTGTTACTTGTTACTACTCTGAGGATCCCAATAGAAACACTATACATAAGAAACTGTAGCAGATCTAAAAGTCCATGCATGTGGTTTAAACATACAGAAATTTATTTGTACTGAAGAGAACAAATATATAAAATTAAATATCAATGTCAAATAACTATGCTTCCAAACAGGTTTCTTTCAGTTGTCATAAGAATTAGACAGGAAATAAGACATCTGAGGTAACAGGTCAAAACCTTCTTTAAAAATTTAACCCTGGCATGCCAGTAAAGACATTGATTGCTGTACATTAATGAAAACTTTGAATCTCTTACCAAATAACAATCTATTTTTATTCTTCCAAATTTAATCTTATGGATTGACTGCAAGTCAGTAAAAATAATATATACCTCTTCCCAAGGAAAAAGTACTAGCCAGCTTATCAATTTCAAATCTCTCATTCTGTTTTCTGCTAGTTTCTTTTTTTTTTAATAAAAGAACAGAAAAGGAGAAGAAAAAGAAATATGTTGATGAAGCCTATCTAGAGAATGTATTTTATACTAAGGAACAAGAATAAAAACTTGAGAAATAATTGCCATGCTTTCTTGTATGAGGCCAGAAAAAAAAGAATTACTTTAGAAAAAGTATAGATTGCTTCCAAAAGGAAAACCTCCTGATTTTTTTTAAAGTACTGATTCAAAAATTGCTGTGATTTTAGCCCAATCTCAATTACAGTGCCATAAATTGATGCCCCGTGTCATTATGCCATTTTCTTCTTTTAAGTATACTCATAGAAGCAACAATACTGAATAGAAGAGAGTTTAAAAAATTACTATTTGCTACATAGTGTATAGCAAATAATCTTGACTGCAGATGTTAATTCATAAGGATAAAAAGAACTGCTGTATGTTCAAAAATCTCACCCAAAAAATAATAATATATACTTTAATTTTACTTAATATGTTTTTTTCAAAAATTATCACATGTCTGGTTAGTATATACTACATATATACATGCAAAAATATAAGTATACCGCATATTGTTTGAATGATAGTAGACATGTATCCTTACCAGATCTATAGAGAAACAAAACTTGGAAAGTAACATAATATAAACATCTTAGGTGTTCTTGAAACAAAATTTATGTATTTAAATTTGAATTTGCCAATAATAGGTACTTGTTTAAGATGAGAAAGAGTTGAGGTATGGATCATCTCCCTGCTGCAGTAACTGCCAGACATAAAAATCAAAGGGAGGTGTTTTGGGTTTTGTCCCTCATGCTCCAAAGTACAGGTTTTAAGAGAATATAGAAGCAATAGATGCATACATTCTTTATATCACATCAATTTCCCAAGTGGGGATAGCTGAGGCAGTAGAAGGAACAAACTTTTTCCTGCATTGAAACTAATATATCAGATACTTTATTTTTATTTCTCCAAAGTTTCCAAGAATTGGCAAGTATGTAACACTTTATATTGAATCATTTTCTTTTCCTATACAAGAGAGAATGTGACCCTCTCTGGAAGAGTAACTAGTTAGGGCAGAGCACTGCAAGCTAGTGGCAGCTGCTTGAGTGCAATATAGATGCCTGGCCCTGAGGAGATCCACATGGCATGGCAGACCTCTCTTGCCCGCTGCTCCCTCAACAGTTTACTTCCTCAATCTGTCTATTCTGCTCCCCATTCTGACTATGGTGAATCCTCTCACTCCCATTACACCTCTGGCCTGCACCCCAGTTCTGTATGCATAAATAAATAATAAATAAATCTTTAAAAAAAAAAAAAAGACACACACACACAGCATGCGCCCTTTTTCCTGGACCGTGGATCCTGAATGACAGCACAAAGAGGGAAAAGTAAAATTGACCCAAGAAATGTTTTGCCAAACCAAGTAAAATCTTCTATTATCTTTATTCACTACTATATTTCCATTCTTACACTATGTGCTTAAAATAGCTTCCTAAGTAGAGACTGATGAAAAGAGAGGGAAAAATACTCTCCTGAGCAGGAACTATAATATCTGTCACTGAAAAGCGCTATGAAGATTCAATCGAGGTAAAATGTGGGGAGTAAAGACTCATTGGAAAATTATTTTTTGTAGAGATAAATATTTTATTAATTATAAGACTTCTTTTAATTATGAAATTTTGTCCTGAATTAAAACAACAGAGATGTGTCCTTCCTTAATTTGACAATGTATTTAAGTCCATTAGGGTAAGGTATGCATGAAGACCTGATTTCAATGCCAAGTAACAGTCCCATGACACTGGTCAGAATATTCTTGAAAGATCTTGATCATCTTTTAATGTCTCCCTCAGGTCTTATTTCATCAAATTCCTTTTTACTTTTTAAAACCTCCCCCTCAAATTTCAGGGACTTTCATACCTCTTTAAAATTTATTTTTAACGTTCACTTTTATTTAATCATGTCAGTTTCTCCCCTTGAACCCTGAGGTCCTTGGGGGGTCCATATCCATGCCAATATAAATGAAGTGAATGGAAGATAAGTCCCTCCTGAGTAATTCACCTATTTTCACATGTTTGTTGCCTTGTCTATTTTATTATATCAAATCAATGTCTATGAAATGTTTCACACTGATGCCTCTCAATAAATGTTTAGTCTGATCATTCTTGGCACCAATATTAATTGAAAGGGTTTTATAAAAACTGTTTGCAAAATGTTTTGAAATACCCAGATGATAGTTGTATAAAATACATCACACTGATTAATATTTATTACCTGTTTAAAAATTTATATAGTAGCCATCACTTTATAACTTAGACAGTTTGATAGGATACTATTTTAGAATTATAATAAAATGGATAGAAGAAAGTATATCTTATTCTCTATTACTGCTAGGTCAGCCCCATTCCCAGGAATGAGAAATTCCATGATGTTTAGGTAAACTTGCATTAAATATTGTCTAGAATTTGTTTTTAATATTAATACTCCTGAATCTTATCCTCCTGACTTTACCCACATTCTTCTAAATGTAATTTTTATACTTCTACTCAATCGCACCTCATTTATGTTCTTCTGATGCCTATATCACAATTCTTTGTTCCACCACTCTAATATTCCTTTTTAACTCACGCCTACACCTTCTTTCTTATTCTTACATGTGTATTATATCCCTGTATTATCATTCCTCATATTCTACAGTCTTTCCATGCAGAAAAATGATATTTTAAATCAAATATTATGGTTTTAACACTTGCTTACAAAGCTATATAATTTTAGGTGTAATGACTTAAAATATATGATTTAAAGAATGAGGCTCTGTTCCATATGGTAGATAAACACATGAGTAGAGATGTCAATGACTAAGAGATATTTCTTTTGTAGATATTCTAAAGAACATTTCAAGGAAACTGATATGCAGCAAAAAAAGTTTAGTGTTACCTTTCTTCTGTAGGAATGAAATTCAGAGAAGATAACAGCAAGCATAGTATAGTAACTCTACTTTCAAGAAATCTGTTTTTGTTTTTTATATCCATGCCCTCCTCAAAGTTTTATAGAATACAAATACAAAATTTATTTTCCTGTGGCCTGTATACAACAATCTCAAAGACTTCTAATAGTGGCAGTTTTTATTTTTAGATTACCTTCAAATGCCAAAAATAGGCTTCCCTGATTTCCCAAAATTAAACACATTGAGATGACTTGTACATCTTCAAATGTTTAAGCAATGTATGGCAAACCAAAACTCCACTGCTTCTATTTTCTAGTGAAGACAAATATTTAACTTATCAAAAATGCAACAACTTTGAACAATCATTTTTGGTACATTTGTTTGTGTGTCTGCCAGGGATATCTCATTCTGACTTAATAATCACCTTCTAATTGCCCACATTCTACAGAGCCTCATATACTTCAAAGATATTTCTACAATTTACCTATGACAATGCAACAACATTTATTTGATTTATTAGAGATTAATCTGAATGTATGTTAATATACAAATATACTAATATTATCTGTCATATAAAAGTCATCAAAATTTGCATCAGGGTGACTAAGCCAGCACAATGAAAAACTTGTACTTTGCATCTCTTAGAAACTTAGAGGGAAGAAAAAGATGTTTGGTAAAACACATTCCCTAACTATTGAGGAAGTAAGCAAATATTTCAGATGGTGATGCAAAAATTATCTTAATAGTTGAATTTGTTTTTTATTTCATGTTCCAATGAAGACTATCATAAACATTTATATAATTTCTCTCAAGATAGGATCAATTCTAAGCGAGATTTTCAAAGCAAATTCATTTAAGAAACATCAGCCACATATTTTAGACAAATCTTATCCAGGGCTTTGATAAAAAATTATTATTTCCTTAGTTTAATAAATACTGAAAGTACTGTGTTCTTATAAAACTATGTGAATCTATATTTTATCATAACTGTAATACTAATATAATGTCCAAGGGGACAAATTAACTGTCAGCACCTTAAATAATGTTTGAAAAATAAAAGTAATTTTATTGTAACAATTAGTTAACTCTACCATATATGTGGGAAGATAAATATCGATTTCTCTTTAATGATTGCAGTGGACGGTAAGTGCCATAGGAAGAAATTCAGCCAATCTCAGAGCAATCATACTAAAAGGGTATGATTCATGAACAGTTGACTTCAGGTGAATTTCCATGCTTTAAATAAATCTAAAGATAGTATTTTCACTTAGAGATTTTTAATTGATTTTTGCTACCAATTTAGAAAAATAAAGTGGTTGAGTATATGTAGCTTCTATCTTGAGCTTTTCCTTAAAAAATGCACTTTATTATCATGCATTTTATTATAGAAATTCATATCATTATATGAATGATAACATCTACCTCACAGTAGAAGATAAAATCACTGAAGAATAAAATCAAAATTCTTAAAAGAGCTATTTACTATTTTTCTCTAATTGCTTAGTTTAGAGAGGAGTTTTGACTTTTGTGTTTGTATTTCTACAAAGACACAATAGTAGTTAAATTTCATCTACACAAATACCTACATAGACATAAAGTTAGGGTTATATTATATATTAAATTCATCCCTCATTTTTTTACATCCAGTTGCTTGAATAATCATATTACATCATAGGATTTTGCATTCTAAACCATACGTACCCATATATTTTGAGATTTTACTTCTATCCTTCTGCCATTATTTAATACCTTGCTCAGTAACAATCTGTCTGAACTCAAGAGGCTAAAGCAGTCAAAACATCCATAACTTTTAAAGAACTCTAATTGAGCAGTGATAACACCCTGAGCCCTCTACCAAATTATCAAGAATTTATCAGCTGCACTGTCAATAACTGCATTGTGTACTCTTTACCACTTTCTACACTTCAAAATGAAAGACACTTCTTTGTGCTAAAGTGAGTTAGGGATTATATTCTGTAAGAACCACTATGGGTGATGGACGCCTAAGTGATCTCCTGCTGCTGACCGTGGACTGTGAAGCAGCTGAGAATACTAATAACAACAAAGCAAGAACAGTTTTTGCTAGCTTAAGATCATGCCAGTCTCTATTGATGTAAACAGGGATTTGATGGATGCAATGATCTGTCTTCTCTCCACAAGCATCTTATAAAACTTATTTTAAATTGTTTATCTTCTTAGATTTCATCTGAAATTCAAGATGGACTGTGGCTGAACATCATGATGATAATATTGGAATATGACTTTGAGGCACACAATTAAACTAGCACACAGATTCTTTTCTCACTGTGTCATTTTGTTTTCTGTCAGTTACCATCCCCATAGAATTTACTGGGAGCAAAATGAAATTTTAAAGAGAAAAATGAAAAGAAGAAAATTATGCTCACGGAAGACCTACTGCTGCAAATCAGAGATGAAGGGAGAATATAGCAGTTTGGTTGCAGAAGCAGCATTTAGGGCTGTAACATAACTGCTGATTTTCACACCATATTCTATCACTTTGTACATGTCTGGGATGTGCAGTAACTTGCAGTGAGTGACTCTCCTACAGAGAAAATCTGTTTGTAGATTCTCTCTTCTGCAGAGTCTTCCTCTCCAGAAATCACAAAATGTGTTCTTCTTTTCCAGACTCAGCACTTAGTTCTCTTGTGTTTTGCTACTGAGTTGTAACTCTGTATGGTTTGGCCTAGAAATGGCACCCCTGGTGTGAATTGTGAATTGTAAGAGTAACTAATGTGAAAAGGTGATTTGCAGATTTCCTTGTGTCAAATGCTCATTTTATGGCATAATGACAAGGAATTTCTTCCAGCAACAGAACAATGGAGAACTGACATTTCTAGAAACTGAAGGGCAAGGAAAGGGAAGTTCAGGCAATGAAACAATAAGTCCTTTTCATTAAAACCCTCATATCACACCGATTGATTAACCAATCTTGCACAAACTGAATGGCATCATGTTCATCATACAAATGCCATAACTCAGGGATATAGCTTATTGGTCCAAAGCATGGTACATACTTATTACTGCTATTATTTTTTTATATAAATCAGATTTGCTTCAGTGATAGCTCAAGCAACATGTATATGAAGTGTAGTTTTACTTGCAGCCTCTTTACAAGAGCAATCCTACAGAAATTCTGCATTCAGAAGTCACTCTAACCTGTTTTACCTAATTCTTTTTAATATATCTGGCATTTAATAACTTGTGTTCTCTCTGATATTCTCAAGTTAAAGTTCTTTTAAGCCCTTTGTCTTGTACTTCCTGAGTTCTTTCCTTTCAGGTTATGTTCTGGATCTTGGATCTTGAATCTGCATAACAGAAAAATCCATTTCCAGTATACTTCCATTGGGAACACTCCGGTGAAACATTTAATCAATGTTAAAAATTAATGGGTTGCACAATTTAGCAACAAAAACTCTATCTCAAATTAATAAAAAGAAAATGAAGATACTATATGTTGAATTAATAGATTCTCTTTTCTGCCATGAAAACATGACCACACACTAAGGATGTGTGTTTCCTATTTGTAAAAGCCCTCCCAAGAGGATTCTCCTTAAAAGTAGTTTTGGAAACAACATGGAGCCCAAGGGAAAATGGACAAGTTCCTAGGAGGCCTATCTTGTACTCCTCAGAGGACTGGTTAAGGCAGTTCTTTGCTTCTTGTAGAAAGTGTAATATATCAGGATGACAAATATCTTTATAGTATATATCTCTGTAATAGAAAGTAAGATAGCAGAGAATTTGCCTATGAGACTAATAGTACTGGTTTCAAAATTGCTTTTTATATGTTCATTTCTAGAATTTCTCTTAGAATTATCTATAAACTACTGTTTTTATACAACACTGCTGAGATACCACTGATTTGGACCACAAATTTTGATTTATAGATGGATTTACTAAACTGTAATTAACCCTGATTAACTACCCAAACATTAGATGAATATTGATGATGCATGTTGGCAACTTCTTTTTGCCACCTCTACATAACACACAAGAGACAATTTTTAAGCAAACAGCACTGAGAAAAAAGGACTATAGATACAGAAATCATTTCAATGTTTGCCATGAAAATTGTTCTCCTGGCCCTCCCTGGTGGCTCAACAAGTTAAAGCACTGCACTAAGAAGCTTAAGCCAATTCCGCATTAGTTTGATCCCCGCCTGCCCCAGAGGAGATCCACATGGAGAGGCAGACCTCTCCTG
>NW_004567104.1:54927526-54932147 GCF_000260355.1 Condylura cristata | reverse complement strand
TTAAAAAAAAAAAAAAGAAAAGAAAATTGTTCTCCTACACCCTAAGTCACTGCTAAAAATGGTACCTGTATAGTAGCAGTCATAGCAGGATGCCCAAACTTGGCATAGTGCTGAGAGATTCCAAGTTTTTATGCATTTATTGCCTTATTTGATATGAAGCATTTATAAAATTCAAAAACTAATATATCAAGGTTAATGAATTACACAAAAGTATTAAGTTTTGTAGCACTAGTATATTGGAGAATATCTTTAACCTGAGAAATTTATCTTCAGGATATATGTTATCATATTGTTACATTCCTTATAATTTCTTTTACTATATAAAGAGAAGTGCAAAAATATAATTTTAATTCTTAATAAACAAAATAAAACTGTGACTAGTCCTCAGATTTTCTAATCTTTTTTTTCTTTTTTCAAATGCTCATTAGGCTACACCATACACTTTGTGCCAAAATATATGTTTTAATAAAAACTAAAAATCCTTAATATTGATTCAAAAATAACAGCTGTAAAAATTCCCACTTTTGAAATGTGAGCCAAAAGTTATCAATGACTACAGATTTCAACATATGCCTCTTTAATTATCATAATATATTCAAGGAACTCTCAAGCATAAAGTGGCATTGTTTTTGTACCTATTAACGAATATTCATGTATGTTTACCTGCTATAAAATTTCTTAAAAATCAGTGACCATCAGAGAATAATAATTGCCAGTCTTTATTATTATTGACTCTGAAATGGGACTAGGAGAGTGTTAAGTTTAAAATCAAGAAACAGATAGTAAAAATAAATTATTAAATGCATTTCTTAAATTAGATGCCTTTATAATTTTGATCTGTGCTATATTAAGTCTTCTAATCCTTTAGTTTTCTTCCCACACTCATTGTTTTCTAAAACAAAACTAAAACTAAAAAAATCAACATACCTTTCTAAACATATTACTTGTACAGCTTTAAAATTTCCTCAAAATTACTTTTATCTATATCTTTCATATTTTGCTCAATTTTGATACTGAAATGGAGGTATTATTGCCATGATTTCATAGAAAAAGATTCAGAGAATTAGAGGACTTTACCATCTTCCAACACCTAGAAAGTGACAGAGACTATCTTGAAAAATAAAATCTTAATTCAAAGACTCGTATTTTCAAAGGATGTTTTGGAGATTGTAATGTATTTACGTATGTCTGGCGCTGACTTGAGAAAATTCCTCCATTAGTAGAAAGTTATAATTGTGAAATATAAAACCAAATGTCAGGCATATCCAGTAACAGAATTTGAAAAATTGTAGACCTTGCTTATTGCTATTTTCTGTATCACTTCCAAAGATACATGCTCTGGATTGTAATTATGCTACAGTGTATATATGACAAAAAGTAAATTTGGCAATTACTTCATGATATATCTGTGAAAGAAAGAAACAAACAAACAAATACAGTTGAAGACAATTTTGTATGGGAAAGGCTGATATCACTGGACACATTGCATATGTTTAGAAGTTTATGTAACTAAAGTTTTTTTTTTTAATTCAAACCCAGATTTTTAATCAAGATTAAGGCTATTTACTTTTCCTTAATATATATTATGTGGAAGTTTTATTATAAGTTCATTTTTTATATATAAGAATTGACAGTAGGGGTGGGGCAGACCTCACCTGACCTGCTCACTTCTCCTCTCAGCAGTGTACTTCATCCATCTGCCTTTTCCGCTCCTCACTGTGTCTCTGGTGAATCCCCTCCCCACCCCTGCACCCACCTCTGGCCTGTACCCGAGTTCTATATGTGTGCTTAAATAAATCTTAATAAAAAAGACAGAAAGAAATTACAGTAGGAAAATAATTATCGTATTCTTTGTCAAATAGAGAATAGTCAAATGATCTATGATCTATCAATCATTTAGAGATTATTCAAGTAGCAGAGGAATGGATAAAGGGAACTCAGGAACAATAAATATAGTAAAATGGGAACAAACACCAAATACCTGGTGGCATACTGTCAATGGCAATACAGTAAGGAATGCATCCCTTTGGAAAAATTAGGATAATTTTTGCTTCTCAGTCATTCCAAACCAGCACATTTCAATAGTTTGATAGAGTTTGGATTTGAGATTTCTGACAATTTCAGAATTAAATGATTTTAAAAAGTAGTATTTGTTCATGTATATGCTTCTTTCCTCTTGTTTTGATATTATTTTACTGTCTATATGACACACAATAGAGTATGAGAAATTTATTTTTATTTATTTAGTTCACTTATAAAATATGTTTTCAATGTAGCCTTATCAGTTTTATTTTAGTTAAAAAGAATAGGAAACGATTTGTATTCTTTGTGTGTAAACAAATAAACAAAACAAAGAGATTATTTTTTGGTAGAGACACTTATTCTATTGAGTAAGATAACGGAAAGTAAGAACAGGTAGATGTGGTTATTTTTGAAAGGAAAAGGTAAGCAACTAAGGGTTTTACTATTGTGGCCCTATCTCACAGGGAATTCCTGATCTAGTTCTTCCCAGCCTTTAGACTAAGATCAAGTATATAATTTGTGGTCTACTGTTTAAGAGCATTGGAGGTCTGGACCACTCCTTCCCTTCTTTGAATGTTAGAAAAATTAAAT
This sequence comes from Condylura cristata, assembly GCF_000260355.1. Taxonomy (NCBI): domain Eukaryota; kingdom Metazoa; phylum Chordata; class Mammalia; order Eulipotyphla; family Talpidae; genus Condylura; species Condylura cristata. Next base: position 54,929,534 of record NW_004567104.1, on the reverse strand, counting down.
GTGAAAATGTTATAGAATTCCCACTTCTATAGAAATAGTGGAAATGATAGCTTTGATGTTGTAGGTGGTTATATGACAAGTTTGAGTTACTCCCACCTTCTCTTAAGTAAATTCCCCCCTCACCCTTCTCCAACTTTCCATTCTCCAACTTCACTTTCCTTGTTTCAACCCACCCTCCCACCACCAAGCATCCCATCAGAATAACCATGCAATATTACACCTATTAAAAACAAATAAAAAACTCCCCATACCATTTTAGTCATTATAAACATTAGTTTCTCTCTCTCTCTTTCCCCCTCCCTCTCTTTTTTAAGCAAATGGTGTTCAAATACATGTCTATTCTTATTGTTCGTATATTCTCACTTCTTGCTCTCACCAGTCTGAATTTCTACCAGATTTTTTTCCTCCAAATTAGTCTTATTAAAATCACAACGGCTGTCACAAGGTCAAATCCAATGGTCACTCCTGAATCTTCATCTCTTATCAACACCCCAACAGATAGATACTGTAATTATTCCTACAGTAATGAATCACCTTCATTTTGATTTAATGTTATCAAAATGCATATGGTTGGTACCTGGCTTCATGGGTCATTCCTATTCTGTCTCCTTTTTGAGTCCTCTTAATTTATCCAAACTCAAAATGTTGACTTATCAGGGGACTTAAGTTTAATTCACATAATAGCAGCGATCTCCTTCCTTGGTTTCTAAAATAATGAGATTGGGCTTCATATATATATATATATACACACACACACACACCACACACACACACATATATATGTGTGTGTGTGTGTGTGTGTGTGTATAAAAAGAGAGATAAATTTCCACACTATTGCTCACCTTTGTTCATTTAATTCTAAAGCTACTTTTTTCAATTGTATCTTATTTTCCCTGTTTTATTTTGTTGTTGTTGTTAATCAAAACAGCTGTAAAGTTTCTCAGTCATTTTTTCCAGTTAGTTTTTTTTTAACCTTTTGAATTTTGTTTTATGGTGTTTTATTTACCTTTAACAATTTAACATTGCTTTTCTTACATTTAACAATTAAAGAAATAGTATTTTCTATTCTAAGTCTTTATTTGTGTATGTTTCTTCTAGCATCTTAAACTTTTATTGATGTAGGAATTATTTTAGAATGTATTATAAAATGAAGTCCTTACTCTGGCTTTCTCCAAATTTTATCCAACAGCTAACGAACAACTTATTGAAAAAGCTTTCATTTCCGATTGTTAATCTATCCAGACATCAGTCCTGTTCTACAGTCCTCATTATACACAATCATTACTACACTACAGAAATTTCACCTTGCTTTGCAAGTGGTAATGTCTATGTCTATATGGCTTACTACTGTATTCTTAAAACCAACCACCTCCTCCAGTACTTATATTTCCTCTACACTAAGTGCTTTATCACTTAGTGATGTGCAGTTTATGACCTCTAGAATTAGCTTATTTCAGTATCAATAAACTTGGAATTTAAAAAGCTTACCTTCAGGTTAGCAACATCTCATCTTCCTTAAGCTTCTACACAGCACAAGTTTATTAACATCTTTCTTATAACAATAACTCAAATATTTCAAGAACTGCTCAAATCACTAAATGTTTTCAACTTTAGGGAGAGCATTCACATTTGTCCAAATTACACTCACTGGTAGAATTTCAGCATCTCTATCATTTTCAAGGTAGCCTTACCATTGAAAAACAGAAAGGAGAGGGCCTCCCTGGTGGTGAAAGGTGTTAAGTTTCAGCAGTATTAAGCTATTGCAGGGACTGCATCCAGGGTGCTAAATCACATGGCATGGTGCAGACCTTTCCTATCTCACCCACTGTTCCACTCAGTAGTGTATTTCAGTGGATCTGCCTGTTCTGCTCCCCACCCACTATGGCAAATCCTCTCAGTCCCTGCACCTCTGGCTTACAGTCCAGTTCTTGTCTGCATAAATAAGTAAATAAATAGGCCCTCCCTGGTGGCGCAGTGGGTTAAAGCACTGCACTGAGAAGCTAAAGCC
>NW_004567104.1:54920113-54927296 GCF_000260355.1 Condylura cristata | reverse complement strand
AAGAAAGAAAGAAAGAAAGAAAGAAAGAAAGAAAGAAAGAAAGAAAGAAAGAAAGAAAGAAAGAAAGAAAGAAAGAAAGAAAGAAAAGAAAGCAAATAAAAGAAAGAAAATCAGAAAGGGTTATCACCTCTTGCTTCCCACTTCTACCTTATCCTTACAATAGTCCACCCAGTTTATGGTACAGGCATTATCAGAAGATTTCAACTAAATCTCCTGTGTATTTGCCATACATTCACCTGCTAAAGTGAGCCTCTTCAACAACACCTAGAGGCCACACATTTGGGTTTTTGGGAATCAAATGTAGAGTTGTTTATCCCTTTTAAATTCCTCCTTGTTAGAACTCTCCATTTCTCTAGTCATGTGAAGGCCTCTTTGAGTTTTGGTTCTGCCATCCATTATGATTACTACCTTTCCCTGATCTGTGCTTCACCCAAACTAAAAGACCTGTATTTCATTAGCTCATTCCAATGTGAGCATCATATGACTTAATGGAAGTCACCATGCTTGAGTGTTGCTTCCTCAATTCTTTCAATTAATACATTCCAGGCATAGTAAGGCATTTTGAAGTACTGGGATTTGAATAAGTGGGTTCACTATATTTCTGCACATTTGAAACAAGATAGAAGTGTACTGGACTCAAAGATACAATTTTAATTGTTAAAGCCTCCTGTGGTGTCACCACCATGACCATCCCCAGAGGTCACATCTTGGAGAGGTCGAACTAACATCTGGTTTGCTATATTGAGATGAATGATTACATCAGCAATATGGGTGAGACTAGACTGAGTAAATCAACAAACTTTCCAAGTTCCTTAGGATCACTTACTTTTATATAACACCTTATACCAATTTATTTTTGTCTATTTGGGACTCAGGGGTTATTTCTTAGCAAAGAGTCCCTAGATGCAAATACCAGTCACCTTTTCTATGATATGTTTTTAAAAAATTTCATTTTCCACTTGGGTAAACAAAATGATTGGTTAAGCAAAAATCCTTTTCCAAGTCCTGGTATTTGTAGATGACACTGAGAAAGACCCAGCAAGCAATTTCAGCCTGTGGAATGCTGGTAAAATGATTTCTTACACACGTCAAATCATATAATGTCCTGCACCCTCTCTCATGTGTCCTCCCTGTTCAAATTGCTAGACATGATGGATAAAAAGAAGAAAGACACATGTAAATGAAAGAGCCTATATTCTGAAGTCACTGCTTAGAATAAGAGTGACAAAATATATATCTGATGAAGAATATATACAATGGAACTGTATGTTCTAGAAATGAAATAAAACTTTTGGGTTACAGAAATATATTTTCAGATGTGCTTATTTTAGCAAGATAATCTTGACTAACGTGGTATTAATTAATAAGGAGAGGTCTCACTCAAACCTGTGTCTTGTAGCTAGCATAAACACTAATCTAGACCTCATTCCTCTAAACAGTTCTTTTAATCTTACCCCTTATTCTCTAGTCCACATCTAATAATCTCTTCCATTTTAACATAAAAATTAAGAAAAACACCTTATCACAATTTTTACTTTATTTGTATAAGGAGACGTTCCAATTTAGGTGCTATTGTAAAAGGAATATAAAGAATACACTTAATATTATTATAAAAATAATATCTAACAATAACTTATTATAAATAATATTTAGTTATAGTCATTTAAATGAGAAGCTTAATATGCATGAATATCTGCACAAATTGCTTTTGCTTTTAAGTTATAGTTTATTTCCTTAAACACTTATTCAAAAACTAAAAGTATGTTTCCTTTAGAAGATATAGTAAATTAATAATCAATTTACATAACTAAACGTTAGCAAAAACATACCCTATATATAAGTAGTACTAATAAATATATGCTTTCATTATATTTAACCAGAATAAGGGAAACATAAAGAAAAGTGAATGAAAACATTTGTAAAAATAAGATTTTTATATTTTAGTTATGGAGGCATGTAATTACCATTTCAGCATGAGAATTATGTTACATATAAATGCTAGGAAAAACAAAAATGCTTTTCAACTCTTCTCAAATCTACTGGCTTACTAATATATATATATATATATATATATGTGTGTGTGTACATATTCTGAGGTTAAAATATAAGCAATGCCAAATAAATGGCAGAGTTTAAGAATAAAAACTGACAAATCAATGAACAAGTGTCAAATAAATGAATGAGTATGTTTTGGGACAAACAACAAAACAAACAGCAAAGACTGAATGAGTTAGTGCAAAGTAAAATCCATAAAATTTTTAAGTTCCATAACTTAGTAAAGACTTGCCAGTTTTTAAAGCTATTGTGAGTGTCAAAATTTAAACTTAGAGACAAGCTAGGTCCAGTAGGCCCCAGCAAGAGGCAGAATAAGCTCTAGCAAGTGGTTCAATGAGACAGGCCCCAAAAGAATGTTCTCCACTAGCTGCCACTACTGGAGCAGAACACAGTGTGCGAAGAGTGTCTTGTGGTTAGAAATGGGACTTGAGAATCCCATGCACATTCGACACTGGTGCTGACTTCAATAGCAGAGATAGAAAGAGATCCAGGACTTAATAAATCAAAGGTGGGTGAAAAGAGCAGCCTGAAAAGTGTAGTCTGGATCAGGGGACACTGGTGACAGAGCTGTGAAATGCTGGTGTGTCAGTTCCTTTTTAGTACCTGGTGCGCCTTAAGGTACTCCAGAAAAGATGGGTTTCAGGTAAACATAAGAGTAGAATGGCCACTCTGGCTGCATTCCACTTCACCACTCCCTGGGACCATTGCATAGGTTATGAGGCTCACTGAGAGCATCAGAACACATATTTCTTACCCCAAAAGGCAGAAATAAGACCACTTGTATACCAAACATGGAACATCCCATCCCAACTTATTCACAAGCACTGGACACCTTCAGACACCGATATCACTCTGCTGACACAAGGTGTGCAAAACAGGTAAGAGTACACAGAAACTGGCAAAGGACAGTAATAAAGCAAAATCAAATCACAACATCCATTTAGAGAAAATTAAAACAGTCCAACCCTTATGTCTTAAATATATTAAAAATTAGTAAAATATGCTGATCTCATGTTACAAAATGGCCAGAAAATTATATAACAAGGTAAGATGAAATCTCAAAAAAGTATGGCCTTACAAGTTGAGACCAACTCTGCAAAATGCAAATTCAAGAACATGGAAGATGGTATTTTCCTAGCAGAGTGCTCAGAATAAACTATAATAAACTCAGAGAGAAAGATGAGAACTCAGGAAGGCAACTTAAATAAAATACAAGTCAGAAGAGCTAATCAAACAGGTTTAAGAAAATTAAGATAGAAAAATTGAAGCTTTAAATAACAAAGTAACAAAAATATAGAAAGCAAAGACCTTGATAAATGAAACCAAGGACTTGAGAGAACCTGTAGAAGTAAAATATACTAGAGCAGGGAAGAAATAACAAGATTGAAAATGGTACATTTTACATTCCAAACATTGGCAAGAGACCTTGAAAGCTGAAGAACACATCTAGATCAATGCTATATAATAACAATCACTAAAAATTTCCCTGATTTTCCACCCAGGTGAAAAGTAAAAAAAAGAAGAAAAATGATCATGAGATAGTGAATTGGGCATCCAAAATACAAAACCACCATTAGAATTACTCTGCAAATAGTCTGACTTCTTCTTATCTCAGTTCACAATACAATATAATGTGTAAAAAAAGTTAAGCAGCATTTTCAGCTTTTCATTTTCAAAATCAAATGATTAATTACTATAAAATGAAAACATCTGTTTCATATGGCAGTGACATTCCTCAGATACCCCGATTGCACTTTGTAATCTGAGACTTAAAAATTATTAAAATAGGTGTTGCATTCATTTTTATTGTATTTATATTAATTTATTAAAAAGGCAAAGTAATTTTACCACATTTGTTCTTTTTCAAGCTAATAATAAGAAATTTAATTATGTAAATCTTGTATGAAATGCCTAACTGAAAAATTTTTACCTCCAAATCCATAGTTAAAAGTTTATGTTTGCCTTGACTCAACTTTATTTTTTTGTAAACCTAACAGGCATTGTACTTTATTGCATTTCATAGTACATTACTGTCCCCTATATATATAAAGATTATAGATAGATAGATAGGTAGATTGATAGATATAATCTATATCTACCTATATAGATATAGATTATATCTATCTATATAGATATGGATTATAGATATATATATATATAGATAGATCTATATCTATCTATATATATGTATATCTATATCTATCTATATATATGTATATATAGTATAATCTCCTATGAAATTTTGATACCACAAAGAGGTTTTAACAAAAAGTAAGGTACAAAATTATTCTTTGGGATTTCACCAACATAATAAATTAATTTGATATATGCTACGGGAAATCTGACTATAAATGTTGTCTTAATTTAACAAATTTGGCTAAAAGACATCAACTTGGCCAGTTTACATTTATGTAATTTTCTATTCTTTCTAAACATAGCAGAAAAATACAGGTAATATAAGACATTTAAACGGTATACTACAAATTTTCTCAGACTTTTGATGACTTATCTAAAAAGAATCATTTCAATGTAGATAGGGTAGGCATTTCAAAAGAGAAATCCTACACTATGTCATACTCAGAAATAATGCTTCAAATATTCTCAGATTTTTGGCGACTTATCTAAAAAGAATCATTTCAATTTAGATAGGGTAGGTATTTCAAAAGAGAGATCCTAATACTATACAACACTCAGAAATAATGCTTTCCTTAATTGATCTAGTGTTTTAGTTGTCTTTTTTTTTTTCACCTATAATAAAGAACTATTTGAGAGAGATGAGACTTTCAAATGATGGCTTTAAAGAAATCAAAATAACAGAAATCTTTACCAAATTACTTTCCCAATTTAACAAGCACTTATTTTTTTAAGTAACTATGCTAATTAAGTATAATGTTGTTTACAGGGGAGAATAAATAAAACTCCAGCAATATGTGAATAATATAGGAATTATTGCCAAAGGAGTCTAGTAAAGAATAAGTACATGTATATAAAGTGAAAGGGAGTAATGTAGTGATGAAAGGATAGTTTATGCTAAGGAATATAACACATGTTAAAGGGCTCAAAGAAAAATATTATATCATAAATATAAATATAGGAAATTTATGTCACACTGCATAGTTAGACCTTCATTATCTGCATAAGTTAAAGGGTAATTGCAAAAACAAATAGAGAATCTTTATTGATCATTATCCAGCTACAGGAACAAGTGCTTATTCAAATTCTTAAACAGACTTTATGGGTTGGGGAGTTACTGTTAGACAGCATTTAAGAAAGGAAAAATCTGAGGAGTAGATAGACAAATTCATTTCCTTTGAGTGGCAATACTCTAATTTGTAAACAGGCATTAGATCTATATCCTGTGTTTTTAAACACTACAAATATCTACCATTCTATAAAGTCATATTTTTACATTATAGTATTTTGTGAAAGTATAAATAATGCAAAAATTCTGCTTGGGATTGGTGATATTTAATTGTGAAATTCTAAGTTTAGCTCAAAATCTAATGAACAGAATAGGTTATCTTGAAAATTCATTAGCTATTCTTTTGACATTGTGCCATCTTAGATTCTTTGCTGACACTATATACCATTTTATGTTACCCTCTAAGATTCAGTTTCCTTAAGTGTTTCAAAGACAACTGTTAAATAATCTAGGAGTGTCTATTCTTAGGTTGCATATATCAAAATTTATATATAAACCTTGGTATAAGTAACTCAAATTTATGTCTAAAATAAAATTGCAAAGATTTATCTATGTTCTGGCTTTTAAATAACTTGAGTTCTTAATCTAAAGCTAAAGAAAGAAGAAATAAAAAAAAAATGTCATCGGAATCCAAAGAGCTTGATTCATCGCAAGTCAGCCATATACTTACTCTATGATTCTGTGACTATAGGAGATTATTACATTTATTACAACTTTATTTCTAAGCTGCAGACGATACTTAGCATTTTTGTCTCTGTGATAATTATATAGTACTAAGAGCTTATACATGGCTGGATATAATAGTCTAAAGTATGATGTTGCTAATGTTAGCCTATAGTTGTTGCCACTATGCTGTCACTTAGGTTGGCCAGCCAAGTCTTGCTACAAAGTTAATCAATCTAGCACCTTTGATAACTAATGTTCATGAATTGGCAAATCTGTTAATGTGAAAAATCAGGTATTTTTAATGAGGACAAGAAGAATATAATGGATCATAATGAAGCATCTATATGACAAACCTATAGCTAACATAATCAACGTTATGAAAGTTAAAGATTTTCCTCTAAGAGCAGGTACAGGACAATGATACATCAGCACTACTATGCAACATAGTATTGGAAGTCCTTTTTGAGTAATGCAGCAAGAGAAATACATAAGTGAATCCAAGTTGGAAAAGGAGAAGCAAAACTACCAATACTGAAGATGACATGATTAGATACATAGAAAATCCTAAAGACCCTACTAAAAATACAATTAGAAATAACAACAACAAAAAAGTTATATGGAAGGTTACACAATCTATTAAAATAACACTCTTATGGGCCCTCCCTGGTTCAAGTGCAGCACTGTAACCCACGACAGCCGATTCAGTGTTGGGTGGATCCCTAGGCCAGAGGTGATCCACATGGTGCACCAGACCTCTCCTGTTTCACCTGCTGCTCCCCTCAATAGTGTACTTCATCACATTCCTGTTCTGTTCCCTACTCTGTCTCTGGTGAATCCTCTTACCCTCTGCACCTCTGGCCTGTACCCCAATTCTGTATGTATAAATAAATATTTTAAAAATTCTTATATGCAAGCAATGAAATAGAAAATAAATCAAGAAAGCAAGACACTTTAGTATCTCATCAAAAAATACGTAGAGATGGATTTAACAAAGGGGGTGAAGTAACATGCAAACTATACAATGTCTTTGACAAAAGAAGTAAAAGACACAAAGAAATGGAATGATATTCCCTGCTAATGGATCGGAAGAATTAACACTGTGAAAATAGCAGTCATCTTACTCAAAGCAGTATTCAGATTCAATGCAATTTGTATCAAAGTTTTTTTTTTATTAAAAAGTTTATTTTTACATCATTTTGCACATTTTTTTTTTCATCTCAATTGTAATCCCCACGGGTTTCCCATCACCAAATCACCCCT
>NW_004567104.1:54908276-54913848 GCF_000260355.1 Condylura cristata | reverse complement strand
TTGGACGCGGTGATCTCGGCGTCTTTACTCTGCCGCCATCTTCCGGAAGTCCTTGTATCAAAGTTTTAATGGAATTATTCAAACAAATATAATTTAGTAATGCACAAAGATTATGTTTTCTATGTTAAGCTGTCAAGAAGTTCACGAAAAGTCCTCTATAGTGACATTCATTACTTCAGTAAATTTGTTCTGGTTAAAGATCTGCCTCTCAGTACTGCAGATACATAAACTTGATTTTGTCAGCACACAGAGTATTCCATCTCTCTGAAGCATATATTGACCATGTTCAAGTGGCTGATGTACAAAAGCAGAAAGTCAATTATTCTGTGAATAGAGAATAATGGGTTCTTAAACTCTTTTTTTGACTATTACATTTTGTTGATTGTTTTCCACTTTTAATAATCCCTTCTGTTTTACTACAGACACAAATTCTTTCACATTAGCTTTGTAGCCATTAGAAAATGGTGAGTGGAATCAGAGTATTACCCAATTTTATTGTCCACCATATTTTTGGATGTTTTCAGAATTTATAAACAGAGTATCTCTACAACTTTCCCTTATCTGCCCATGTCATTTTTAACAGAAAGGAAAAAAAAAAAAAGACTAAGCATCTATAATGAATAAAAATAATTATTCCTTTAAAGTACCTCCAAAAGTAAAAGTTTAATAAGTGTGTAAATCTTTACTGGCTTTGTTCTCTCCTCTGAGCACATTACATGTTTTTGTTTTTGTTTTTGTGCCATGGAACAAAAACTAAACAAAAAACTTGCTTTGCTATATTCCTGAACTTGAACTTAAATGGCTTTTCAGAGAGTTCCCTATCAATTACACCAATAAGTGCTAGAAAACAGATGCTTAATAGTAAATATTTCCCTTAAAAGTCATAGTACACAAGCTCCATCCCCTATGCTATCTGTGGAGACAAATGGGAATGACTGGAAAATGTCCTTAGGACTATTAACAATTTAGAACAGCATTTCAACAACAGAAAATATATGACAAATCCTTATCCAGTCATAAATAGGAATATCTGAGTCTCTTGATGCTACCTCAAGAAACTAAAAGTTACTAGTGAATATAATACCACCTACTTCACCAACAAATAATTCATATTCATACCAATGTAAAAATAAAAAAAAGACTTTATCCCACTATAGATATCAACTTTAGAATCACCTGTAGATTGGCCCTACATATAATACATTTGACAAAGGACTGCTATCAAAGATCTATAAAAAACTGATACAACTCAACAAAAACAAAGCAAACAATCCAATAAAAAAATTGTCCAGGACTTTTAAATAAGCACTTCTCTGGGCCTTCCCTGGTGGCACAGCTGGCTGAAGCACAGCAGTATGAAGCCATCCACAGCTACTGAAGCATGAGTTTGATCCCTGGCCAGGGGTGTGATCCACTTGGTATGGCATACCTCTCCTGACTTGCTCACTGCTCCCCTCAGCAGTGTATTTAAGTTCTGCTCCCCACTCTTTCTCTGGTGAATCCTCTTCCCTACCCCACACCTTTGGCCTTTACCCCAGTTCTTGTATGCATAAATAAATAGGCACTTATGCAAAGGAGAAATGAAGATGGCCAATATACATCTGAAAAAAAAAATCATCATTACTTATCAGAAGGGAAATACAAATCAAAACCATGAAATACTACCTGAAAACTGTGAGAATCGTCTGTATTAAAAAAAAAAAATAAAAATCAAATGTTGACAAGGGTTTGTAGAAAAAGGAATTTTTTTACACATTTGCTGGAATGTAGAATTGTCCAACCCCCATGAAAAGTTGTGTGGAGTTTCCTCAAAACACTGAAATAGGGCTCTGTCATATAACCCAGGAATTCCAGTTCCAATTATCCTGTTAAAATACAAAAACACTAATTCAAAAGGAAACCTGCATCCCTATGTTTATTTTAGCACTGTTTACAATAGCTAAGATATGGAAACAGTCTACCTGCCTCAGAACATATGAATGTCAAGAAGATGTGCTATAGGAGGAGGAAGCTAGGAAACTGGTATCAGTAGTCAGTTAGGAAGGTGTCCCATGTCCCAAGTCCATTTATCAGCCTTATTAAGAAACAATTGGTTAGAGTCAAGAGGGTCTTTCTTATGAATCACATAGAGTGGACTGTCCAGGACAACACATAACACACTGCTTAAAACACTAGACCAAAGTCAGTTTCAGGAAAATAGGGGAGGTAATGTGTGCAAACTCAGTGGACCCTAATAGCCTAGGGGGACTCTGCAAACTCAGTAGACCTCTAGAGCCTATGGAACTCCATGGGCTCAGTCAATTAGCAACAGACACAATGTGAAGACAGCTAATGTCTCATTACCCACTGTATCAATATATACTATTGCTTCTCTTGTCTTTAGTAGCTACCAACTCAGAAACCTTCTTCACTCAAGCACATTTCCTCTCCTTTTTACCAAATAGTACCTGTCTTTCCTCATATGTATCAATAAATCTCTTGCTCTTCTGTAACATTGGTCTCAAAGTTGAATTATTTCCTGCTCAAAGAAAGTAATGGAGAAAGAGCCTACCTGGGATCTAAACGCTCCAGTCATGCTTCTGAAACCCCTGATTTAGTATATGTATACAATGGAATACTTCTCAGCCATCAAAAAAGATACATTCATTTCATTTGAGGCAACATGGATGGAGCTGGAAGAGATTATACTAAGCAAAATAAGTAGGGAGAAAGCTAACTGCTGGGTGATTTCACTTGCAAGTGGAATACAAAGAAACCAAACAAAAGGTAAAACAAGGAGAAACACTGAAAACTGACCACAGATTGGAGATATCAAGAGAATAGGAGGGGAAGGGAAAAACATAGAAGAAGAGTGAAAATAGAAGGGGGGAAAGCACAGCGGACTATAACTAAGGCTACCTGAATGGGTATGGTAGGGAGGCTCCAATGGAAAAGTATTAGAGTTTTGGTGGTGGGTGTAGTTTCATACCATATATCCACTGAGGTGTAAACTCCAAGACACATGTTGTGATGTAAATTAATATTACCTCAGTAAAAATAAGTAAATGAAAATGATTACTGTTTCCTTCTCAAAATTAAACCTTCTTTAGATGTCAACTCAAAATTTATTTAAGAAACTTCCTTGATTTATATAAATTAATACTCTTCTCTACCTATTTCCACTTTCCTTGTACAGGAAATTCATAGATAGCATTTTTTTTTAACATAGAGCAATGATCCCTGTAAACACTCCTGTCATTGCCACTAAAACTCCAAAAACATAAAAACTGGGGAGTTTTGGAAGATGGTAAGTTCCTAGGACAGCATCAGTCTGAGCATGGAGAAATCTTTTAATATTTTAAAATAAATTTATGTATAATTAGAAAAAATAATGGATTCAAGAACATACAACATAAATGGACTAATAATGATGTCTTCCTACTTTAACTATGCCAAGAAAACCTTGCGCTGGTCAACCTTACTATCTATTTCTGAGTAATGGAGAAAAAAAAAAACTAATATTTAATTCAAATAGTGCATGACAGAGTAAGAATTCTTTATCCAGCCACATAACCTCACTTACTAAAATCTTGTAATCAAGAGTCAGGAAAGGAAAGTTTATATTGACATTTGAGAACTGGAATCATTTTTTAATTTGATACCCACAGACTTTTTCCTTTCTTTCAACCTCAGTTTCCAAGGACGGAAGCAGCTTGACAATGATACTTTCTACTTTATATAAAACAAAAAATTATCTTCTATTCCCCATGACTTCTATAAAAATAGAATACAGGTATGTGTAAGGAGTTAGCATAATAGTTTTCTTATCAAAAAGTATAATTTTAATTGCATTTCTCATATATATGTTCAATTTGAAGAAGGAAGTCAAAGACAAAACATATGCTCACTTCTATCCTACTGCCTAATCTGGAATTTCCACAAGGTACACTGCAAGTGTTATATGCTATTTCATAATTAAAAAGAAATTTTTTGGATCCTCCCTGGTGGCGCAGCAGGTTAGGACACAGCGTTGCAAGCAAGCCACAGCCACTTAATTGAGAGATTGATCCCCAGCCCCAGAGGTGATCCACATGGCATGACAGACCTCTTTTGACCTGCTGGCTGCTCCCGTTGGCAGTGTACTTTGTCAGTCTGCCTGTTCTGCTCCCCATTCTGTCTCTGGTGAATCCATTCACCACCCCTGTATCCCTGGCTTGTACCCCAGTTCTGTATGCATATATAAATAAATCTTTAAAAAATAAAAATAAATACAATTTTGACCATTTCTTAAATACTCAACTCCTTCTGTTTTTATCAGATCTGCAAATGAGGCAAGGGGAGAATGTTATATACAAAAAAAAAAAAAATCTTGTTTTTCAAAGAACCATGTGCATCTTATGTTCAGAAATGGTGACAAGAGACATCAACCATTTCATAATTAAGGTCATCTCATGAACAGAAGGGCCAGTGTAAGATAAAAGGAGATGGTGTAGGGAGGAAGGAGATACCTATGCAATCTTCATGTTATGGGTTAAGATCCCACCTAGAGAAATGGATGGGTGCTATCAAAGTTTACCTCAGTTATTCTGATTTATAAAGATTTTATCATTGATGGACTTTCCACAAGAATATTTCATTTTTTCAACAGCTATATTAATAAATTTGCTTGAATAACAATTAAGAGACATAGCATCATTTCCCCTCCCAATGTCCTTCATATTTCTGCTCTGCTTTTCTGTTTATATTTCAGTTAATCTTTCAAATTTGTTATATTTCATTTATTACTGAATACTTTAATGAAATGTCACTATTGTCCCAAGTAACATTTTATATTCATAGGCTAAATCATGCATGCTATATAACAAAATATTTATTAGCCTCTCTTTATGAAATATATAGAATCTTAAATGAATTAATATTAAATGAATTAATGAATTAATTAATTAAATGAATTAATATTAGAATAAAACGATCACTTAAATGACTAATTTGGACACCTATTATCATGTTTTTTATTCCTTACACAGGTTTGTCAATTCTAGCAAGAAAAGATTAAGTATGTCTTGTTTGACTTGACCAACCAACAACATAAATCATTATAGTTAAATGAATTTTATAAAACATTATATTTTGGTTGGTACAGAGGCAAATTCTCACCATTGATAACAAGAATACTTCTATGACTATTGCTGCATGTTTGGTCTCTTCATTAGAAAATCAATTGGCTAAACAAAAACTGGGTAAGTTATACATACTAATAATAACATCATATTAACATATATTTTAAAATTATTTCCCTGTATGACATAAGGATTAATATGATAAATCACTAACATAAATTTTTAAAGCTTGCTATGTCTAAGAAAATTTCTCATATTCCCTGTCAAGTTTAGTCCTGTTGAGATAGAACAGCTAGCAACTGTTAAACTCTATAATTTGGCTAGAACAACTTTTATGACTCTCAATATTTATATTTGCTTAATTACAGTTAGGTGAATTTTAAACCTGTGTCAAAGACTGAAAGTAATTTAAATTATACTAATCAATTGCCTGTAAGTCCTAAAACCATCATTGATTAACCCTTTATTTTAAA
>NW_004567104.1:54887927-54908168 GCF_000260355.1 Condylura cristata | reverse complement strand
AACTTTTGAATGGCAGTATGGAAAGGAGGGAATACACATATTAATTTAAGCAAAAAAAAAGCATTTTTCTTGAAAATTAAGCTAGAGAGTCAAATATAGCTTATACCTTTTTTTTCCGTGGTCTGTGAACTAGATTCTGGCTAGTTAAAGCATGGCTCATAGAGTTTTGTGCAACATCCCATAGTGAGCCTTCTCAGGAAAAATACAGAATCCACGGTGTTTATCACATACACTGATTTAGATTATGCTTTTATGAAAATTTCCAGTCAATTTATGTGTACAATGAAGGTTAACAAACAGCAGGTTAGACTAATTCATTATAAATACAAGTTATTTCTTAGGAATTTATTGGCTGTGCATTTATTTCAATCAGATTAGGATTATCTTTTTTTCTGTTTTTCTGTTTGAATATTCTTAATCAGTTTTATCTGTTTGTTTTTGTTTTGGTTTTAATAGTTCAAATACTTAGTTCAAAACATAAGTTTGGTTCAACACAATTTTTATTTATTTATTTATTTAGCTTTTAAAGATTTAGTTATTTATTAATACAGAACTGGGGTACTGGCCAGAGATGCAGAGGGTGAGAGGATTCACCAGAGACAGAATGGGGAGCAGAACAGGCAGAGGAATGAAGTACACTGCTGAGGGGAGCAGCAGGCAGGTCAGGAGAGGTCTGCCGCACCATGTGGGTCACCTCCAGGGCAGGTGGGGATCGAATGCATGCAGAAGTGGCTTAAGCTTCTCAGTGCTGTGCTTTAACCCGCTGCGCCACCAGGGAGGGCCCAGGTTCAACACAATTTAAATGTTTGTATAAACAATACACAGGGCACACTCATCTGATGTATTAACCATTAAATTTTGAAGACAAATGTATTTCAAAGTAATTTAATCTACATATGTCTAGCTAATTTACATTTAAAATGTTTAAAGAACATTTTTTATTACCTATAAGTTTCAAGAATCACAAGTGTGTATGTCTTTGTTCACACTAGAAAGTTCAGAATTTAATACAAAGATCCTGAAATCTACACTAAACTTTTTAAATATTTTAACTTAGAAAGCTATGATTTACAATTCTACTCAAAATTAGCATTGCTTAAAATAATTTACTGCAGCAAGCTCTAAGATAAAGAAAAATCCTTTTAAAACAATCAGTTTGCTAAATTTGACACTGCAGCAAAACACAGTGATAGGCTTCGATTATGCAACTTTAAGTAAAATGTTAAAACTACCGTGACATATGTGGATGAATGCTTAATTTTCCCCTTAATTTTCCCCTTACTACCTCTCCAGTAATTTGCAAATATTAAAGCTAAAAATGGGATTTTCTTCACAGATATGCTATTTAGACATAGGTGAAAGATTGATAGTAACATTCAAAAAAAAATTCCAAAAAGTGTAAAAAAGTGTAATAACTGCCAAATACTGAGCAAAAGTGAAGGAGAAAAAAGGAAGAGACAATTAGTAGGGTGTTCAATGTCTGAGAGAGGAGGCATACATTTTATTATCAGATCTATCATATTTCCCTTAAATGAGTAAGACTGTTGCATTAGCTTCCTAAGTGAATTAGAAATTGACCAGGCATACTACTCAGTTGTCTCTCTTTCACTAACATATCTGGCGTCTTTCTCCCTAAATCATAAGAATGATCAATATGATATAGCTATGAGGATACTGACTTGGTTTCCTATGGTGTCATAAAATAAACATCACTGATATTTTGATTATATATAATTCCTACTTTAAATAATATAATCGAATATTGAGTATAATGATCTATCATCTTAAATACATAATTCTTGTGAGAAAAAAAATATGTTAATCATAGTTATTGCTTCCTACATTACCAATATTCCTACATAGTTAAAATTTTATTGTAAATAAATAATGCATATTCTTTTTAAGTTCATTATCACATAACCAAAGAACTCTATTCCTTAAGCAATACTCAAAGTTAAACAGACAAAAAAATAGGGCAGATAATCCACTGTCTTTTCTGCAGATAGTCAACTTTCAGGTCTATAGTGAATATGAATATATCTTTTTTCCCCCCATTTTTTCCTTTGATTCTCTGTGTCTCTGTCTTCCTCTCCCTTTCTCCTTTCCTTCCTTTGGGAAAAATAAAAAAGGACCATGAATAGTGTCAAAATCCAATAAAGAAGTTATTAAGGAGAAACATACAAACTTTTTTAAAACTCAGAAATAAGTACACTTGAGAATAATGAAGTATCAATATGCTGACTTGAGTTTATTTTCAGAATATCTAACTAGGCATGCAAATATTGACAATTATGCTTTTACACACCATAATCTCATTTTCCTTAAAGCTTTTTTTTTTCTTTTTTTTTTTATAACAATCTGTGCATTAATAACTGGCATATCTAATTGAGGCAATGAAAAACTGTTTTCTAATGAAACTGCCCTGTCATCATATGTGCAGACTCCCGGCACCCTCAGATCTCCCAAAGAGCTAGCTCAAGGTCAGGCAGTAACAGTAGCCAAAATTGCTCTGTAAG
The DNA here is from genome assembly GCF_000260355.1 of Condylura cristata. Taxonomy (NCBI): domain Eukaryota; kingdom Metazoa; phylum Chordata; class Mammalia; order Eulipotyphla; family Talpidae; genus Condylura; species Condylura cristata. The sequence continues at coordinate 54,905,652 of NW_004567104.1, read as the reverse complement.
AAACCAAATCTTTAGGTAGAGCTGCAGTTTCTTAAGGTTAATCCTTATTTTACACTAAGCTAAAGCCGAGAGCCAACAGAAAGCATTAAGCTTGAGTAACAATACAGGTAATAAAAATACTGACCTTAACAGGATTTACAACTGAGATGAAAAGGCACAAAATGAAGAATGATACAAAAATAAATTAAAAATAAAGCTGTGTAACATCTAGGGGAAAGACAACACTTGAAATTAGGTTGTTTCTGTGCATTTTAGGATCTTACACTGTAGTATATATTTCTCACATTCAATGGGAGGGTGATTTATGCCACCTGTCCAAACAAAATCATTAGTTCAAGATCAGTGTCATTTCCCTGAAGTCTATTCAACTCCTGCAACTATGAATTTAGAAGTCAAAATTGTTATAATCCCTACTTAACTCATACATTGAAGCTTTTTACATTGAGCCCCCCAAAATCCCCACATGCCCTGCCTTAATGCACTTGAATATTGACAACTTGTCTAGTAATATCTGTGGAGAAATTAACATTTGTCCAGTTCTGATCTCCTGACCAATCTATTAGACTTACTTAGATATCTTCTGCTCAATAACATTCTGAAATTATGTATAAACCTTAACATCTCTCAGTGCAGATTATATTAAAGAAACAAAACAGCGGTTTATATGGTTAAATTTAACCACTTATAATTTGGAAATTTCACTATTGTTTGGAAATTATATTACAAAATAGCATAGTTGAGAGTTGAAGTTCTATTCAGATCAATTATATTCTTAATTGAGAACAACAATTACACAACAAATCCATGCTTCATTTGGGGGATGGAAGACATTTTTAATGAACAGTACAAGTTAGATATTACTATTTGTTATGAAAGCAATTTAAAACACTCGTTGGGTGAAAACACAGATTTAAAGTTGACTTGTTTATAATATTCTATGTTGAAATCTCACGTTCCTGTTATAGTCATACAAGTGACAGCAAAAACAAAAACAACAAAACAAAAAACACCCTAAATAAAAAATTAGCATTTTAAAAAAGTCATACCACTTAAGAGATAGGATACTAGTCTGCTTAAGACAGAAAAAAAAATACAGAAAAGCACTACTAAAGAACTTCACTTTATACATTAAGTAGTTATTTTAATGTCGTTTTAAATAGCAACAAGATATTGGAGATTTTTTAAAAATTACATATCGAAAGACTCAACAATTTTCCTGAGAAAGGTAAGTTAGAGGGAATAAAAAAAAAGTAGGAATTCTTTATTTCAAGAAAAAAAAAAAAAACAAAACAAAACAGTATTTTCTTTTTCTCTTTTTCCAGCAGGTATGAAAAATAAAACTGCAGTGAAAGAGATTGAAGGGGCAAAGTGTTTTGTTATGCATACACCAAACAGAAGATCCAGGGTTTCCAGAGCAGCCCAACTTGTTTGGTGGCCAGGAGTCAGACTGCTTGTGTTTAAATTCGAGGTCATAAGTGAATTACAAACACACACACACATACACAGCCCCTCCATTCTCTCCATCTCTGTCCTTCTTAGAACTCTTTTATAAAGGCTTGGTTTGTAAGACCAAAATCAACAACATATACAAATTATTCTACTGGCACATTGTCTGAGATAATTCATGCCAGTAAAAGAAAAACAAACAAACAAAACAGATGTAGCTTTACAAAGACATGTCATCATTCTACCATTTATCCATATGTTTTTGTTCGGATATTAATGTCTAAATACAGTACAAAAAGTTGGTGAATTCCTGGTCTTAAGATTCACTGATCCAACTTAGCATTTCAAAGTGAGGCCTATTTAGCAAACCTCCAGTTACCTACACACAAATTAAAACTCATAATCACTGATCAAAAATTAACATAGTTTGTGTGAGAACATCACACAACACATCAGACCTCACTAGGAGCATCACCCGCAGAGCTGTTAATGAATAAGCATCAGAGAACATGCCTTGACCTTGTTTCTCCAGATAGAGGGTAAAGATTACAACACAAAGAGGACAGAAGAAAAGTTAACCAAGCCAGGCTAGATTTAGAGAAGTCATACACATACACACACACACGCACACACACATTTCTAGGACAAAATGGAAGATGTAAAGACCAAATAAATGTAGTCCTATTTGTGATTCAAATAGAACCCTAGAAACTGTTTCATGACAGACTATGTAAATAAAATAGCAAGAAACCATGCAGACACATGTGTATGTGCATCCTTAAAGTAAATATCTTAAAAATAAATAAATAAATAAATATCTTCAGGAAAGGCAGTTTAATGGTTGAAAACTGCCAATTAAAGATACCATGACTATTTACCTTGCAAAAACATAAATTTCAGAGTATGTTAGTAATGTGATCACATATTATTTGACAGCTTAAAGTAGTTATTTTTAACATTGTCTTCATGAAAAAAAAGGATATGTTACTGCTACCATGATATTTAAATGTATATATTGTGGAAATTATGAGGAAAGTCAGCAAGTAAACACTCAAAATAGGTGAATGACATTATAAATACCAAAATATAATCTACACACACATTAAAAAGAAAATAAATTTTTATGTAAGTATGTATCAAGAAGACAGACCCAATTTTCAAGACATTCATATATAATGGAGGGACTATTTTGGGGAAATAAAATGCTAAAGTATTTTTCTCTTAACTCTCACCTAATATAAATTGCTACCGTCTTAGTACAAAGAACTGTGACTTTCAACAAACTATGGATTTTCTTCTTTATGTTCACTGAATACCAATGATAGTAGACAGGAAATTTATACCATGTGTTTCTGTTAATTAAGCTCTCTTGCTTGTAAGCTATTTCAAGAATCGAAGAGAAATCTCAATTCAGGAGTTTCCATGTATTGTTAACTCACAGCTAAATCATTTTGATTACATTCATATATATGACTTTTAATTTGCTGGAGTTCTTTGAAGAAATTATGAGCATTTACAATTGGTTCTCCTTGATACTGATACCCAAAGAGAGGCAAGGGGAATCTTTATAAAATTACCTTAAGCTGGGACCCAATATTTTAATACTAATTCACAAATGGGTATAATTAATGGGTATAATTAATTTACATTATTATTGAATGCTTGGCATCTTGGGAAGATATTCAAGTTATTTCTGAATTCTATCATCTGAATTCTAACATTTACTTGGGGGAAAACAAAATATAGAGGACTCTTGGATATTTGTATTAAATGAAGAGTAAATCACTTTGGGTGTTAATAGAAGTTACAGTAGGGTTCTTGAGGCAACATTGTGGATTTTAGTATATTTAGAACAAATACTTACTATCTTTTATTGTACACTAGGCTAGTCTCTAGTGACTTAGAAATATTGAGCTTCTAGATGGTCATAACAAAGGTGAACTATAAATGAATCTGAAGTTGGTTATTAGGACACTCAAAAATATTATTATTAACTCCTTGTGTAGAGTTAGTTTTATACTCAGCAAAGTTGTTTAGTCTGAATACTCTTTTCATAAATCTTATATAGTAGAAATCAATGCCAGATTGTGGATTTCATTAGAATCACATAAATCAATAAATATCTGAAAAAGCTAAAAATTCCAAAAATTCAGTTGGATTTTTAAAAGTTAAAGCAGAGGTTAACAGAATAAAATTTCTTTGAAAAGACTCAATACTGGTTAGTGTTTAAACACTCTTTAGATCAGATAGGCTGGATTTGCAACCTGGTTCTACCACATAAAATCTTGGATAATTTCCTCAATCTCTCATTTTCTTTTGAGGAAGTATAAGAAGCTATTGTGCATAATAAAGGTAGAAAATAAATTGCATGCTGTCTGTGGAACATTTTCCACTGGGGATGGCATTTAGCAAATATTAGTTCTTCTAATTAATTTTCACATGATGGGACTTGAATGAGAGGAACAAGGGTAGAGAAGCAAAGAAAACATTCCAGTTGGCAGACCAAGCTTGATTAAAACCTAAAAATAAAGACACACCATAAGTCTACACTGCCTTCATTGCTGGATATGATCTGGTCGCTACTCATTCTCTAAACTCTTTCATAACTACTTCAACTACACTAGTAATTTAGATACAACTGTATTCACTTTGTTGAACATTTCCAAATGTTTCCCATCTCCTGACTGTTACATATATTCTCTACACTTTTTATCACCTATATCCTGCTAATCCTTGGTTTTAAAGCCTTTGTTGAGATATATACTAGCCTCAAGTGTAGTAGCGTCTATTTATTTACTATCTTGTTTAATTCTGAAAAAAAAAATCACTAATACAATTTATTTATGTACTCTAACAATATCTTGGTTCTTGGTTCCCATATTGGATTTTGAACCTTTATGCAGCTGAGGTTAAACTGTTTTCAGACTTTAGAAAAGACAAAAAAAAAAAAAAAATCTACCTTTCTCCCCAACGCTGTAGATTTACAGATGCAGAAATAACAACTGCCTCAAGTGAGCTCTAGGATGGCTGGAAACTGAAAACACAGGGAATGAAGTGGCTATCCAGAGGCAGGTAAGCTTTTGCATATGCCCTTTATTTCCTTTTTTAGGTTTACTCCTGATTCTTTTTGATGTAAATGACATTGTTTTTTTCTTCCAGGTCTACTTCCAAAGAAACTTTCAAAACAGACAGAGGTGCCTCCCTCCCACCAAGGGCATGCGTTGAGGGCATTTCTATTACTTCCGAAAAAAAAATATATAAATATAAAGTGAGTGTAATAGCAAGTTAAGTTTAGCAATAACATGTTGTGGACCTCAGAAAACTCTACTGGCAGTGACTTCTTACCTTAGTGGAACTTCTCTGCACGCTGACGCTGTGAGGAGTCCCGCCGGGCATGGTGAGCATCAGGCCCACAATTTGCCAAGAAGTTTTCCTGGGCTGTGACTTCTTCAGGCCTTGGCATGCTTACGGGTCTCAGCGACCACCTGGCCAGAGCCGCAGGCGTTGTTGAAGGTAGTCACCAAGCTCGAGTTCCAGCAGTCAAACATGCACGGGAGGCCTAGTTGGTGTGGTGAAAGACACCCTGCAGGCAGATAGGCCTTTGTGACCAACTGGGGCCAGGGGAACCGGTGCCCCTTGGGATTCCTTGAGAAGAAAAGTTTCCCGGGCTTCCAGTTCAAGGCACTGCAGATGCCAAAAACCCTTCTTTTTGGTCACTAGAGCACAGCAATTAAATGCGCTCCCATAGCAAGAGCGAACCGTGAGCTTGCGAGCGGGGGCTGGTGCCGGGCTCTGGCGAAGACCCTGCCGGCACCGGCTGCAGCGTCTGCACGCAGCGTCACATCACGTACATCCACGCACACGCCCTGCGCGCTCTCCTCAGACCGCCGCGGGTGTAAGGCGGTCAGCCGGAAGCTCCGGCACTGTCTCCTTGAGCAACCCCGAGCTACCACACACCCTTGGTATAGTAAGGCTGTAGGGTCAGCGCGCCTGGGCCGGGAGCAATTGGCCACGCCATGTCCATGCTTCCCGGCCGTGGCTTGAGCTCATCCTCGCAGTTGGACCTCGCGGCCTCGACTCCGCGGTCACAGAAGGGCCACCTCTGTCTATTTTGAAAGTTTCTTTGGAAGTAGACCAGAGAATCATCCACATATTAAGGCATGTGGACAGAGTGTGTTCATCTCTTTGCTGAGTGTCTCGTGAGAACTAAACACCTGGTCGAATTTCCCCACGGAGAAGCAGGCCGCATACACCTCCAGATGGGTGAAGTATCTCTCCAGGTGCAGTTCAGCAGCCAGTGAATGGTATGTTCTCCTGACTCCTGGAGGAGGCACTGCAACTGGAGGTCCCGCTTGAGCCAAAGTTTCAGAACTACCACTAACTTGGGCAGGGCTCTGAGTTTCTCGGCCTCCACGGTGAGCCCCACTCTTAGTTCAGTCTTACATTGAACTTCGTCACGTGCATTTTGTGGAAGTGCTGGAAGGCAGCGGCAGTGCCCTCATTTGTCTGTGTTCACCAGTCACACAGTTGTTCCTCTGCAAGACCGTTCTTCGTGGAGCTCGCAGTCTCCTGGATCCTCTGATTCAGGTACAGGTTCTTTTTCTTGGGTGTTCGTTTGGGATGCATTGCTGTAACCATTATGCAGTCTAGCCCCAAAGAAGGTCCAAAAGCATCAGCTGAAGAGAATTGATTAAATGATATTACTTCGAATTCTCTGTGATTAGAGAGTAAGGTTGGAATGATGGTTTCTTTGAATGAATTGGTGTTTGCATGATTTTTTTTTTTTTTTTTTTGCTTTTGGTAAAAGAGGGAATACCCAGTCTGTCTTGTCAGTTTTACCTTTTGTGGAAAAGCAAAATGAAAAGCATAGGGCTTGAAATCTGTCAGCAGTTAACTGTCAAAAAAAAAGTCAAAGTTAAAATGCACTGTGTGTTCAGTACTTCAAGATCTTTGCAACTACTGTTTCCTTTTCAGTAAATTATGTTTCTGCTGATCAATATGTTAAGAAGATGTTGATGGTTTCTCCTTTTGGTCTGCAAAGATGGCATTAGCTAAGAATAGAAGGTCTTTTGTACCTCACACCCTAAATTCAGAGAATCATCAGAAGTTGGAAATAATCATTAGTAAGTTAGAGAGTGATCATATATCGACCTTGCTTATCAAGACCGATTACTGTAGAGTTAAAAGTGTGTGTGTGTGTGGGGGGGGGGTTGTTGTGGTTGACATTTTGGAAATTTCCTGTGGAAACTAAACCTTTTCCACAGAGAAGACATAAACAGGGGCTCTATGACATTATTTTATAAAGATGAGTAAAACCTTTCATTCTTCACTTAATATCTGCTTACAAAGTGGACTTACTGATATGCTGTGGTGCTATCAGAATGGTAGAAAGGAGAATTGAAAGGAGGAAGGAGAGTGATAGAAAAAGAGAAAATGAATGTGTGTGTTCGTGTGTTCCTGTTTGCCTAGGTGGCAAGACATAGAGGGAGCCAGAAAATTCCAAGGGTAACGGAGTAGCATTCTACAGGGACCTAACCATACAAAAGTATAGAAACATTTGAGGGGCACAATCTTGTCATGGACCTATTGATTTGGAGAATGAAGGGGAAAAAGGGATACAATTATGAGAGAAATGTACTGTGAGGTTGTGAACTAAAGACCAGAGATTTGTGGCCAAATTCAAACAGAAATTTCAATTTGTAGCAAGACAAAATCTTAAATGTGAAAGTAAAGTCAATCTGAAAATTAAAAGAGACAAGAACTTTTGAATTTTGTCTACTAGTAAAAGTTTTGCAGGGGAATTTATCATGTGGTAGCATCTGAAAATAGGTATTAAATAAAACTTTTAAAAACTTATGAAAGATACGTGCACTGAAGTGGAAACTTTTCAGGCTTCAGCTCTCAGATTAGGAGTCATGCTCCTTTTAGGTTGCCCCTGCTCACCACAAAAAATACAAAAAAAATATTTTGTACTTTCAGTAGTGAATTGAGAAAGTACAGTAAACATATGAGATCTGAATTTCCCCACTCATCTCTCTCATGTATGTTTGTATGCACACATAGTTCCTTAAATATATTTACTATAGAAGGTATGACCTTTCTCACACTTTGGGTATTGATGCAGAAGAAAAAGTAGGATTTTACAAACTGAAATTTGAGGAACACCAACTTTTGTTGGTGACTTTCTCACATAGAATTGAGACAATGCACAATTAAAAAGTTGCTAATGCGAAACCCAAAAGGAAGTAAGGAAGAATGAGGAGGTTCAATTTTGGCAAATTACTCCCCTAAAATAAATAAGAGATGTTTCACTGGATTGAGAATATTGAAGATCATATAGAATTTTGGAGGGACTTTGAAAATGATACTTTTACAACATTCATATATAAGTAGTTTAAAAAATGATTGAGGGTAGAAAATATTGTTGAATATCATATCTGAGGATGTATGAAGTCCCTTTATAGAGTAAAAAGATAGATTGATTAACTTGTAAATATCTACAGAACATTTAACAAGTAAAAAATATTTTATCTACCTAATTTTTAAAATAACTGTAGCTCAAATAATTTAACAAAAAATTAGTGTTCAATTAATATTTTCCTCGAATATAATTCCTATCTGTTTATAATTTATGATATAATTTAATGATGATAACTATGAAAGCTATGATAGAATGATGAATCATACTCCAAGATGTACAATCAATATAAATCACTTATCTAGATTTATGTGTCAGTTTTTTTTTTTTAAGATATATTTATTTATACATACAGAACTGGGGTACAGGCCAGAGGTGTGGGGGCAGGGGGTGAGAGAATTCACCAGAGATGGAATGGGGAGCAGAACAGGCAGATGGACTCAAATAGCAGGTCAGGTGAGGTCTGCCACACCATGTGGGTTCCCCCCTAGCCAGGGATTGAACTTGTGATGCAGTGGCTATGATAGCTTCATAGTCCTGCTTTAACCCGTTGTACCACCAAGGGAGGGCCCGAACTATGTCAGTTTTAATTGAACTTCTGAATTTTATTATATTCACATTTACAAATACTTCCTCTATATACTCTATATACAGCTAAGCTGCCTATTTTTATAAACCTGCTCCCCTACTGAAAAGTTCTAAAAATTTGATTTCCTCGTAAAGTAAGTGGAACTAATATTGATCATAATTTTGTAATATAACAATGGAAATTAATTAAACAGTATATATAAAATACTTCATAGAGTTCCTGACATGTCAATTACATAATAAATGTTATTATTGTGTTACAATTGTATATAATTCCCAAGCTATAATAATATATATAGCACATGTACATGTGAGTTCTTAATGTGTGTGCATATACATAGAAGTATGTATAGCTATAATCCTAAGTTTTGTATGAATATATATTCCTTTAAATATTGACAAGGTTGAACTCAAATAATTTCTTGCAAAATCCACATGTAGATATGCAACACAAAATGCAAATTTCAAATTCTTAAGGATTCACACAAGAGAAGAAAAATGATTATTTTCATGACTAGAAAAATACAAGAACTTTTAGACAAATATGTACCAGAAACTATAATCCACTTTCCTTTCCTACCATTGCACAGACAGCATTATGAACCAGAAAATTGTTTGAGCAGCCACAGATAAGGAATTACAAACCTGGAGGTTCAAGAGTCATATAAAGCAGATGTAAGGTTAATTTGCATGGGTTAGTTGTCTCCCAGATTTTTTCAATATATTTCAAAGGCTTCAACCTCTGAAAAACTGATAGCAAATAAAAAGGTTTCCATAGGCTGCATGATTTCTTGCTGACTCAGCTGTCTGAAGGCAAAGCCAATTATTATGGCTTGCATTTCCTTGTGCAGAAACCAGAACAAATTCATTGTTAAATAGAGCTATTAAATATTTAGGGGAGAGAGAAAAGTTTTATGAATTGAGATAACAGTAGAAAACCACATATGGATATTTTCCTCTTAAACAACAAGAAAACACTTTAAGAGTAACTTGAAAATCTCAAGCATGAAATATGATTTCATTTAATATCAATTCAATGGTCTTTTTTAAATGCTGATTTTCAAGTTGGCATATAAGGAAAAAAAAAAGCCTCTGATATAAAGCTAAATTTTATCCTCAGAGTAATAAAAGAGCCAATATGGTCTCCTGAACAAAGAACTAGCTGAAGAATTGGGATTCTATTTTTGGCCTCACCAGTGACTTGCTCAGTGACCTTGGACATATCACTTAAATGGCTTTGTGCCTCAAGGTTCCCAGCTGTAATATAGAGATTATAATGCCTGCCCCTACTTCATGGGACTGTAGAACTATTTGAGTTTGTTTAAAACCCCAAAGGTTTTTGAAATTCTCAGAAATAACTGCCAAATTCAAACAAAGTTGTATTTTATTAATTTCTTTTTACTGTTTGGTTTTCTTGTAGTCTTTTATAATGCCTTTCCTACTAAAATAAATTACTGGGATAAAATTAATAGGTGGATATTTTTATTGGATATTAAGGAACATGCTTAACAGTGAAGACAAATTAAGAATATACTTCGGAGATCAGCTGATATATATATATATTTTTTTTTTCTTGGCTTATTTAACACTCCTGATTCAAAAGATAATTATATTATGATTTTGTAACTTAGAACTTTCCATTAAACCTTTAAATGGCACTCTCCCCCCCAACCCCCCTCTACTCCCCCCACCCCGCCTAATTTCAGCTCTCTTCACAATTTCTCTTGGTAGCTTCTGGTATTTCCACAAATGAACTGACAAACCATCCCTATGGTACCAGAATATCCAACAAAGTATCACTCAAATGTTTCGTCCTTCTAGACTCTTTCCCTTAGAGTAACAATGATTTTATCTAACAAGGAGTTAGACATTTTATTTTGATCTTTGTGTTCACTAATATACACATTAAAGTTTTCAACTAAATGTTATAATTTGTTCCAAATTAATTTTTTAAAGATTTATGTATTGATGCATACAGAACTGGGGTACAGGCCAGAAGTGCAGGGGTAGTGAGAGGAATCACCAGAGACAAAGTAAGGAGAACAGGCAGACTGATGAAGTACACTGCTGAGGGGAGCAGCGGGTGGATCAGGAGAGGTCTCTGCACCATGTGGATCACATCCAGGGCTGGGGATCAAACTCTTGCTGAGGTGGCTTTCACTTCTTAGTGCTGTGCTTTAACTGGATGCGCCAGAAGCGAGGGCTCTAAATTAATTTTTTAAGCTGTAACCACAAATTCCTATGTAGAAGTTCCTACCACAACCACAAAAATATCTTTTTTTTTTCTTTCTGTTATCTACATTTGTTAGTGTTGGGTTTTTATACTGTGTTACAAAATCTTGGAAACAATGTATGTCATGTCTCACTTGCAAGTGGGATAGCCTTTAAGCAATCATACTTCCTCCTATACATCTTCAACTTCGGTTCCAGTGAACAATCCCAGAATTAAAGGGGTGTGTGTGTGTGTGTGTGTGTTAACAAGGCAATCTCTTCTTTAGTCATTTTGATATTTCCTTCACTACTCACCAGAATTTTTAGTATGGCATACTAGCCAGTCAAGACCTTGTCTGTTCCTACATTTCAGATTCCTTTACAATCTTCAATATATGTCATACTCATTTATCTTTCCATGTGGTTCTGTATAAATTATTTCTGCCTAGAATGACTAACCCTTTTATACACATGTAATTTGCAAGTTCTTATTTCACACTAAGTTAAAAATATTTACTATTCTGAAGTTTCTCTAAAATTATGTATACATATAATTCATATGCAACCATTTAAAATAAAGTGGTCTTACGTTCTTTATTAGTTAATTCACATAAAAGCCCAATGAAGTAGGTAACTTTTTCATAGTACTTAAAAATAAATGGAGACTTAGAGAAATTAGTTGACTTGTCCAGGGTCATACATCTAGCAAATGGTGGAACTTGTATTTAAGTCCAGGCAGTTTGGATCCAGGGTCTAAATTTTGCTTCTTAAGCAATAGAATTTATACATCCCTTTGTGTACTTTTTTTTTTAAGATTTATTTATTTATGCATACAGAACAGAACTGGGGTACAGGCCAGAGGTGCAGGGGTAGTGAGAGGATTCACCATAAACAGAGTGGGGAGTAGATCAGGCAGACTGAAGGAGTACACTGCTGAGGGGTGCAGCAGGTGGGTCAGGAGAGGTCTGCCACGTCATGTGGATAACCTACAAGGTGGGAATTGAACTCATGCTGAAGTGGCTTTAGCTTCTTAGTGTTGTGCTTTAACCCACTACACCACTAGTGAGGGCCCTGCACCACTGTTTTTAAGCTGAACAATTTTTTTATAAAGCAAACCACATGTATTGATAGGTAGGTAGATAGATATTTGATGTGCTTATATATAATTGATATACATGATGTAAAGATTCTGTAATTGCAGATTTGCCTCCCTGCCGAAAATAGATTTATGTCCCCAAAGTTAATATTTATGAAGTTTTCATGACCATTAATTGACAAAGTGGACTGACAAAAAAAATGATTTGCTTAACATACGTGTCCTCATGTGAGATCAACAAGAGATGCTCTACTTTCTTCTTCCAGACATATACTGAAAATGAGTGTCCTTCTTCTAAGTCTGTTTGGCTCCATTTCTCTACATATTTATGCTTTTTGTTGATCTTCCTACTAAAATGATCTTCAAATATAGTGCAGAAGTACTGTAGTATTCCTTAGTATAAAAGCCTATGACTCATCTTACATAGAAAATAAATCTGTCAAATAAGCTTCATCTAGGCATGAGTTATAGAACTATTAACCATGATATTCAATGCTAATGAATCAACAATAGATACTAAATAATGTATCTTTAAATAGAAATATATGAAACATATTTTGATTAGTTAATGCAATGTTTTGATCAGAGGTTCTCGGGAATCTACCTTCTAATTTTCCTAGAAGAAATGTTTCCAAATTCAGGGTTTGTAGTGAATTCCTATACAAAAGGTAACTGCATCTATTTTATTTTGTATCCAAACCATGCCTTCTATCACATTTTCTTAAACCTGCATTTCAATTCCACTATTGCACATTTCTTGTGCACCTTTTTTACTTACTGGTCATTTCAATTATAGAAGAATATGTGGTCAACTTTTAAACTTCAATCTCATATACATTTTAATGTTCACTTTCATTTCTCTTGAAGAACTACTTGGATTAACTATGCTAAGATTAGGAATGAAGCTGCAACTATTTTGCTCTTCCACTTCCCATACTCTGGGATTTTTGCAACTCTCCTAAAATGGAAAAGGACTTGTGGTTACTCATATGCAAATCTCTCAAGTTCTCTCTTTATCCCTTTTCCTGTTGCTAAGACTAACTGGCTATAAATGCTTATTTTATGACAGACATCCAGATGTGCTGTCTCTTTTTATGCCTACCTTGCACTCTGCATGCAGTTATGATAGTACAATAGAAAACAAACAAACAAACAAACAAAACAAAACAAAACACTTTCTTCAATAGCTGTCATTTCTTCTTTCTTTAATAATGTGACTCTTTCTAGCTCATCTATGAGACCATCTATTATATGTCCTTCATTAGCTACCATGGTCATTATTATTGTTATTCTCTGATGTTTATTTTTCTAGGAAAACATTATTACTCTTTCCCATATCAACCATACTACAGTCATTAGATTATGTATGTATATGCATATATATATATATGTGTGTGTGTGTATGCATATATATGTGCATATATGTGTGCACAGACATAGATATAGATAGACTGATAGATAGATAGATAGATAGATAGATAGATAGATAGATAGATAGATAGATAAAGGTAGATATAGATATGTTTCTAAGATGCAGAACATACATTGTTATGTCTTATAGGAATCTACGTCTCTGTAGACCATAGAATCTCTACCAAATAATATTATTTTGTTTATTTTAAAGATTTACTCATCTAGGCATATAGAACTGGAGTGTAGATCAGAGATGTGGGGGTTGAGAAGATTCACCAAAGACAGAGTGGGGTGCAGAACAGGCAGACTGACAAAATCCACTGCTAAGGGGAGGAGCAGGCAAGACAAGATAGGTTTGTTGTACCATGTGGGTCAACCCACTGGCCAGGGATCAGACCCATGCTGAAGCAGCTATACCAGCCAGCCTTGCTATGTTTTAACCCATTTGCCACCAGAGAGGGCCCCCAAATCCTATTCTTGAAGGAATACAATGCAGAGATAAACTCCTGGCTGATGGTATACAAAGTAGAGCTCTGTCTTAAAACATGTATCATTTTGCATTGAATATTCAGCAAATTATAAAATAGGATTTTTATCAGAATTTAAAAATTCATTGGTGTAATATTTGATAAAATTGTTCTGTGAAATAGGTTAAGAAACCTTCATAATATTTCCCATGAGGTCTGGATCAGTCTACATTCCCTCCACCAGTGTATGAGGATTTCTTTCTGTTCATACCCTGATCATCACTTGTTTCATTTCACATAGTTATAAGGTAGGATTTCCTATGGTTTTGATTTCTATTTCCCTGATAAAAGTCATGATGAACATTGATGAACAGTCATGATGAACATGATGAACAGTCATGATGAACATCATGGGCCTGTAGGCCTTTTGTTTAATTTTATTTATTTTTTTATTTTGTTATATGAGTTATTTGTGTATCTCGGATATTTTACCACATCTGTGTAATTAATACCAGGATTAAAGAGTTAGACATACACTGTCATATGATCCAGGTAACATTTTTAACAATGGAGGAAAACTATATGTTTAAAGGATAATGTAATAATACACCAACATTCACAACAAATTTATTTGTAATATCTTAAAACTAGGAACAAATATTAATATAGGAACATAGGTGAATGGCTGAGCAGCATCATTATATCATTTTAGTACAGTAGTACTCAGCTTAAAAAGGGAGAAAGGAAAATGAAATAGTTATTGATTGATGCAACACCATGGATACAATGCAAAGTAGTTATTTTATATGAATGAAATCATATATAAAAAAAAGGTACATAGTATTATAACCAAGGTGAGTTGGTAACTTTGTTCTCAAACCATGAAAGGCACAAAAGAAAAAAAAAATCCTGTACACGTTTCCATGTGACTTTTCTATAATCACAATATCAGTTGCTGTGCTTATTTGCTAATAAGTCCACTACTCAGTAGCACTGAGTTAATTTATAGATAATTAGAACTAATAAATGATCACAAATTAATGTAAGTTGTTGCTTAAGAAAGCTATTAGAGAATAGGTAGAAGAGTGATTACCAAGATGCACACTGAGACTTTTACAGATTATTGATAAGGGTTCACTATCTTGATCATATTCATTATTTCACAGGTGTATGTATTGTCACAACTTACCATATTGTAAGTTTAATTATTAAAAAAAAATGAAGTTCAATAACCTCAAAAGTAAAAAAATAATATGGCATTTAATGTAAAAAGTGATACTAGCACACACCAAATGAAATAATACTCAGCAATAAAAAAAAATATAAACTCACACCATTTGTAGCAACATGGGTTGAGCTCAAAGGGCTTATACTAAGTGAAAGAGGTCAGATAAAGAAAGATAAATACTGGTGGTGTCACTTACATGTGAAAAATAGAGAAACCAGACAAAAGGTCAGACAAAGATAAACTTTAAAGCCAACCCTTGAAAGCTTACCATGGCACTAAGGAATCTAGAGGTGAGGTGCAGAGCATGACTGAGAGCCAGGTGGGAAGAGCATAACCTTCAATGGCGTAGTATTATGGTACTTTGGTGGTGAATACACTGTGGTATTCACACAACAGGGGGCAGGAGAATTCTGCTACTCTGAAAACACTAACAGGGATGTAAACAATTGTGTATGTAATTTCAAAAATAATTAAGAGTTCCATGGCATACCATCCTTATAACAATTTTCTCAAATATTTTTCCTACTTGTCATCCTTTTTTAAAATGTAAATATCTAATTTGCATGCAAATGTTCTAAAATTCAATTTTCTACTCACTGATACAGATACCCAGGTATGTTAAGCCTTTATTAATGACTTACAATAGGACAAAATCAGTGCACTTCAGTTCTAATGACTTAACTTCTAGTAATAATATTCCATTTATTTTATAAATCTAAATTTTAGTAGTGTGTCGTCTATTAAAACTGCCTCTTTTGGAATGTACAGGATGGAAATATATTGAAAGTATTTCCCAATTTAGGAATAAATTTGTTTTCAAAAATTGCCAACATTAATAAATTATATACTTTCATTACTATTTCTGTATTAATACTACTTTATATTGTAGATTCTTTCTAAATCTTAACTAACAAATTTATACCAAAGAATACTGAAAATCTGAGACAACTAAGCAGTTTAATATCATAAACATGCATTTTACTATTAATACATCTTAATTTGTTTTTAGTTATATATGTATGGGGTGGAGTGCAGTTAAAGTAAGGTGACTTATTGTAGATTAGCTCAAACATGTTAGGTTTATTTTTACCTGAGAAATTGAGCAATGAGAGGCACTAAGACAGCGATTACCATATTATAAATAGAGTGTGGATATAAAATATTTTGTTTATGCCGCCTGTTTGTAGAACTTGTTTCCATGTCCTGCTACTCACTAATGCTATTGTAGTTAAACTGGAATCTTGCTGGTGACACTCTACATGAAATGCTTCTAATTATGATAGTATAAGAGGGTATGTTATGAAAACGGTTAACTTGATTAGTTAGAACTTGTACAATGTAGTTCTGGTTACATTAGCCACATATTTTTGAAAGAACAAATACAGTGTTGTTGGGTCCTTTGCCTGGACAGACCTCCCCACCTCCCCCACAGAATCATATGCACACTGTTGTGTAGAAACAAAGAATGAGCCATGGGTGCTGGAACAGAAAAACAGGAGGTAGGAAGTGTTCCTGCCTTGTGTTTGCTACCTTGTGTTCTTTGACCCCCATGTTATTGTCGCATGTTATTGATGCACTTGCTGAGAGCTTCCGCCTACCCCCCAGCCCCAGGCTCCATGCTGAAGGGTATAAATAGGGAAGGAGAGAAAAATAAAGTGTGCCTTTGCTTGCTGACCAAGAAGTGTGTGTTTTAATCCTGACATCCTTCGCTCAGACCATCTCTGCTGTCGTGCTGGCGCGGCACAGTGTCCTTTAGTGTTGGATTTTATGTTCTAATCAAAACATATTTAGTGACTTTTATTATCTTTCTGAATACCACATCTTATTTTTATTTTTCCTTAAGACAAGAAAATTATTCTTTTATAAGTATGAAACTAGAATTTAAATTGTTCTCATGTTTTGTTTAATTGAAAGAAAGCAGTTTTCTCTCTTCAGACATGCATTTTTTACTTTTAGTAGAGGATCATTCAGATTTTCAACAAGCACTTACTACTAGTCAACCTAGAAAATACTCCATCAATTAGTCAAAACATAATTAGCCTTTATTTTTTCTAATAGATAAGCCTAGAAGTCAACACAGTACAGTATAGAAAGGTTTTCTAGTCACCATAAACTTTTTCATATTTCCAGTTAGGTTTCCCCTCTGTCGGTTGCATCATTTAGCTATCCGCCACAGAATTTGCCTTAATACTATATTTTTGTCCATCTATACATAATACCATGACAATAAACGAACAAATGGGGGGAAAGTCAATGTAAGTTGTTTGGGAGGGACAGCAAATCCTTTGTATTAAAAACCTGATATTAAATGAAAAGTTGGAAATGATTGACAATAAAATTGACAAAAAAAAAAAAAGTTCTACCACCTCTGGGAACCATATTTCCTTCTTTCCTACTAAATTAGGAAGGATTTAAGTGCAAGTAGCTTATTTGGGAAGTTATTTCAGAAAGCATTAGTGAAGGAAAGACCAGTCTCTTTGGCACTGTTTCTTCCTCCACTCCCAACCAGCATCCTTACTTAATGGTTGTCCTTTATTACTGCACTAGCCCTGTGTGTAGTATAACCTTCACACAGGACACCCTTTTATTGACAGTTGCTGGATACCTACCATTAGAATCCTAGGCTGGGTATCAGGAACTCAGAAACACACTTCACATCTATCCATCGGCCCAAATTTAATTTGCAAACTTTTTAGGAAGTGTAAAAAGAACATAGGAATCTGAGTATTCCTGGTATAGAGAATGAAATGAAGGCATACAATGATGAAAAATAAGTTATTACATTATTTAAAAATGTTGCCTTATTGTTTATATATGTGTGTATATAATATACATACATACATATATATATATATATA
>NW_004567104.1:54868169-54887512 GCF_000260355.1 Condylura cristata | reverse complement strand
TTTTCTTGCTTTTTTAAAAATTCATCATTCATGTGTTAGTTGCCTGATACTATTATTTCATGCTTACCAAATTTGCTTTCCAATAGCTTTCTATAATTATTTTCCTATTTTAAACCTACTAAATGACCCATTATTCTCTCGCCTACTCTCCAAATGTGTGTGTGTAATAAGTAATATTTTGAAAATGAGAAAATATATTTAAATGATTATCCCAATTGGGCTAGCTATTATCTTCCCAAAGGGGAGAGAGTATGCCAATACAAATTCAAAAAGTTGCAGGAACGTACAGACATTGGGCATTAGGAAATGTGATGGACAGGGATTGAACCTTGAAGCTGAATGAGCAGCATAAACAATAACAAGCTTTAGTGATAGCAAGACTAAACAAGTTCCACTAAAAGTGAAATCTGAACATTCTATGTCAGCAATACACAAAATCTCAGAACAGATTATCTAAGAATGTAACAAAGATGAAATTAGCATTAGTATCTCCAGAGTTTACAAACCATGAAATGAAGATAAGTTATTTTGATATGCATTAGAAATAAGTAATGCTAAAGTACTCCTTGCTTAATTTGGAAATGGAGATTAAATGCTGTACAAATTAAATATAGAATTCTATATTCTAATATGCCACATAGAAACTAGTGATGGACATACTGTATGTAAAATTAGAGATAAATCACTTTGTGAAAAGGTGAGTAATAAATGTAAAACTGTCTCTAGAATTTACAAAATAAAAGGTAAATAAGAATTTTGTCCTTATGTTTATTTCTAATATCTTTGATATGGTGCATATAAGTGTGTATATATGTGGGTAATTTTTAAAATTATGTGCTGAGAAATTAAGGCATTTTGGTTTTCACTTTCAGCTTTAAATATCACAGTCAGTTCCAGAGCATCTAAAAAATATTTAGCAGTCTAACAACTACATATATCATATGGTCACTAATTTTAAACTCTTACATATAGTTACTAAAGTTTTAAGATTCATCTGGCCCTCCCTGGTGGTGCAGCAGGTTAAAGCACAGCACTAAGAAGCTAAAGCCACTTCTGTATGAGTTCAATCCCCGCCTGTCCCGGAGGTGACCACATGGCGTGGCAGACCTCTCCTGACCCATCCGCTGCTCCCCTCAGCAGTGTACTCTGTCGATCTGCCTGTTTAGCTCCCCACTCTGTCTCTGGTGAAGCCTCTCGCCGCCCCTGAGCCTCTGTCCTGTACCCCAGTTCTGTATGTACAAAAAAAAAAAAAAATATTTAAAAAAAAATAAGATTCACAAAGTAACAGTGAGCACAGCTGATGGAAAATGTTTCAATACAATGGAAATATTTGAGGTTATAAAATATGTGTATATTCATAGGAATATTCTTTACTAATTTATTTTATTATTTATTTATTAGGGCCCAGTGCAATTCTTTTGTCCCTTACTGTAGACTTATCTTGAACTCATATGAGTAAACATTAAAATTTGTTTAACCTAAAACTAAATATCATTTAGACAATACATATATTCCTATAGATAATTTATTAACGCAAAGCTATTAGGGGTTGAATGGTACATCTGCCCAGAATAACAAAATGTGGTTTTATTTAGAAATAGGGATTTTCAGGAATAATTTGGTTCATAGTGAAATGAAAATAGGCCCTAAATCCAGTAAGTATATACTAAGAAGACATAGGATAGAAGACAGGGATTTAATATAGGAATTTCTTAAAGCATTTGAAATGAAAGTCAGTTATATTTCATCTTCAACATTTCTTTTCCTTGTTCTGTTTCCCAAAATTTATGCTAACTAGAAATAAAATTTGTACTACTCTTATTTTACTGACAATTTTAAGAGGAAATTTGCAAAATTTCTTCATAAAATAATTGTAGTTATTCTATAAAATTGTAAGATACTCTATCAGAATTAAAAGGTTATAAATAATACACATTGGGTAAGTATTTCCTCTATAAAATAGTTTTGAAATTTATGAGATACGTTTTCTACATTTATGAGATGATTTTTTTTGCTACTCTATTCATGTGGTAAATTGTATGCATTGATTTCCAAATATTAAACAACCCTTACATTTTTAGAATAAAGTCAATTCAGGCATTGCATAGCATTCTATTTTAATGTAACTGGATTCTACAGGTTAATATATTTTTTATGTTTTTATGTGACCTAGATTATGATAGAAGTATATAGTTTTCTAACTTTAGTAAGGCCTGGCAGAAAAGCTGTTATACCTATATAATAATCTAGAAAGACAAAATATTGTATAATATCCATAGTTCTTTCAAATGTAACATTAAATCAAAAAGAAATTAGTAAATCTATGCCATTGGTTATTTAATGGTTCCATTTGTACTTACTTGTGCCATTCTCTGGATTGGCAAATGATCAAAGAAAAACAAACCTCTTACCATTGTGACATAGAGATTATTGATTATTCTTTTTTTTTCCTTTTTTTCAGTCTGTCATTTATATAGACTCATTAAGACCACTAGAACAGATTTATATTCTGATACATCTTTTATAAAGTACATAATGCCATTTGGAGAAAAGAGAAATTATTAGCAAAACCTTAGTTTTCTTACATTCTGTAAATTTCAGTTTATCAAATAATCTCATAAAAGTATTTATTAATTATAATTATTAATATATTATTCTATTTTTTTTATTATTCTGATTTTTTTTCCTTTCATGCTGTGTTTCACATCTGTTGTACCAGGATGTATTGAAAATTTGAAATTCTCAAATACTTTATGTTGACTTATCAATTATATGAAGTAGGTAAACATAATCTATATCTAAGCTAATCAGTAACAAAATTAGGCACAACTAGTTTAAAATCCAATTGTTTATAAAAGTAATATTTCAAAATTAAGAATTTCAGAGAAAGAAATAATATCTAACCCATAAGAGTAGCAAGTGCTATAAAATAACAATTGCTACAATATTTTTAAAAGTAAACTAATTAGATACAAATATTAAAAGAGATATCATTAGATTTGAAATGTACTATTTTTTGGGGAACCCTATACTTCCAAAATACCAATTATGATGTAAGCCAATATCATTTAAAGTAAACATACATACATATGCACATAAATGGGATATTAGAGGGTAATATTTGATATCATGCATGATATTCCACATAGATGAACTACAAAAACGGAGAATTCATATTGGAAAATAAAGGCCTCTTGATTTTGTGTTGCACATTCTTTTATTTCATATTTGAAGATATTTTCAATGTGTACAAAGTATGGCTCTGAAAAATGAAATTGTGGCTTATGTTTCTTTTTGCCCATTCTTTTAAAAACCTGTCACCATCCTGGGCTGTGCTTTTCAATTTAATGGAGAGCTTGATGCCTATTTAAAAAAAAAAATCCACCCCATCTCTGGCTTATGCCGTCCCATCTGTTGGGTCTGCTGCTCCTAACTTTACAAGCCATCAGCATATATGCTATGGGCCTCTAGTTCTTTTTTTGCTGAGATTTTTGTGCAGTTACTTTTGATTATAGTTTAGTGACATCAGCTAACAGAGAAGCATTTATTCTTTCAAGATCCTTGTCCTTGTAGCCTTCAAGTCTTGCCTCAAGTTATTATCCTAGTAAGGTTTTTCATTCATCTTTCTGTTTATGGAAACTTACTCACTTCCCATTATCTAGAGTAAGTCCCAACTATGTCATTGTAGGCTATTCTTCATTACTTTAACTATCACTGACCATTCTTTTGTTGTGTTCAATAGTATAGGCAATTTAGTTCCATATTTCATCTCATGAATATTAGTTTATTATCTCATATGTTTTCTTATGTTTTCATATGTTCTTCATTATAAGCACATTACTAGCCTTTTGAAGGCAAGGGTCATGTTCTATGTTGTTATTATATTTTTATATTCACAATAGTAACATACTGACCTGAGAACACACAATGTTTACAAAAAAAAAAGCGAAAGGAACATGTTGATTAATGGTTGCTCACTTGACAACCATTAAAACTCTTCAAACTGCTTTTATAGCAGTTTTGAACAGATATTATGTAAATGACATTGTATTATTATTATTATTATTATTAATAAACTGGACATTTGTTAGAGTCATTTTATTTTGTTTTGATTTTTTATTAGTCCATAGACTGAGAATAGTTATGTTACACTTCAGACCAATCCAAATATCCATTGCTTGAGACTATTGTTCTATATTACATATTAACTAAATAAATTGGTAGCTTACAAGATCAGTTAATAAGTTCTATAGGTAATTATAATTTTATTTATTACAGATATGATTTGCTTGGTCAGTGTGAGCTCTACTCTCAATCCTGTGAAGTTTTAGATATAATCTATCAGCTATTTTCTAATCCTTTAATCAAATACATTATATGTATTACAACAACAAAACAAAACAAAACAAAACAAACAAAAAGCCTCAGAAGTCTTAATGTGTAAAGTGTCTTATTTTATGCAAGTTCCAACAACAAATTTATTACATCTACCCAATATGTTCTTTTTTCATTCTATATAAAACTAGCTTAGTACTGCCTTTACTTCTCATTATATATCCCAGGTTTTAATTGTCAATTGAACTTTTATTATGTGAAAATATACTGAAAATACCTTAATTACTTCTTAATATTAATTAAAAATATGCAATTTATGTACTCTACTACCTCAAAAATTCCAACACAACATTAGTTTATTTTCTTTTTAAAACTGAATATTTAAGTATATTCTCAATTTCCATTATTTCTTAATTTCTCTTTCTCTTGAATCCACTAAAATCAAAGCATATTAAAATCTGTATGAATGATATTGACTTTAGTCAACATTCAGCACTTCCAAATTAATTAAACATAATACTCACCCTCTGTCATCTAATGTTTAAAGTTGAGATAAAAATAATAACAACTGGCCCTCCCTGGTGGCACAGCAGGTTAAAGCACAGCACTGAGAAGCTAAAGCCACTTCCACATGAGTTCCATTCCCGCCTGCCCCGGAGGTGACCACATGGCCTGGCAGACAGACCTCTCCTGACCCGCCCACTGCTCCCCTCAGCAGTGTACTTCGTCGATCTGCCTGTTCTGCTCCCCACTCTATCTCTGGTGAAGCCTCTCGTTGCCCCTAAGCCTCTGGCCTGTACCCCAGTTCTGTATGAACAAATAAATAAATCTTAAAAAAATAAATAAGTAACAACTTCATAATATTTTCTTAACAATTAAATGAGAAAGTACATGAAAAATAATTAACACAGTGCCTAAACTCAGTGATTTTTTTTCTTCCAATGATTTTTCTGTCTTCAGTTTCCTTACTAACTTGTACAGTAATCTCTCATTTTTCAAATCCATTGGGAAATCATCCTTCTTTATCTTCCTTCTCTCTACTTCATGAACTCTTCAAGAAATTTTACTCCGTGACGGTCAATATATATGTCAGGAACTGAGCTATGTTTGTGACATAATGGTAAGTAAAATAAAGAACCCTCCTTTCTCTAAGACTCTTCAATCTGGAGGGGAAATTAATGAACAAACAAATAAATAGGACTGAATATTCAAATAAGTGTGTGTGTGTATACATGCATATGTGTACATGAGGATTACTGTGAAATGAAACTTAGTTATACCTTTATAAACATCATAAATCTACTAGGTGAGAGTAAATAAACCTATTACATACCATCAAACTAATCTAAATAAACTTTTCTTTTTATTTCCTTTTAATTAATTCTCATATTTAGTAGACTATTTCACGGTAGCATCATATGGGTCTCATGCTCTAAAAAACAGCCCAAAATATAGTGCCAACTCATTAACTTCATTATCTGAGGTATTTGTAGATATATTGAAATTTACAATACCACCTCCCCCCGCCCACTCCATACTACCACCTAACACTGAAACAGTTAAAACCTTAGTAAAAAACCAATTGATGCTATGTACATATTTGATGTACAATAGCAGGTATATAATAATGGTTTTTGGAATAAATGAATGATTGATTATCCAGCAACACTTTCCCTTAGGAATTTATTTGAATAAAAACATGCACTGGAGGGTATAAGTGTTCTTTATGTTCTTTTTAAACTCACTTTGGTAGAAGTATATTGAGAACAGAGTATTTGGTAATCACAGTTTAGTAGAAATGGACATCATTTACTTTTGTTTTTCTTATTCCTTACATATAAGATTGTAGAACTGACAATTTGCTACTTGGCAATTATCTTTAATATCCAGAACATTAAATTGTATATATCATCTAACTTAATTTTTAATTTCCTTTGGTTCTGGGTGTAGGCCAGATTTGTAGGGAGTAAGAAAATTCACCACAGGGAAGTAGAATAGGCTGATTGACTGAAATACACTGCTGAGGGAGCAGGGAGTGAGATGGGAGAGGTCTGCTCTGTCATGTGGGTCATTTCCCTACTGGGGGGAGCTGCAGTGGCTGTTGCTAGATATATAGTGCAAGATAATCTCTTGTGCCCACCAGGGAGGCTCAAAATGGATTGTTTTTAATAGGTAATTTTAAGCCTCTTTAAGTTAATGTTTGTGGTGAGTTCTAAGACCAAATATATATATATAATTAGAACTAAAACTAATGGCCTAATTGTAATATATACTGAAAACTGATCTCCAAGGTAAATGACACGAACAGGAGCATTTTCAACTCTTAACGAGTCTTATAAATAGCTAAGAATAATTAGTACAGATTTTGTTCACTGAATTTTTGTTTTTGTTCACCACTCACATTTCAGAAGTTTTTATTTCAGAAGTATAGTTAAATAACATATTTAAAATGTGTTATGCTCGTATATTATAGCATAGTCTTAAAGATGACTCAGGGTAGACAGATTTGTGACCATAAGAATGTCAGGGACAGTTAAAAGTATTAGAGTCACATAATAACTTCACACAAAATGATCTGTCTTGTAGCTCCAGTTAACTGTTGCAATCTACCATTCCAGTAACTCTCTCTTGTTTGTCTTCTTAATATGTATCATCTGAACTGACCCTTCCAATAAATCCCAAAGAGATACATGTCAGTATATGGCTTACCTCTGTCTGAAAACAGTTCTCTAGGATGGATAATTTCAAAAGACATGCTACTATTATTTTAAGTGAACTATCAAAATATATATACATGGGGTTCATAAAAGGTAACACATTTTTTCTCATAATTAGAGCAAAATAATGCACTTTCACCCCCCCCAAAAAAAAATAACTAAAACAAAAGACAAGGAACAATTTGTCCATCATGAAAGCAGCTGGCATACTAAAAACTGTAAAAGCTCCAGCTGGCAACTCACACTACCACCAACTAGCCAACTCTTCACATGGGAAAAGTGCTATATGATTTTATGTGAGAAAGCAACAAAACAGATATTTGTGAATAAATATTGGTTTGACAGGAAGTCAGACAAACTACATTTTTTTTCCCACTCAAATACATGTACTTAAGCACAAGGTGCCAAACAGAACATCTATTTAAAGAGAAAAAAAATGGAGAGAAAATCCGCATCAGAGTGAAACTGAACAGATGGTGTAAATTGGTCCTTTGTTAGTCTTAAATTTTTAAATAAAAATATTCTAAATTGCAGTTAAAAATAAGAGTCTATTTTATCAGAAATAAAACACTCCCAACATAACACCTACAACTTCTGGAATTTGTTTTCTTCCCTTTCCAATCCAATTTCCAACATATTTCTGACTGAACATGCTCAACCCAAACAAGCTCATGTAACTAAACTTTTTTAACTCTAGTAGTCTAAGGAATCTGGTAAAAATATATGGGTTCTAGGATAAGGCTTCAATAAATGCAAAGCATATAATTGTCATCCTTGTGAGTGATGAATGCTTTTTTTAAACGATGCCGCCTTAGTTCACAAATTGTTTAAGGAAAATACTCATTTTCCAGATGACTTTCCAAAAATAAAACAATATTATATTAATACTTTATTGTCATTTAATCCCATCATACTTATGTAACACACAGCTAGCTGTGCACTCAAAAATATATATATTTATTTATCAACATAATGATAAACCATGAAGTAATGTTGGACATAGAGAACAAACTAAGAAACATAAAAATATCTTGTGGCTATGGTGAGAATAGTCAAGTCAAATAACTTTAGGGCAAAAATTCATGAAGTTAGAAGGACACACTTGATACCATGTGCACTAAATATTTGTCTGTAGATCAAATTGTTTAGAGGTCTATTTTTCACCATGCTTTCCTTTGCATAGTGACTTTTGTTATCATACCTGTCAATGTGGTTCCAAGTGGTGGTGCACCTTCCATATTTAGGTCAGAAAGCAAAATGTAGAGACTAGTCAGACATATCATTTTCTTTTTATTGGGAAATAAAAATGGTCCTAATTCCCCCTCCTAAAAGACACCTCTTTATTTTTTATTTTGTAACTTCACTACCTGTAAGAGAAACTAAAATAGATTATTGCTACTCCTAGTAGAGAAAGAAGGGGAAGATAGGGAGTTAAGAAAGGGTATGGATTAACTGCCACAGTGGATTATTTACTAGAATGTACAAACATAAAAAGATCCTAAATAAAAATATCCACGATTTAATTTTTCCTTGTTCAGGCTGAACAGAGAAGTTACCTATTTTACAATATCTGTGGAGGTCTTAGATAATCCTAGTCTGATTTATATATATAAATATATATATAATATACATGCATAATATATATATAATGTATATATTACACACACACACACACATATATTACCACCCACATATATAAATTGATCTCTACTAGGTAACAAAGAAGAATGTAGATTTCAGACTATCTCACTACTCTTCCACCTATATATCTCAAAGGAAAAAAAAATAAGAAAGATATATAGTGGCATAAGAATATACCTTATAGTCTTCCCAATGAGAAAGCATAAACTTCTCAGCAAATAACTAAGAATAGATGGGATAGTAAGACATGGACTTGGAGGCATCCAGACAGATTCCAGCTCTAGAGAAGTCTTGTTTTATTTGCTCTTCAGTCTAACCTGACTTGGACTTCACATGTTGCTTTTGCTTATGGTTCATTTAATAATTTTTCTGCATGAGCAGTTGACCATATTTTTCAGGTCTTGGTTTCTCATAAATGGCATTACCTAAAATTGATATTCATCTTCCATTTTTTTCTGAAGAGAAGGGTCATCTCTTAAATTCTGGGTTGTTACAACAGCTAGCCACTGGTTTTCTAAATACCACAAGTAAGGAAAACATTAGACAAATTATGTTGAAGGATAAAGTGAAAAGATAGTAAGATATATTCTAATTTTGGGTTAGCAGCAGAGTAATAACAAAAGGAACCTGAAAAGTTGAAATAGATGGGAGTGTCCAACAAAAGTAAAGAGTATAAAAATTTGCCAGATTAAAACATGTCTTGTCAAAAGTTTAGTTTCGTAGGAGGAACACTGAAGGCCATTTGGAGATTTTTTTTTTTAATAGGAAAACTTTTTTTCTTTTTCTTTTTTTTTTTTTTTAAGATTTATTTGTTTATACATACAGGACTGGGGTACAGGTCAGAGGTGCAGGGGTGGCTAGAGGATTCACCAGAGACAGAAGGTGTAGGGGGGTTCAGGAGAGGTCTACTGCCCTATGTGGATCACCTCAGGGCTGGGGATTGAACTCTTACTGAAAAGCTGAAGCCAGCTTGCAGTGTTAGGCTCCAAACCCGGGGAGGGCCTGGAGATTGTTTTTAAGAGAGACATTTATAGGTTTTTTTTTTTTTTTTCTTCTTCTTCTTTAAGGCATCTCCCTTACTACACTTTTTATTCGAAATCTCAGTTTTAAATCTGCATTCCTTTGTTTACTGAGTCTTCTTTTGTAAACTGATTAATTGAATTTTAGCCTTCATTTATTTACCTTTGACTTTTTTTCTTTTTTCTTTGCTGAGCTCCTTAAGCAGGTTTCTGAAGTTTGTGAAAGTTAGTCATACTGGGTCTCTCCCTATTTACAGGGAATCCATGTTATTATTCAAATTATTTTTGGCTTTTTTCTTTTACCAACTTAATGCATACCAATTTAATGCTTGATTATTGGTCAGCTTACAAAAATTCAGCATATTGCGGTGGGGTCCTTTATGCTCTAATAGTGAAAGATATGGGAAGAAGATGTGTGTGTGTGTGTGTGTGTGTATAGTTATATAGTTATGTAGTTATGTTATCACCAGGAGGCAGAATGAGATGAACCTAAGCTTATACTTGGAATAAAATATACTTAGGTTGTATTTTAATGATACTGAAAAGTTACACATTTAAGAACATATTTAAGAATATATTCTATTGATTCCTGTTCTTCTCATTAAAGAAGCACATGAACACATTTTATTCCCAATACTGAGACACAAAATAAATAAATCCACATGGAAAAAAACATGTATCGAGTTTTATACATAAATGAATATGTCTATTCATTTATATGCAAACTGTTCACATATATATTCAAACCGTATATAAACACATATATTCAAACCGTATATACACAGATATTACACTTCTACATAATACAGAGATTTTTTAAATATTTGCTTTGAAACAAGTTTTCATGTAACTTATTTAAGGAAAGGTGTCACACATGTCACCTTAATATGTGTACTTAATATGAAAATTTTACTAAGTAGATATAGATGCCTAAGTTATATATATCACCTTATGGTGGGATAACAAACCTAGCTTAACTTTAGATAAAGAAAAAAATAGGGGTAGTAAATTTCACCAATCTAAAAATAATATGAATTTATGCACACACACAGCTCTATTTACATTTGTTAAACCTAAGACACAGTATTTTCTATGCAATAAGTAACTTATATTACCTATTAAATCCGTTCATGCTGTTATTAGATATTAAATGTCATTTTCATGGAAAAATAGGAAACCCTCCTTTGTGTCACAAAATGCAAAATGACACATATGTTATTTTAAAAACATATGAGATGCACGGTTTTCCCCTTTGTGCTATAGAATTGATATGCCATTAAAAGTAAACACTTCTAGATTCAACATGTGTGATTTTTTACTTGTAAACTCAAAATAACTAATATATTTATAGCTAAATTGCAACAGATTCTCAAAAGTTGTTTTTAAATGTATCCCAAATATACTATATTATAATACTATTCTAATACTACCTTAGTAAATATTTTTAGTTTTATTTAATTCAAAGCATACATTATGATTTATAAGTTCTTTCTCTACATTTTTGGGGAGATTTGACTGAAGGTATAGTTTTAACTTATGAAAGTTTTGCGCATTTACCTACATATAGGCACACTCAATACGGTGTTTATTAGGGTAAAGGTGACATTCTCTAGTTGAAAATAAGACAATGCTGCTATTTCTGGATTTATCACAAATTCAAGATATTCTGGAAATCTAAAAGTGTCATCTGGCAATTTACCTAGATGTTCTTTACTATTCATCATTTGTAGTAGATTGTATGGTAGGAGAAAAAAATAGGTGAACTCTAGTGACAGAATATATGGCTTAAATTATCAGTGGGACAAAAGTAGATATGCATTTTCTGGTATGGAACAAATATGTGCCTAGAGTCACCACAGACTCCAAGTTTGTTGCACTTGCATAGTTCAGATTACTTTCTTTCTCTAAATTTGCACTAGATTGCTTACATGTTAATGTGCTACATTGTATTGTAAAATACATTTAAAAGTCAGCATTAATTTTTATAACATTCTGTTTGAAATTCATACAAATCAACTATTCTGTTAAAATAAAGTAGAAAAAATGATGATGGCTATAAATCAGTCTCACCAGCATAATGCTTATTATGTTTAACAATCTGTTCTAAATGCTTGAATACAGTATATATTCACTTCCAATTGCCCAAATGGGTGTGTAATAAGAAAGCCTCCATCTTCTCTCCTAGATGTAGTAAAATGGTGTAATTTAACTGAAACAAAGTCAACTTTGTCCAAATGTGGCAGATTAAGAAATGGAGAGGAAATTTGAACCTAGAAAGTCTAACTTTAAATCTCAAACATTTAAACTACACTCTATACTGATAGTTACATATTTTTAATATCTAGATGTCAGAATATGGATGCTACAATATCATGAATAGGATCATTTGTGTGTGCGTGCACACACACATGCCTTTCAATTTTCTGTTTATGTAACTATAACTCTTCTTTGTAAAGTAATTTATTGTAAGTTTGTGCGTCTTTTTTAATAGTCTTATGAGGAAAGAAAGAACAACAATAATGCAAAGAGTTTCTCTACTCCCCAAAATTATTGGTTACTTTCTTCCTTTCTCCTATGAGGATAAAAGCATGCATTCTTCTAGTGTTATTCTTAAGAAATACATGTGCTTTATACCCAAAAGAGAGAATGGCTCAACAGAGGTATAACATATAATATTTGAATTAAACAATTCTAAATCTGGTCTCAACTCAAATTGAGATTCATGATGAAGCACACAGATGGATGTTATTAACCATGTGTGCCATCTGGTAACTTCCTATTTTAGCTAATCATTCTTGATAAGTAGGCGCTAACTCCTTAAAATTATTATTTTCGTGTTTGTAGTGTCTAAATTTGGGTGAACTGGGCCAGAGTACCAGTTGTCCTACCCTAATTATAGTTCCATGTCCTGAGTGTGAAACTCAAAGAACAAAAATCCAATTAATAGAGTATTGAACAAGTTAGGGTAACAGGAAGTAGTAAAGTCTGAGTCTTCTTTCCTAAAGCAAGTATCAACATTAAGTCATATAATAATAAACAGCAAGAGACAAAATGCTACAATATAGATTTCTTCATTGATGACTGTATTATAAGAAAAGGTAGCTAAAATTTTTAGTTGCTCAAGAATATTCAAAATCTTCAAAATAATATATTGTTTTATGTAAATGCATATGATGGTTGTCATTTTTTATTTTGATTAATTTAACATTGTTTATCTATAGAGTACTTACAAATAATGGCTTTTTGGAAGAAGTATAGTCTATCATTCTGGTAGTAGTTACAAAGAAACATAACTGAACTATTTGGGTTTTCATAATATGATTCAGGGATCAGTGTCCAAAGGTTTAATTCCAAGGGCCACAGCATTCTTCACTGGACTCAAAGGTAACTGGATAGTGATTAAGATTCATTTTACCTATGTTTGGAGTTATCCTGTGGCTCTCACCAGATCTAATTCTGTTCTTCAAAAGTAAAATATAATAATTGTCTGAAAGCATAGCATGATCTCTACCACATTGTCAATTTATCAGTAATTTGTCAGCTAAAATCCAAATGAAAAAGATACAGCTGTTTAGTCACATTATTTTTGGTTGAACAGTTTACTGACAATTATCTCCTAATCCACATGATATTAACTCATTTTAAATGACATATACTTCAAAGACTGTGAATATGGTACCTCAACAAGGACTGTGAATGTGGTACTTCAACAAGATATTTCTAATAACAAACATCCAACGTCTTCAGATGTTATCTTTCACTAGTACATCAAGTTACACCTTTTCCTATATCTAATTCAATAATATAGGAAAACTTGATCTGTGCTCAAGTAGGTCCTGGATTTTAAATATGATGAGAGGAGAAATATCAGTAGATGCTATTGACCCCATTTACTATATTTACCGGTAGCTCTATAATAAAAAAAAAGGGTCTTTGATAGAACCATGTTATGTCATCATTGTTCTGTATGAGCAACACACATCATTTTATTAGTAGTAGTAATGATGTAACCACTGTGAATGGAACATCTAAGTTTTACAGAGCAATGTTTGGAAATTCTTTAATAATATATATATAATATGTAATCAAGACAAATTTCCTTGCTCTTGTTCCTAGTATTAACTGTTGTTTTCTTTCTTTAAAAATAAAGCAATTTTCAGAACAATTGTCAATTATGGAAAAATAAATCAAAAGCATTATAGTGACTTAAGCATCTAACTATAGTAGATTTGAGTTTGATACTGTTTATTTGTTCATTTGGATATTTAATTACCACTGTGGAGGTTTATTAGATTTAGGTTGAATCATCAATATGTCTGAATTGAATTAATATTAACTAGAAATGATTTAATTGCTATCTGACACTGATAAAACCACCATTGAATTAAATGAATATAAGAAATATAGCTTTTAAAATGAAGAAAAATAAAATATAAAGAGATTCATAGTCTCAGTTCAAATTGAAGGGCAATGAAGTGGATTGTAACGGTCAAATGACTCATGAGTTAATTCTCGATTAAGGGTTAAAACTAGCCAAATCCTTTATTTTTACCTTAAAGAAATACAAAATTAAAAACAATTATAGTATGTTTTGGCAACCATGATTGTCAGATGACCAGTCTCTTTACAATCATTTTAGGCTAATTCAATATGCATTGGCTGTTTTGATTGACCAACTAGTCAAAGCAGTCCATTGATTTTGTTAAAGCACATCACAGACTATGGCCTCCTAGATTCCTGCTGTTTCCATTATATTGATTTAAGTGCAAAGGAGAAAAAATAGGTAAAAGAGATAGCCATAGTCTTATGTGGGATATGTCATTTAATGAGTCACATAGATCATTCCATTAATTTAACAAGAAATGAAAATGAATACTTAATTGACTTAACAAGGTGCAAAAATAGAATTCTAGACCTGACTTTTTTGTTAGCATCAAATTGGAATATCTGTCATGCCCTTCCTATTAATGAAAATTGAGTTTACCACACTTATCATCTGATTATAGTAAACTTGAACTACTTGAACTATACGTTTTTTTTATAATAGTTTGAATTATTTAACACTCCATTTGAAGCATGCATTAAAAATACGTAGATCTCTTTGAAGTAGTGTTATATTCTTTTAACTCTGTTTTTCCCTTTTAGGGGCGAACTATGAGACTATATACCAAGACATTCATTATTGAGCATTGTGGTTATTATATTAGTATTACTGTTTAGCTATTGAGATATGCACAGCCACATGAGTGGTGAAAAACAATAACAAAAAATATTTTTAATTAAAATAGTTTTAGCATTAAAAGGTTTCCAAAAATCTAAATTTAATATCCTTTAGATTTTCACAAAATGTGGGTCTTTAAAATGTCTAAAGTTAGGTGATTGTATTTCAAAATCTAGCTTACATATAAGCCTTACAAACAAAGGTTAAATGTTTCATTGTACGTGTAGTGTGAAAATTGAATAGAAGAGCACAAAATAGAAAAAAATAAAATAGCTTAATGAGCTCTTTGAATGTACACAGTAGGTAGTAACCTACATAATAAGACTGAAGGATTTAAAAAAGTACCCTGATCAAAAGATCTTCAGCCCTACCGGAATAAATATATACTTATATACTCATAAATACTCATACTTCTGCATCTTCTTTATCCAATAAGTTGCCTCATTAGGCAAGTTTCCTAAGTAGAATACAAAGTTTTACCACTAAACTCAACCTCCACTGATAGCTTGATATTTACTCCCATAGAATTGGGAACTAGGGCAAGTTGCTGGGTGTGATCAGCCTAAGAATCAGGAGATATTTACCAGATGGACAGGAGAACATCTGTTTGAGAAGCTCCTTCCTACTTTCCTTTATGACTATAACATTTTAAATCTTATGGGGCTGATTTTATGAGTTTTCATTTTATTTTAGCTTTTAAGTCAAAATGGGGGAAAATTGTTGACATTTTTAATATATTACATATTATATACACTTAAGGGCATAGGTCTTCTTTAGAGCCATCTCATTTCTCTGTCCTGAAGAATCTGAAAGGAACTCGATTAGGCAAGAAAAAGTGCAATTGTCCTTTTATTCTAACTCAAAGTTACTATCAGTTATTATTATTTGTTAATACAAGCCTTTTTTCAATAGCCTTTTTTTCTATTAATGATATGTGATTACTAGTAGTCACAGTAACAGTTAATTGTTACTAATATGTACTCTTATAAAGGGCAATTGAGATAATACTTCATCACCTGCATTCAAATGTTTTTCAATGCCTGGTACTATACATCCTCGTAAATAATTCTTTTTTTTTTTTTTAAGAAAATCCCTTTGTTGAGTCATTCCCTTGGAAAATAGCTCCTCAACAATCTGCAGAAGTACTAGAAGCATTAAGGACTATTGATCAGTTTAACTCTGTGTATAGTCAACACAGAGGTTGATTGACTTCTAAAACACACAGGTTAATGATTGTGATCTCAACCTGTGGATTAACATTCAGACAATTTGGATTGTTGAGTTATCAAATGAATTATTAATTACTGCCTCTGGAGAAAATTGGAGTCCTATTTATGTACAGCCACTTCCTTCATTAGCCTTTTGTTTATAAAATGTCTTAAAAATTATTTAAAACCCTATTACTACAAAGTTAAATGTGTGCTTATTCGCCTAACCAACTTGTACTGAATTGCAGCAAGGTACTAGTAGTAAAAAATGTCTTATAAACTGAAATTTAACATCCATATAAGATAACTTAGTCTTCATTATCCATATTGCACCAAAGAGTTATTCATATTTTAAAACAGTGTATAGTTTTTTCCTCAACTTCTTGGAATTAGATATAGTAGATGAGCTTCTAATACTGATGTGGGGCCATGTGGGAAAACCAAGAAATGCACATCTTCTTGTGACTGTAGAAAAACTGTAATAATTTTATGCCACTAGGCAGATTCAGATCAAGAAATTATGTTATGAAGGTGTCAATGGTAGTCTAAACTCATCAGCAGACAAATGTGTTGACAGATTGATCGTTGCAAGAATATTGTCACTGCTCTAACATTTTTGCAAGTGGAAAAATAATAGTGTGATTAAAAAAATTGAGAAAAAAAAACGTCTCTGGCCCAGAGTCTGTGTGATAGCAGTAAAACATGTTAAGTTTTTTGACAAGCTGAAAATGTAGGATAGAAATTCTCCTACTTACAATTGAATCTGGACCCATTTCAAAATTGTAGAAGGAAGACAAACTTAAAAGTACTTTATAAATGTCTGCTTACTCAGATTATTTTAAGATAGTCTCAGGGTAATGAAAAGACCATAGTAACATTGAAATTCCTGTGTTAAGAAATACTGGACAAGTTTTATATTGACAATTTATAATTAATTATTCTGCAAAGGACTATGCTAGAGGATCAGATATTGTAAAACATTTTTTGCCATAATGAACTGATTCAACTTTTTTTTTTTTTTACTGTCTCCTTTATATAAAACATTGAAATTTTCGATTGGTCTTATTTACTTAAGCTACCATGGGCATTCAATTAGAGAATTTGGTTAGGATTGTAACCTAAAATGGGACTCTTTATAGGTAGGCAAGTGTAACTATAAGAATACATGTTTTAAAAATCATGAGCCTTGCAAAGGTGAAGTTTTATTATTTTTTTAGCCGTTTGGCTTAAATGTTTTAAAATTCCAAATGTTAATGTAAAAATAGAAAGAGATATATAGAATGATACATGAGCTTCTTCTACTAAAGCCATTATAATTGAATCATTCTTTTCCCTTCTACCATTGAGATTATAATGGCTCCATACCATGTAAGCAAGTGAGACTAATAATAGCATCCATCCTCATAAGCATGCTATTAAGACAGAAGATGACAGCAGGAGTAAGAAGAGAAACAACACTATGCATATTTCACTCTGACCTAGAAGATTGAAGGAAAAAAAAAAAACCTTAGAAAACACAACTAATATTAGTCTCAGGAGATAGATCTTGGGCAAGTCAGCTATCAGTTAAGCATGAAGAGTGGCATGACTCCTAATACAATATAATATATCCTAGGGACATCTAAGAAAGATTTCAAGGCAAAACAAACTAGATTTCAATCATTAATGAGACTATTGATTGGATAGAAATCCTCATTAGTCTCTAGTGAACTAATAACTCAAGGAATCTACAGGAAATCTTTCTCATCTAGATTTAATTACAGTTGGGTAATATCAAACTGCTTTACCAGCAAAATTGAACTGAACTAGTGAGCTCTTAGTATTGAGTTACCTTGACAATTTTCAAAATCCTAGGTTTTTGCAATGTCAGAATTTACTTAGCTAGTCCCATTTTTAAATGTGGTGAGGAGAAGTATAGCCATTTCACAACAACATGGTGAAAAAAGTCTTTAAGAATGAGAATATCTGCTTTGAAGGGACTGAAAAAAAAAAACCAACTTTTTATACTTTTAACACTCTTTTACTATGTAAAGCATTTACCTGGTATTTTGTTATACACATGTCCCCTTTGCATGGCCATTACTTCATCCTCCATTTTTCTTGCTATAAAGACCCCAACTTTTGTTTTTACTAGGGCCATTACTTGAGTTCCTACCTGAATCTGTGTTAACAAAAATGCAATTTTTTTTACCCCAATAAGCGTGTTTTGCCTCCTGAATTTCATTTTCACTTGCTTACTAACTCATTTTTTATTTTAATTGATGTATCACTTTGCAGTACTATATATGATTAAGTACATAGGGTCACAGTTCTTTATTTTTCTAAAGATTTTATTGTATTCATGCATATAAGAACTAGGGTGTAGGCCAGAGGTGCAAGGTGCAGGGAGGTGAGAGGCTTCACCACAGAGTGAGGGGCAAAACAGGCAGATTGACTGAGATACACTGATGAGGGGAGCAGCAGGCGAAATCTGAGAGGTCTGCTGTGCCATGTGGGTCAGCTATCTGGCACAGGATAGAACTCCTGCTACAGTGGCTGGGGATTGCTTCATAGTGCTGCTATTTAACCCCGTGTACAATCAGGGATGCCCCAGAATCATAATCCTTTAAGTGTGCAAGACACACTACAAAGCTCACGGTCCTCCAACATTCCTTTTTGCTCTCTTCCAACTTTGCTCATCACCTCTTCATCCACATTGGAAGTCTCAGTCTTCAAGTTAGATTTCTAGAGCTTGTTTTTGATTTGATTTTGTCTGACCCTTTGTTTCTTTCTTTATACTTTGCATAGGAGTAATACATCCTTTATCCCTCCATTCCATCCCTATTGTTAGAATTGAAAAGAGTTAATATTTTTTAAAGCAGAGTGTTGTTACAGTTGGTTTGATAAGATTTTGTTGAGAATTTTTCCATCTCTGTTCATCAAGGACATTGGTATCTACTTTTCTTCTAGTGATATCATTGTCTATTTTTGCTCTCTGTGTAATATTGGCATTATAAAATGTGTGTAGAAGCATTCCCTCTTTCTCAGTTTTTTGGAAAATTTTGAGAAGGGTAAGTATTAGTTCATCTTTAAATATTTGGTAGAAGTCACTAGTAAAAGTGCCTGGTCCTCCGGGGTGCGGGAGATATAATAATAATAATGAACAACCAGAAAAATTTTACAGGGATGGAGTGGGGAGTGGGGTTAAAAATGTGCGGGGGGG
>NW_004567104.1:54866215-54867729 GCF_000260355.1 Condylura cristata | reverse complement strand
GCAGCTCCCCTCAGCAGTGTACTTCGTTGATCTGCCTGTTCTGCTCCCCACTCTGTCTCTGGTGAAGCCTCTCGCTGCCCCTGAGCCTCTGGCCTGTACACCAGTTCTGTATGCGCAAATAAATAAATCTTTTAAAAAAATGTGGGCGGGGCAGAAGTGCACTGGACTATGGTGATGGCATATGGGTGACTTGTGATGGTAAGCACACAGGAATTACAACTGAGATGGAAAAGGCACAAACTGATGTAAAAATAAACTATTATATTATTAAAAAGTAACAAGTATTTTCAGACTAGAAAATTATGCCTTACAAGAAGAGAATAATATTCGTTAATTCTGTTTTATGCATGGAGGAACTTAATCCTTCTATTTTTCAAAATATTTATGATACATAAAGATTTCTTTTTGAAAGGAACATCAAGATATTTGTAATTTTCCAGATTTCTTCATGAACTAAAAATATTTTTTAAAGGTGTTTGTTAAAAAATATAAATGTGGCTGTTCAAAAAAAAAAGCAAACAAAAAGTATCTGGTCCTCAATTTTGATTTTTGGGAGATTGCTGCTTGTGGTTATTTCTTCCAGGCTTTTTATTTCTTCCTATTAAATCTTGGAAGATTCTATAATTCTAAGATTATTTTTTCATTTCATTTTTAGTTATTCAATTTCTTAACATATAGTTGTTAATTGCAGCCTCTTTCCATCCCTGGTTGTAAATTCTCTGTTTGGTAAAGGTAGTTGTTTTGTTTTTTCTCACTTTATTTCATCATGAGTCTAGTTAGAGATTCATCTGCTTTTTTTCAAAGAACCAGCTTTTGGTTTCATTATTCTTTTGGTAGTTGATTAGGTCATGAGTGTGTTACCTTCATGAATAGCATTAGTGCCCCGATCAAAGAAATCACAGATAACTACCTAGCCCCTTTCACCATGTGAATATATAATCAGAAGTTTGTAAGGCAGGAAGCTTGCCTCACCTTACTGGTATCCTGATCTGTGACTCCCAGCTTCTTCAGCTATTCTAAGTAAATTTCTGTTTCCGTATAAAAGCTCAGTTTGTGGTATTTTATGACAGCAGCTGAGACAGTGCCACAACTACTCAGTAAAGCTGAGTGGGAAAACATCCATATAATGTGTAAATGAATGAGTATGATTACTATATAGTAAATATATATATTGTCGGGGACCGAGACCAGGACTTTGCCTCCTATGCACAAAACAACACTTGATTGGAACTTAGGGTAAATATCCCGGTTGAGAAAACATCACACCTGAATCCCTTCCCCCACTCCTTTTCCCTTCGAGCTCAGCAAATTCCAGCGCTTGATATAGGTTTTATCTCTGGCTCCCGAGATAAGTGTCGACTCCCTTAAGATGACCACGGCCCTCTCCCCTCAAACCCATTGGCCTTTAAGACATTAGACCACCAGACCACCACCCCCGCCCCTCCCGTACCTTCTGTGCCGCCCTCAAGTATATATACATGGCACGCGCTCTCTCTGTCTCTCTCTCTCTCCTC
>NW_004567104.1:54858309-54865750 GCF_000260355.1 Condylura cristata | reverse complement strand
GATCCACATGGCATGGCAGACCTCTCCTGACCCGCCCACTGCTCCCCTCAGCAGTGTACTTCGTTGATCTGCCTGTTCTGTACCCCATTCTGTCTCTGGTGAATCCTCTCACCCTCTGCATCTCTGGCCTGTACCCCAGTTCTGTATGAATAAGTAAATGAATATATATAAAAAAAAAAACTACACAAAGTTAAATATTTAAGGATTAAATATTTCAGGATTAAAGTATAAATTGTATACCATTGTTGAGTGATATACTTATCCTAGCTAGAAAATGTTCAGATTAAAGATAGCATACTTACAAATGTTGCCAGAGGTATATTTTTCAAGAGAATATGTATTAGTTATTTAAACCCTTTCTGACTCTGTGTATATACACATGTTGTCATGTTACCATTGGGTTGATGCATATGTGTAAGAATTACTTTCTCAAATCAGAAGTTGTAATCTCCTGACTATTTTTAATGATATATAAATTGAATTACTCATACATGCAGTGTGCATTCAGAATTTAAAAAAAAAAACACATTTTTTATTTAATTACAGAATTTTAACATTCTAAACAATGTTCTTTTTTTTTTATTTTCATATATCTTCAGAGGGAGGTAGTGCCTTTCACTCTTTTGAGAAGCAAAATACTTAACTGAAGTCAATTTCCCGGTGCTCTATAATAAATAGGAATTGTCATTCAATTAATAAAAAGTTTAAAGAAGCATAAAATTGTAAAAGTTACCATATAATGGGTGATTCCCCTGATTTATTCTAGTGTTCTCTCACAGAATTTAGAAAGATGAACCCCTTATTTTCCTCATAGAACTTTTGTAAATTTTGCTGATATTTTATTCTCTACAACATTTTTCCTGGTTATTCATTTCATCAGTTAAAGTTGGATAGAAAATGCATTCTTCCACCTAACTTTTGGCAATGTGGTGCTGCGCTTACTTATTCAGTACCATCACTCTTTTTTATGACATTTGTAGGTTATAGAATCAGTTTTGTACATTTATCTCTTATATTAAGGAATACTCCCTAATAATAGGAAATTTAATTCCATTATATTTAGATTCATTTGAAAGTTTAGGCCATTGAAGTTGGGAAAAATCACATTGCCCAAAACACTTCTTTAAATTTCATTTTCATAAGAAAAGCATAGAGGTGAATATATATAGAAAGCATGCATTCTAAACATATTTTTATTTCAAATTATGTTTGCTATAAACTTCTATATTAAAGGTGAATATGTTTTAAGCAAATTATTTGAATGAAAAAGAACTTGTTATTCTAAATAAGCTACATTAAGAATCTTGTAAATTTAACATTTACAGGGATTTTGAAACCACTTTTTACATCTTAATTTTTTTCAAACATTTATTCATTTATGCTTACAGAACTGGGATACAGGCCAGAGGTGTGGTGGGTGAGAGGATTCATCAGAGACAGAGTGGGGAGCAGAACAGGCAGATTGATAAAGTACACTGTTGAGGGGAGCAGTAGGCGGGTCAGAAGAGGTCTGCCATGCCATGTGGGTAAGCTCCCTGGCCACAAACTCTGAGAGCTTCTTATTGTGGTGCTTTAACCCATTGCACCATCAGAGAGAGCCTTGCATCTTAATTTTTTATTAATAATATTTTTAGTAGTTGCTCAGTTCTGGTTTGTCCCAGAATCCCATTGGCCATCCCAATTTTCCTCTTAACTAAATAATTTTCTTATGTTTGTGAAACTCTTAATTCATCTATTAATTATCATAAACTTGATAATTTTATTTTTGTTCGTTTTCTTTTTGCTTAGATGTTTTTTATAACTTAGAGACTGTCTAAATTTTAACATTCAAATAATATTCATTTTATATGAAAAATTATTTGGCTGGGAAATCTGTTTTCTATAAAAGGAAATAGCATGCCCATATAGTTAATGTTACATGTAAGGAATTCACTTATACTACACATATTTATACTATACATACTACTTTAAAGCCTTTCATTTGAAGGGAGAAAACTACCTTGTATAGATTTGAGCAAGTATTAAAAATTGATTCAGTGTAACAGTAAATATTCAGTGAAAAAATACTATGTGCAGGAAATGATAATATGTGTGTGTGTGACTGAATCTGATTTTCTTGAAGCAGAAATTCTGGAATTTAGTCAAAAGTTAAAATTTTTTCAAAATCATAAAGAATGTATCCATTTTTTCTTATGCAATATAATCAAAATGAAACATTATAGATAAATGGTTAACTTGGTAGCAATATGCATGGTAGACTAGAACCAAGAAAACATTCCAAAGCATATTATTATATGCGAACAGCACTAAAAAAGAAGCAGTGAAAATGGAATGGAAAAGAAGGAGTAACATGACACTTATGAGGATACATTGCAAAGTATGTTGGTAAATATTTGGGCAGTAGTTGAAAATTTGTGTACTTATGCAGTACTTTATTTTTATTTTGGGGAATAATTAGGCTTATATTTTATAGATGCAATAATAGTTTAATATAATTTTCGACCATACCAACTTAAAAATATGCTGCCATATTTTAAAAATATAGGAGATTTAATAATTAATTTTTATAAACTTATTAAATAATGCTAGCATTTGATATTACAAACCTAAACATGGAACATTTGAAATATATTACCAAAACAACTTTCCCAGTGAAATCCTAGTGCTTTATTGAAATATTTGGTCTTTATATAATAAACTACTAATAAGAAATATTGAATAGTTTTCTTGTATATTGTATTTATTTCAGTGTCACATAAAAAATTAAGAACCAAGTGAAATCAGCCTGAACACAATTGACATTTTGAAATGGATGCCAGTAGCACCTCTCAATATGTGATAACCAAAAATGTCTGTAGATATGACCAAATTCCCTTTTGAGAGGTAACATATTTTCCTTTGCTAAAAAGTTCTTTTTATACATGTTTTAAATTTCAATAATGAATCAACCTCTATTCACAATAGTTTTATAACAAACATTGCCAAATGTTTTATGATGTACAACAACAATGGTCTATTTTTCTTATTCATAGAAGTATTTGTTACATCGAAACTGGGTTTACCAGGACCTAACACTTGTCTCTGGACTACAGCTCAAATATAAGACCAACATTGTCTGTATATATAGGGCATAGGTTAAATATGCAGTGAATGAGGACATGGTTTATTCTCTTCACATGAGAATGTAGAAACCCAATGAGGTGACCATCAACATACATTTTAAGCATTCACACATGTTGAATCCTCTAACATCTAGTTAAAAATATCAAGTCATATAGTTAACATGAAGTTAAATTGCGGGAGAGTCATTCTATCATGCTTCAATGGCAGAATATGAAAGGTAGACTTGTGATCAACAATTTTATCTACCTCATCCCCATCCATCACCTAATAAAATGATTACTAATTTGTATATATAGGCAATTTACTTCTAACACATTGCATCATTGTACCTTAGTAGTTATACAACTGCATTTATAAATATATAATTATATAAATTTATAACATAAATATTCTGTGTTATAAATATTTATTTATCTGATACTAAATTAAGAACTTCTTGGTGGATAATACAACAGGAGGCACATAAGTGTTTAAAGAATAGATAATCAAAGATATAACCGTAATTTGAAAATATTTTAACTGTATGTATGTATTTAATATATACTATTGTATATATAACTACAATCACATAATGTTGAATAGTTACTAATGAGTAAAAATGTCTCAAAATTAGAGGCCATATACTTTGCAGATATTCAGTTTATATGTAAAATGCATTAATAGTACTTATTCCTCTTGACATGGTAATGATCTTAAGAATTATCTTGCTAGTATACTTTTTACTTGTTTTAATACCTTAAATCTTCTTTAATAAATATTACTAAGTAAATAGAGAAAAGGAAAATAATCTTTATAAGTTTTCTACAAGTCTATTTGAATTCTGTGATCTACTTAGCTATTACAAATTCTAGCTTCTAATTTCTTCTTACCTTTACTCTTTCTCATTTTCTCAATAATTCTATAAATGTCCATCTGTGTGGAAGTCAAAAGTAAGTGTTGGTATGACACCACAGCATGCTTTTATATAATGATTAAAGATAGTGTTCAATTACAGCATTACTCAGTCACTTTAGAAAAGAAAATTTGAATTTAAAAAATTGTCTAAAAAATTGAAGTAGCAAAGTATATCTTTTTTTACATCAATATATGAATCAAAAGCAATAACCAAGTCTGAGTGTTAAGTCAGTACATTTTGTAACTGAAAATCAATAGCAGTAACTGTGTGGTCATGTGTTCTTTTCCTTATGCTCAAAAGCTATTTGATTCCCAAATGTAAGTACCCTGATATAAATTTATATAAAACAGAATCACAAGTTTATAGTCACCAGCAATAAAAATAAACAGTGTGTGATAAAGTTCTAAAATTATAGCATCCATTATTTAGAAAAGATTCACATTCCTTCTGAAAAAAAAAAATCTGTTAAAGATTTTTTAAAAATCACATTGAAATATGAGCATACAGTTTCAGATGTAAATACATGTTACAGATGAAAGAGTAAACAAAGAGCAGAGAGTCATGATGTTTCTGAGGCTACACCTGGATGAATATTTATCACAAGATCCACAGCTTTCCAATATCTGTGTGAGCTGTGGGTAATAAAGAAAACAGGTGATTTATTGAGTCCTTAAAGTGTCAAACATATTTTTATTCTAGAACCTATAGTTTTCATAAACACTATCTGAGTTAGGTTTTGTAATTGCTCGGTTTTGTGATTAATTTGATACAAAAAATAGGCTGATACAAAAAAGAATAATGTGGCTTATTTCCTAAGTTAATAACAACTACAAATCCCCCACCAGAATCCTCTTTTCATGATCCATTTTCTTTAACTGTTAGTTCTGAAATGTTCTGAGTTCCCATTTATAATATTGTCCTTAGTACAATTCCATCATTTCAGTACACATTTATTAAGGGCCCCATCTCACACTAAATGAATGTACTAGTATATTGAATATAAATTGTAATAAACAGAAATATTTTGCTAATTTTCACAAGTTATATTAACTAGGGTTTCCCAATAGGCTGGCTACTCAAAAATATACTCAAGTTCTTAGAAAATCTCTCACTTATTTGCATATGTTTATATTTACAAAATTGTACATTCAGAATTTCTT
Organism: Condylura cristata; assembly: GCF_000260355.1. Classification (NCBI taxonomy): domain Eukaryota; kingdom Metazoa; phylum Chordata; class Mammalia; order Eulipotyphla; family Talpidae; genus Condylura; species Condylura cristata. Next base: position 54,860,572 of record NW_004567104.1, on the reverse strand, counting down.
TGTTAGTAACATTTTATACTGAAAAGATCAAAATTATACCAACTATCTTCTCTGACCATGAAAGCATCAAACTAGAAGTAAGCCACAAAAAGAAAGAAAGGAACATCCTTACCACGTGGAGATTAAAATCCATACTACTGGAAGATCACTGGATTAATGAAGAGATAAAGAAAAAAATTAAGAAATGCCTTGAGGTGAATGACAATGAGGACTCAACCCTCCATAATGTATGAGACATAGCAAAAGCAGTTATAAGAGGGAAATATATAACAATACAGGCACACATCAAGAAACAAGAAATAACTTAAAAAAATAACCTAATGTCTCATCTTAAGTAACTGAAAAAAAAGAAAAAAAGACCAGTAGAAGGAAGGAAAAAATAAACATCAAAGCACAAATAAATGAAATAGAAGTTAAGAAGACAATTCAAAAGGTCAACAAAACCAAAAACTAGTTCTTTGAAAAAATAAAGTCAACAAACCTCTAGCCAGACTCACAAAAAAAAAAAAAAGGAGAAAACATATATAGGATCATAAATAAAAGAGGAGAAATCACAGCAGACACAGCAGGAATCAAAGAATAGTAAGAGATTACTATGAACAATTATATGCATACAAGTTCAATAATCTAGAAGAGATGGACAAATTCCTACAACTTTACAATCACCCAAGGCTTGACAGAGAAGAAAGAAAACACCTAAACAGGTAAATCACAAATAGTGAAATTGATACAGTAATCAAATCTCTCCCAAAAAACAAGAGCCCAGGACCAGACAGCCTTGCAAATGAATTTTACTAAGCATTCAGAAACAAACTAGTGCCTGTCCTACACAAACTCTTTCAAAAAATTGAGAAAGAACGAATACTACCAACCACATTTTATGAAGCCAACATTACACTAACACCAAAACCAAACAAGGACAACACAAGAAAAGAAAACTACAGGCCAATTTCTCTAATGAACATTAATGCAAAAATCCTAAATAAAATCCTAGCTAATAGAATCCAGTGGCACATGAAAAAGATAATACACCATGACCAAGTAGGATTTATACCAGGGCTACAAGGATGGTTCAACATTTGAAAATCAATTAATGCAATCCAACACATCAACAAAAAGAAAAAAAAAAAAACATATGATCATATCAATAGTTGCAGAGAAAGCATTTGACAAAATCCAGCATCCATCCATGATAAAGGCACTTGAAACTCTTGGGATCGAAGGAACATACCTTAATATAATAAAGGCCATACATGGCAAACCAATAGCCAATGTCAACCTCAATGGTGAAAAGCTGAAATCCTTTCCTTTAAGGTCAGGAACAAGACAAGGATGTCCACTCTCACCACTGCTTTTCAATATAATACAGGAAGTCCTGGACAGAACAATAAGACAAGTAAATGGCATACAAGGAACCTAAAAAGGGAAAGAAGAAGTAAAGTAATCACTGTTTGCAGATGGCATGATAATATCCATAGAGTATCCTAAAAACTCTGCAGAAAAACTTATCAAAAAAGTAAACCAGTTTAGTAAGTTAGCAGGATACAAATTCAAGATACAAAAATCAGTAGTCTTCCTATACACAAGCAATCATTTTGAAGAAGAAATCAAGAAAACCATTGACTTTATAATTGACACAAACAAACAACAACAGAAGATCTAATAATTGGGAATAAACCTAACAAAAGTGGCGAAGGACCTCTATAAAGAAAATTATAAAACATTGTTAAAATAAATAGAAAAAGAAACAAGGAGATAAAAATAGATCCCTTGCTCATGAATTGAAAGAATTAATATAATTAAAATGGCCATCCTACCAAAAGCAATTTATAGCTTCAATGCTATTCCAATAAAAATCTCAATGACATTTTTTCTTAAAGTAGAAAAATTAGAAATATTTTTTAAATAAATAAAAAAAATACTGATGAAAGTCATATGGAACCATAGAAACCTCTCATAGCCAAAGCTCTTCTGAATAACAAAGAAAAGAATGAAGGTATCACACTCCCAGACTTCAAACTATACTATAAAACCATAATAATTAAGACTGCAAGGTACTGGAACAAAAACAGACATACAGACCAATGGAATCAAGTAGAAAATCCAGATATAAATCCACCCCTTATTAACAACTAATATTTAACAAAGGAGCAAAGAATATGTGATGGAGCAAAAAAAGTCCAGCTGGGAAAGCTGGACTGCTACATGCAAAAAAAAAAAAAAAAAAAAGACAAAAGCTAGATTACCTTATGCTATACACAAA
>NW_004567104.1:54856469-54857594 GCF_000260355.1 Condylura cristata | reverse complement strand
CCCGTGGGGATTACAATTGAGATGAAAAAAAAATGTGCAAAATGATGTAAAAATAAACTTTTTAATAAAAAAAAAAAAGAATTAGGTATTGGACTCGAAACCATACAATATAGAGAAGAAAATATTGGTGAAACACTACACGGCATATACTCAGTAACATCTTTAAAGATATATCACCCAAAGCAAGGATAGTGGGGAAAAGAAAAAAAAAAGGATAAACAGCTGGTGTTACATCAAATTGAAGAGCTTCTGTACAGCAAAAGAGATGCTACATAAAACAGACACCCCGCTGACTGGGAGAAATTTTTCACACAAAATATGAATGATAAAGGAGTGATCACAAAGATATACAAAGAGCTGATGAAACTCAACAAATATAAAGTGAACAACCCCATGAAAAAAAATAAAAATGGACAGAAGAACTACAAAGAAACTTCTCCAAAGGGGAAATGCAGATGGCCAACAAGCATATGAAAAAATGTTCAGCATCACTTGTAGTAAAGGAAATGCAAATCAAACCACAATGAGATACCACCTGAAACCAGTGAGAATGACACATATTAAAAAATAAGCAACAATAAATGTTGGCGAGGGTGTGGAGAAAAAGGAACTCTCCTACACTGCTGGTGGGGATGCATACTGGTGCAACCACTGTGGAAAGCTGTGTGGCAATTTCTCATACTGTTAAAAATGGAATTTCCATAAGATCCAGCAGCTCCACTCCTATTTATTTACCCAATACAAAAATGGTAATTCAAAAGGACACATGCACTCCTATGTTTATTGCTACCCTATTTACAATAGGGAAGACGTGGAATCAACCTAAATGCCCCAAAATAGATGAGTGGATCAAGAAAATGTGTTATACATACATGATGGAATATTACTAAGCCATCAAGACAAGATACATTCATGCCATTTGCAGCATCATTAATGGAACTGGAAAAGATCATGCTTAGTGAAATGAGCCAGAAAGAAAAATTTAAAAATACAGGATTGTTTCACTCATAGCAAAAGTGTAAGGGATCAGGGGGGAAATAAATATATATATATATATGTGTGTGTGTGTGTGTGTGTGTGTGTTTGCCTGTGTGTGTGTGTATATATATATATATATATATACAC
>NW_004567104.1:54830732-54856313 GCF_000260355.1 Condylura cristata | reverse complement strand
TGGGGGAGGAGAGGGGAACAAGATAAAAATGGGAGTGGAAAGAGCACTTGGGACTATGGTGACTGCATATGGACAAAGTGTTAGTGGGAAGTCCACAAGGATTATAACTGAGATAAATATGTAAAAAATGAAGAATGATGTAAAATGAATGTTTATAAAATAAAAATAAATAAATAAATCATTTCACTGAGGGGAGCTATTTAGAATATGGATTTTTTTCCCATTTTCATAGGACTTGGGGAGGGGGCCAAAGTAGAACAACAAAGGTCGTTAATGATATTTCTACCTTACAGCCCTATTCTATATCCACTAGTGAATTAGGGAAGCAATAGGTAGAACACATTATAATTATAATGTTGAAATTATTAGGACAGAATAAAAAAATACCAAAAAAAAAAAGCTTTCAGTAATTCACTATTAATTTCTTATCAATGTTAAAAGCCAATATTTTATTTCTCTGAGATGCTTATATTAAAAAAGTAGTGAGAAACCATATTCAAATTATCACACTCAGTCAACTACAAATAAAAAGTGACTTTGATTTGAAAAATGTCCCTTTGCTAATGTTACTAGACTCTGAAAAATAGTTAGCTGGAGAATTAGACTAATGAGAAAAAGAAGGCATCCTAGTAGATCTACTCCTTTTATTTTGGAGAGTAGAACTATCTTATTCTTAGCAGAACTATCTTATTTTTAACCTATATGCAAACACATGACATAGTTGTGTCCTGTCCTTCTCATTCAATCTTCTTTTGTTTCTTTATGCTTCATTACCTATCAATTTAACAAATCATACCTAGTTACCAAGCTTTTGAATTAATCTTTAAATATTGCCTAATAACCAGCGATAAATAACTCTTAAAGCCCATCATTACCTAAACTTTTCATGAATGATAATTTTGTTCTCATTGGTTACTCCTCTAACAATCACTATAAAACTGTCTTTCTCTTCCTAATTTATTTGTATTTTGAAGTACATTCTTATGTCTAGTAACTCACAGCATTGTTATTTCAGTCCACATTGTGTCCTGTAAAGTAAAAGAAGTCTCATCTTAATCTACAAAACCACAAATTATATATATATATATATATATATATATATATATATATATATATATTCTGAATGTACAATTTTATATTACCACATTTCCAATATGAATTTGGAAAACAAATAATGTCTTGAGACAGATTAAATTTTTTAAAGGATTAATAGTGAGCAAGAAGACAATAAAATGGAAGACACACACAAAACATGGTCTCAGGTAAAGTTTTAGCCTTGGAAATACTCAAGGGAAGAGAGCAAAGAGATTCAAATTCATAAAACTCACTAGAGTAGACCTGGCTTAAAGCAAAGGCACCAGCATTGTCTGCCCACAATTAATCCCTTCTCTACTACTCTAGCTTGAGAGAGAATTTACCAAATAGTTTCATCAAGGTTCCTCTCATCAGTCTAGCTTTTCCTTCAGCCAGAATAAGTGTAAGCTTCAAGAGGGTCATACCTGTGCAGTTGTACAGGAACCAGCAATCAGAAGGTCTTGGTTCTCTGCCCTTTTGTCCCTATTTCAATTTCAGATGAAAGTGTCGTAGAATTCATTCCATAAAACTTTCATTTTTGTTTGATTTAATTCATGATTTAGTCTTAAGTATTTTTAATTTCATTTTAAATTGAGTTATAATTGACATACGACATTATATTAGTTTCAGATATAAACTTATTGCTATTACCTTTGCATTATGGATCCAGTTAGACAATGGAGTATGTGCATTACCAAAAGGACTGCGTGATATGCCATTGGCTTCAATTTCTTAAAGTGTCAGTTACATATAATATTCACAATGTCCCAGGAGCAAGAAATTACAGTAAATCCATGGCATATTGATCCATTGAGAGCCAGTTAGATCTTGCTTTAACTAATAAAACTGCTCTGTTCTTAGAAACACAAATGGACCCTCCCTGGTGGCACAACATGTTAAAGCACACTCTATGAAGTCACCACAGCCGCTATGGTATTAGTTGGATCCCAGGCCAGAGAAGTGACCCACATGTTGTGACAGAACTCTCCTGACCCACCTGCTGTTCCACTCAGCAGTTTATTGCTGTTAATCTGTTCTGCTCCCCACTCTATCTCTAGTCCTCCTGCACCTCTGTACCGCAGTTCTATATGCATAAATAAATAAATCTTTTTTTAAAAAAGAACAAAAATGACCAAGAAGCTCTATTGAGTTATGTTCTACTCTGTTTCTTTCACACATTATTCAATTATTATTTTTTAAAAAAAATGAAGAGAAAAGATGAGGACACCATTAGTTTATTTATTTTTTATAAGTTCTTCCTTACTCATGAAGTGTTGTTAGAATGTGAGTGAATCAGGAAGTAAAATAAAGGCAGTTGAGTTCCATTTTCCAGTAAGAATGAAATACGTAGGCATGTTATAAGTTAAGGTATTTGAATTGGAAATATTTTATGATTTTGCATATGAGTTAGATGTTCTATTAATTTTCATAAGTGGCATATTACACTATATATATGAATAATAAAAATCATGTTAGCATTTTAAATGTAATATTTAATAGCAAAAAAAATATTGCTGAGATTGATTTTAAAAGTTCCCATTATAAGAACAAGTTATCATATGTATAGTCATAGATTGTTAACTAGACTTAGTATAACCAGTTATTAAATTGCTAGGTTTATATCTAAAACTCATATAATGTTTATGTCAATTATAACTTAATTTAAAATGAAATTAAAAATACTTAAGACTAACTCATGAAATAAATCATACAGAAATGAAAGTTTTATGGAATGAATTCTATGACACTTTATCTGCTTTTTGAACAAAGAGCCCCAAAAGAATTGATACTTCAAACAGGAGAAAATAAGCCCTCTTTAGAAGACCAGAGACTTAAGAGAATTTGGGTTATCAAAGATCTAGAATGCACATATCTAGACATTTCTTGTGTTTTTAACACAGTTCTACACCTTCCCTGTCATTCATACAAGACTTGCTAGATCTGATAATTTCTTTTTTCTGTAGTTACTATTCGAATGTATACTGAAGTTCCTCAGTATACTTGTTATTATGATCAGTTCTCAAAGTTAAGAGAGGTTGGGTCTTTTCTAAAATACTCTGTTGAATTTTTCATACTTCATATTAAATTAGTGACTAATCATCAAACAAGGATCATTTTCTTTCTTGAAAATAACACTGTTGCTCAGTAATAACCACCAAATTTTATTATCCTACATGGAAATTAATATTATGTCACAGTTATTGCATGAACCAGTGTATCTCTTTCACCTCTGTGTTTTACCAGAGGTAAGTTAATTGACAGTGATGATTATTACCTCACCTACTTTAAGTGGCAAAAGTATTAATATTTCAGGTAGGTAGTTATTGAGCCAACTCTATCATCAAATCCTAGCATCCCTTCTAGGACAAATTCCGTCTCCAAAGTTTAAGGGTTAGACAGAAAAGAAGGGATTCAGGTACACACAATTAATTAAAGGACCTCCCCCCCCCTCAGGAAAACCTGTGAATGAGAAAAGCAAAATAAAGAAAGTGAAGGAGCTGAGCAAGAGTGTATTCTCACATAAATTACAGCCTTGTTCTGATTCATGAGCATGCTTTAGAGAATAAATCATGTTGTGAAAGTCATCCCCTTGAGCCAGGACAAATAGATCATAATGCCCCATATCAGTAAGTCATGGACTGTACTAAGGAGAGGAGTTTAACTTTGTTCCAAGTATGAGCTGCTAATATAACCTCGCATAGCTGGGTTGATGGGTGTACCAGACAGTAAAATGGGAATGTACAGGATATTGGCAGTGCCTACTAACTTTATGTAGTAAATTGTAAATACACTTATATCTTAACATATTTTTTGAAAGATCATCCTGCCATAAAAATATGCCTACTATGCCTGCATTTATTTGCATGATGCTTTTTCCCTCTGTAAACCACTTCTTTCTGAAGCCCACTTCTGCTTATTTTACCCTCTAAATTGACCAAAATTTTTCTTTACACATTAGAATCATCAACCTTATATCCATAGGTTGATAATATATTTCTGATTACCTTCTAGCTGCTTCCATTTTTCATTAGGACAGAATCTGGTCCTAATTAGGTTCTCTCTTATCAAATATCCATCCTGGTGTCTTTTTAAAACTCTCCTTTATATCTTTTGTGACAATTATTAATTATTTTTCTGTCTATCAGTAACACGTTTCTTTATTGGCTACCATTCTGACTCATGCTTACTACTCTTCATCTTTAGGTTATCCGAAAGATAAACTTAATTTAATTGGCTAATTCCAAATCTAAGGTAAACCGTATACACTCTTTGCAAACCTATTTAACCAAGAGGTGCATACACACATGACAGAAAGAGTTAAATGGTGGTATTGTTTTTTTGTATGTTGCTGTCCAAAAACAATTATTTTTTTGGAAAGTAGGCTATTGTATATCTGAATTATGTTCTTCACAGAAGCATAATGTGTTTGTGTATGCCTGCACACTCCAGGTTTTAGGAGCAAGACTAACTGCTAAATTTACATATGTTAACTGAGAGACAGTTGCCTTGAAGGAAACTCATTTTAAATAACATGATAATACTAATAATGAAGATAAGGTAAGGTAACTGATTTTCTTTGATTTGTGTTTAATTTGGGTACAATTGTGACAATCATTTTCATCAGTATGATACCTTTGTAATGAATTCTAAATCAGTTGCAGTCTTATACAGCATAGTAGGCCATACTAGAAGGAAAGCTAGTGTTATTTAATGGTATTTAAAATAGCATAATATTACACAATGTTAAATTTCACAAATTACATACTCTACAATGTATCCTCCTGTTTCAATGTGATTTTTATGTTGTTTTTAATTTGAAAATACAAAGCTGCTTGAAAGGTATTAATTTCCTCATCTGTTTTTTCATTGTTGCTCCATCCTGTTTTTTATTTTTATAATTGTACATTTAATGTCATATCATTGTTTTGAAAATAATGATTAGAAAATATATTTTGTGTCCCAAGCATCAAGGATATTTTTGTGAACAGTTATCCAAGTTATATCTGTGCATGTTAAAGTTAATGAAGTACCCAACATGCTAAATATCTCCAAGTAAGTGAAAGTGTGTACTGATCGGCCTAAATTTTTTTTTTGAAGATTTATTTATTTATACATACAGAACTGGGATACAGGCCAGACGTGCAGGGACGGTGAGAGGGTTCACCAGCGACAGAGTGGGGAGCAGAATAGGCAGATCAACAAAGTACATTGCTGAGGCGAGCAGTGGTGGTTCAGGACAGGTCTGCCATTTCATGTGGAGCACCTCTGTGGCCTTGAAGCAAACTTTCACTGATGTGGCTGTGGCCAGCTTGCAGTCCTAACCCTTTGTGCCACCAAGAGATCCCCTGGCCTAAATCTAATAGGCAAAATGAAAAGGAGATTATTTTCTCACATTTTTTGTTTTGTTACTAAATTAAAATATTCTAAACTTAAAGTGAATCAAAACAATATCTACCTATTACATTGAATTTTAAAGATTTAAAATTTTATGTACAAAATTATATATATATATATATATATATATATATATTTCTGGGTAAATAGTTTATTCAAAGGGCTGTATCATGTGTTTCATCATTGCCACATAGATCTAAATACTATTTCAGATCTCCTAACTGTTCTAATCAAACTTTTTGTTTTCTACTTTAGACTACCAGATATGTTAAGCACTGCTTAATGGAAGGGAGGATAGTATGTAATATGTACCTAAGTGTGAAAGATACATAATAAACTAACATTTTTTAATAGGGAAATTTTATATAAAATCACACATTGTTTTTTTTTTTTTTTTGGTCCCTGGAAGAAAATCAGAATAAAAAAGCATTATTGTTTAGTTACAGAGGGGTTACTGATGAAGGCAATAGGAACAGAGTAAGATTAAGAGCAAGATTTATCTTAATCCAGACTAACCAGCTTCCATTGTCACCAAACAGGGAGCCATAAGAAAGATATGTGAGTTTTCAGTTAGAATTATCAGTTAAATACAATCAGTATCTATTCAGGTAAATGATCAATAAGAGTAGGCATACCGGTTTATTGTGAACCTTAATGTTTATACATACTGTTGAACAACCAATCTTGTTTTTAAGAAAAAAGTGAATGAACATGTTGCTAGAGCCTCCCCCTGTAATCTGAAGGGCATAAAGCTATTATGTCCATTAGCTTTAGGATAAATCCACCTCTGAGATAGAATAACTACTATCTTTTCTTCCAGAATTTCCCAGTTCCTACACAAATATTGTACTCTCAATAAAGGTATGGAACCCATATCAGATTTTCTTTCCATCCATAACTCCAAGAGATAAATTCTAGTTTAAGATAACTTTTCTATTATTTTTGAGGAATCTCCCTTCTCAAAATTTAAAATAAACGAATTAGTTAATTAAAATACATTATAATAAACTGACTATAGGTAAAGACAGAATGACATATTGAAATAAGACCCAAATTAGTGTCTACCAAAAAAAAAAAAAAAAGGAAAAAAGCTATAGGTTGTAAGTTTTTATTCTCTTGCCTGTACTTTTAAAGCAATTTTTTTTTCTTTTAAGGATCACATGTTGCTTTTTTTTTTTTTTTAAAGATTTATTTTTTCATACAGAACTGGGGCACAGGCCAGAGATGCGGAGGGTGAGAGGATTCACCAGAGGCAGAGTGGGGAGCAGAACAGGCAGATCGACGAAGTACACTGCTGAGGGGAGCAGCGGGCGGGCCAGGAGAGGTCTGCCACGCCATGTGGTCACCTCCGGGGCAGGCGGGAATCGAACTCATGCGGAAGCGGCTTTGACTTCTTTAGTGCTGTGCTTTAACCCGCTGCGCCACCAGGGAGGGCCCACATGTTGCTTTTTGACAAGCGAGTGAAACAACTGTTACAACATTTAGTAAACAATAAAGTCAGTTTTGGAATTATAATAAAATTATGAGACATGATAGACTTTGAAGCCATTCTATTTAGGTGTCTTCGCTGTTTCTTATTTATCACTTATTTATCAGTGTATCAAGATTTTATATAAAAGCAAATGCACAATAAAATAAAAACCCTAATTAAAACAATGGGTTAAGTCCCTCCCTGGTGGCACAGCAGGTTAAAACACAGCTGTAAGAAGCTAAAGCCACTTCAGCATGAGTTCAATCCCCACCTGCCCCAGAGATGATCCACATGGTGTGGCAGACCTCTCCTTGCCCGCCCACTGCTCCCCTCGTCAGTGTACTTCGTCAGTTGGCGTGTTCTGCTTCCCTCTCTGTCTCTGGTGAATCCTCTCACCACCCCTGCCCCTCTGGCCTGTACCCCAGTAATGTATAAATAAATGAGTAAGTAAATAAATCTTAATATATATATATATATATATATATATATATATATGGGTTAAGTTATAAATACCTCACCATAGAAGATACACTGATAGCCAATAAACATATGAAAAGATGCCTACACTGATAGCAAATAAACATATGAAAAGATGCCACATAAGCATGAATTCTACCAGTCCCTTCTCAGAATTCCATGAAGGGAGTAATGTAAAAGAAAAATAAATGGTAATTTATACATTGATATTAGAAATAGGTTAATGTTGTATAGTCAGTTGCAATGAATCTCTGCATAGTGTTCTGTCATATTGGCAGTCTTATACCCCGGGAAGGAAATATTTTATTATCAATGCCAAGGTTATAAAAGTGTTTACCTTTTTGACATAGTCACTCCAAATCTAAGAAGATATATTAAGAATTTTATGAGAATCATGTTCACAGATTTGCATGTGAAGATTTTGTCTTTCATAAGGTTCCCTTGAAATAAATCCTATATCTAAGAAATTCATTATAAATGATTTATTGAGAAAGTATCCCCCCCAAAAAAAAAGTAAAAAAATTGACTCAAAGGACACAAAAGGAATATAAGCAAGGTGAAAATCCAGAAATACAAATTTTAAGCTAATTCTCCAAGCTTGTTCTAGGCTAGAAATCAGAGTGTAAATACAGGTTTTGTTTAGTTCATGGAAAGAACAGGACTTTTATTTTTTAGCATCAGGTACTGAATAAAAACTTAATCTATTAGACCCAATCGCCTTTCTTCTTTCAGGCAAAGGCCTCCAGTATCTTATGGGCAATACTTCAAGAATGTTATTATATTCAGCCATCATAAGCAAAGTAAACAAGTTTAGAAAGAAGTCAATGGTCATGCAAAAGTGATAAATAATATCTGTGTTGCCCTAGATAGAAAATGAACAGTGACAGTATAAACATAGACTGATGAATTATTTAATTATTTATTTAAAATAGTAAATTGAAGAAATATAAGTGAATATAAATTGATATTATATAAAATATTTTAGTTATCAGTTTCAAATTATGAAGTATATATGTGAGTTCTTATATATAATATTTAATGTGTGGGTGCATTACTCATAAAAGATGTATCAAATATATAATGCATATACATACACAAATTTAATGTGATTTGTAGCAAAATAAAATACACTAGATTTATCTGTGTGAGGCCCTTGGTTGACCAGGTTAATGGAAAGCCAGATAAAAAATACTGAAGCATATAGACATCAGAGCTAGACTGTCTTAGTTCATCTGTTTTCTTCCCACTCACCCCCCCCCCTTTTTTTTTTCCTCTTGGGCAAGTTAATTCACTTTTGATTCTCCAATTATCTTACATGTAAAATAAAATAATAGAATAATTGTAGGACATTTGAGAAGTTTTTATTTCCCACAGGAACAGTATTTGGATCTGTGTTTGGCACATGGAAGACAGTAGACTATGGAAGTTATTACTAATATATAAATGATATCTAATATTCCACTATATATTTAATTGATCATGAAAAGATATTTTTCCACAAACAGATAAGCAAACAAAAACCATATAAAGGTGTTCATTATAAAACCTATTTTTTATTGAGTTAATGTGTTGGTTTACATCACTGTTTATATTTTAGATAATATAGAACACCCTCTTTGGATGTTATTGCTATGGTGCACACACTACAAAAGTTCACCACCATAAGTTTGATTATTTTTAGGCAATATTTAGAAAAATAAAGAATTTTTTTTTCCCTGATCAGAGCTAATATAAAAAAAACCTTCTCCCAAACTAATGAGCTTTGTGAAACAAAGGTCCTAAAAGAAAAGTGAAAGGAAAACATTTGTGTGGGTGGGAAGTGTGGTAAATTAATGTTCTTTGGTAAAATGTCAAGTGTTTGGCTGGGAGCAGTAGTTGTTAAAATCTATAGCCAGAAAGGTAGAAAAATGCTCATAGGAAAAAAATAAATAATCCCAATGCAATTTGTTAAACAAAATATTGTAATCCAAATGTCAGTGGTAATGGTATTCATTAGGGAATCTAAGAGTGATTCATTGGGGGAGAGGAGGAAGTTTCAACTTTAAATTTGTAAAAATGATTTATTGATGGTGTGTTTGCCTTCCTTTCTCTGTCATGGTTTGTGCCTGTCGTGCTAAATCTCCAATTAAACCTTCCAGTATTCTCCTTTGAATTTTTTTTTTTATAAAATTGCACAACTTTTATTGTTTTGTTCTCATTCAATAGAACACATAGGCAACATAAATGGGTCTCTTTTGCAGCACTCATACATACATCTTTAAGTTTATATTTTAATTCATACAAAAATTTTACTTTGAGAATCAAGTCTCCTAAAGAGCTTGATCCACAGGATAAGACAGAATCCCATTATTAGAAACATTGACACATAATAAAGGGAAGCAACTCATTATAGTGGAGAAATAAGAATTTTCATATTGAACTGAAGGTAACAGTCCTGTGTTTGTCATTTACAATCTGCATAGTCGATACCTCACAGTACTAGAAATAGGATATTGATATAGATTATCTCAAATTCCCTGTAATATTCCTTTTTTTAAAAAAAAATATTTATTCATATGGAACTGGGGCACAGGCCAGAGATGTGGAGGGTGAGAAAAGATTCACCGGAGACACACAGGGGAGCAGAACAGGCAGATGGGCAAAGTACACTGCTGAGGGGAGCAGCGGGTGGGTCAGGAGGGGTCTGCCTCTCCATGTGGATCTCCTCCGGGGCAGGCGGGGATTGAACTCATGCGGAAGTGGCTTTAGCTTCTCAGTGCTGTGCTTTAACCCACTGCGCCACCAGGGAGGGCCCGTAATATTCTATTTTTTTTTAAAGATGTATTTATGCATACAAGAACTGGGATATAATCCAGAGTCTGGAGGATTGGGAGCGTGAGTGTTTATTGTAGACAGAGCTGGGAGCAGAACAAGTAGATCCACTGAAATACACTGTTGAGGGGAACAGTGAGAAAGACAGGAGAGGTCTGCTGTGCCATTTTGGGTAGCTCTCTGACTGGGGATAGTGTTTGTGCTGAACTGGCTGTGGATAGCTTCATCGTGCTATGATTTAACAACTTGGTATCTCCAAGGAGGCCCTGGTTTTCTATTTTATAATATTAATCTAATATAATTTTTCTTACATAGCTGTTTTTATTGCAAATTATAGATTATAAATGGTCAAACCATGTCTTATTTATCTAAAATTGGTCCATAGCAAATACTTCTTTAATAATAGTTTGTTCAGTGATGTGACAAATTTGACATTACAACTCCCATCTGAAACAACCAAAACAAAGCTTAAAACCAAATAATTGAATCCTTATAGAATAACTGAAGAAAGGTAGTAAGAAGTCTGAATGAAGATTGGATTCCAGTGATTTAAATGAAATACTGCAGAAATTTTTCCCAAAGGATATATGCCAAAATATGAAAATTTGAGCTGTGACTTTCAAAGATGTTTTGGATATATAGAAAAAAAAATTAAAGTATAGAAAATAGAGTAAAATATGAAGTTCTCCTCAAAAAAATATAAACTCAGGAACCAAATACTTAACCGTTTTTCTATTGTGAATCAGAAATAAATATGCTCTGTTAGATGGTAACAGGAAAAATTATATACTAAATATGAAATGGTGGAACAACTATATAAATTGCATACTTTCAGTTAAGCATCAGGCATTATTTCATTACTTCTGCATATATGCAAAAATCACATAAAGATTGGTCAAAACCAAGATAAATTTAAAGCTGCAAGTTTAATTTAAAATCATTACTGTTTAGCATTGCCACCAAGTGGCTAGTAGAAGACAGTACAAATACCTTTGTGTCAGAGCAAAATTTTTTCAAGGAAAATGACAAGTATGTTACAAAATCAAACATGTCAGAAAGGAATCATTAAGGAGTCAGAGGAAAAAACAGAAAGCAGAAATAGACCTGTATACTTTTAAATATTAGAATTTTCACAAGATTAAAAATGTTTCCTTACCATGTTTCAAGAAAATAAACATGAAAGCAATGATTAGCTTATATTAGAATGAAAATCATTTTCAATTAGACAAAGCAACATTCTAAGAAAAAAGTAATAATAATTAACAAAATTTTTATAATTAGTCTTTCCTAACTATTAAGTAGAGAAAGCTGAAAAGAGAATTAGTGAACTGACAGATAAATCAGGTGAAAGTATAACCAATATAGCACATAATGATTTAGATAATAAGAAATAGTTACTATCACAATGCAAAACTATTATCTTTCAGTTTTGCTGCTCAGAAGTCCAGAATGTGTTATGGGACTAAAAACAGAATATATGCTGTTTGTATTAATCTGTAGAGATTGAAAAGGAGAACCTATTATTTCCTGCTTAGTTGGGTTTTTGAAAGCTTTTTAGTTTCGCATTTTTCTTGGATTAATGTCCCTGCTTTCTTATTGAATTTAAATTGAAATTTAAATTGAAGGTCTTTCATATCTACTAGAAACTACCGTATTAGCCTGCCTGTGATCACTTTCCTAAATTAGATAGATAGATAGATAGATATAGATATAGATATATAGATATAGATGGATATAGATAGATAGATATAGATATGCACACATGTGCATACATACATACATATATACTTATATACATATATGTGTGTATATGTAGGTATATGTAATATTTATTTATTTATGTGTAAAAAACTGGGGTACAGACCAGAGATGCAGGGGTGATGAGAGGATTCACCAGAGACAGAGTGGGGAACAGAGCATGCATATTGTCAAATTACACTGCTAAGGGAAGTAGTGGATTGGGCTGGGGATCAAACTCACACTGAAGACTGTAGCTCGCTTGCTATGCTAAACTTTAGCCTGCTGAGCCACCAGGGAGGGACAACCTTTCCTAATTTTTCAACCTGTAACATATGAACCAAATCCTTCTCAAGGTATATTTCTTGTACACTCTTTGTATTGTCACCTTCTGCTTTTAAAAAGGAATCATGCAATTAAATTGAACCACTCTGATAATTCAGAATAATGTACCCATTTAAAGATCTTATCTTTACACATGTTGATGTAGTCATTTTTTTGCTAAAAGATGTAACATATTCACAATTTCTGGATTTAAAGATATGAATTCTTTGAAAATTATTCTATTTCATTCAACACAGATACAGAATTGGAAGATCAACACATATATAACCATAATCCACTAAATATGTAGAATTAATTCAGAAAATAACTCTGCTCAAATGAATCTATGAGTGAATGCTATCCTGATAGTAAATTTACATGAAGTCAGGTGGAAAAAGATTGGATCACATCCCTAACACATATGGGCACATTCTCACTGAAATACTATTAGCAAATTTAATCCTGTCATTTGTAAAATCTAGTATAAACCTAACCATGTGGATTTATTACATAATAAAAATGAAATGCAAAACAATAATTGTAAAACAGCATATGAATATAATGAAGAACAAAAACATAGTATCTCAATAGAATAAGTTTTACAATTTTTCTCAGTAAAGAATTCTCAACAAACTAAAAGTACAATGAAACTTCTTCAACCTGATGAAAGGGAGCTACTATATATTGATACATGTATATATACACACACACTTTTATCAAGCACAAATCTTATTATACTTAATACTTACAGATCAATCATTTTTCTTCTAAAATCAGGAAAAAGAAAGCAGTGTGTACAGTAACCACATCAATATGGAGATTCTAGCAAACAATTAAATGGGAAAATAAGCATACTAACGAAAATAAATAGGACAGCTGTACAATTTAAAGATACATGCACTTGTCTGAAGATAATCCTTTAAGAAGCGACAGGAAAAAATAATTCTAACAAAGGAGTTTATCAATGATGTAACATTAGAAAAGATTTTAAAAAAGTCAGTTGTACTTTTATGCATGAACAACAAATCATTTGTTAATGAAATTAAGAAAACAATACCACCTACATTAGTATCAAGAAGTAATTAAAGTTAAATTTGTTATTAAGTGCAAGATTTGTACACTAAAAATAAAAGCATTATTTAAAGAAATTAGAAATTCAATGTTTTTTATATTAAATATATTGAAATACAGATTTGATATAATTTATAGTAAAACCCGAACTGCATTTTTTTTTTAAAGATTTATTTATTTGTTCATACAGAACTGGGGTACAGACCAGAGGCTCAGGGGTGGTGAGAGGCTTCACCAGAGAGAGAGTGGGGAGCAGAACAGGCAGATCTACAAAGTACACTGCTGAGGGGAGCAGCGTGGGTCAGGAGAGGTCTGCCACACCATGTGGTCACCTCCGGGGCAGGTGGGAATCGAACTCATGCGGAAGTAGCTTTAGCTTCTCAGTGCTGTGCTTTAACCTGCTGCGCCACCAGGGAGGGCCCCGAACTGCATTTTAGCAAAATTGTAATTTAATCCTAAAATTCATATGGAGATACAGATTCCCCAAAAGTCAAAATAATCTTCAAAGAAGAGCAAAGAAAATTACTTTCAATTTCAAATTTTATATAAAGTTATAGAAATTTAGACATTATGTTATGAACATGAAATAGGTATATAGATTTGACTTATAAATCAATGAATACAGTGGAGAGTTCAGAAATGTACGTTCACCTTTGTGGCCTATTATTCTCAGTAGTTTCCAGAGAATTTAATGATAAAACAATCTTTTCACATTTGGTTGTAGGAGAAGTGAATATCTACTTGCAAAGTAAATAAAAGAATGTAAACTCCTATTCTACATTCCACAAAGGGACTTACTCAAAATTAATAGTATTTAAAGATTTAGTTATAAATATAGATACAAAGTAAAAGTTATAAAAACCTTTAGGTAAATGTAGATAGCTCTTCACAACCATGGGTTAGGCAATAACTTCTTAGATATGATACCACAAACAAGAGTAACAAAGAAATAAAGAAATAAAGTACATTCACCAAAAGTATAAAATTCTGTGAAAAGAAAGACCACATAGTGGAAGAATGTGTTTGCAAATGATATATATGATAATGAACTAGTATCCAGCATACATAGATAATCCTATCACTAAATAAAATATAAATTCATTGGAAATGGGGAGTTGATTACAGAAACATGAAAACCAAATCTAAGGGTCAAATAAAGCCAAACTAAAAATTTCCCTTGAAAGTTCACTATAAAATGACAGCAGCTAAAATGGGAGAAGGATTAAACAGGAAAGGGAGGAGAACAAAGAAGAGAGGGGGTACAATCATCTGTAGTGGGGTACTTAGGGTTCTTGGGGGTAGGTGCATTATAACAATTAGCCCAAGGAGGAAACCCTGACTTCTCTAATGGAAACAATGTTGCAACTTACATTCAAAATAACAAAAATAAATATATACTAATGATCAATAAACACAAGAGATATATGCAGTCAGTAGTCATTAAATAAATGTAAATCAAGACCACTGAGCTACCATTTCACACTCCCCATTTGGTTATAATGAAAATGAAGACCATTAACAAACGTGGACAAAGATATGGAGAAATTAGAATCCTTATTCACTATGGGTGATAATGAAAGATTATACAGCTTGTGTGGAAAAAATTTGGTATTGTGCAATAAAGCTAGACAAAAATATAATATTAAAACAAAAAAAAGTTAAATTTAAAATCAGAAGTTACTACAAAAGTTACATATAACTTAATCATATGAACAAGTAATTTAACTCAAGAAAAATGAAGACCTACATCCCAACAAAAAAGTAAACAAAAATGTTAATAGAGGCATTAATCATAATAATCTAAAACTGGAAATTATCAAATAGCCATCCAACTATAAAACAACATAGCCAGTCAATCAAATGTTTCTTTTCAATAAGAAGTATAAAGAACTAATTCATGCCACAACTTGAGTGAATTTTGAGAAATAAATCTAGGTAAAAGAACATAACATAATATCTCAATGTTGCATGATTCTGATTAACCTAAATATCCCAAATAGACAAATCTATAGACAGAGAGTATATTAGTTGCTACCAGGGACTGAAATGAATTAGTATAAGGGATTGTGACTGCTAGTGGACACGACATTTTGAGGGGAAGTAATTAAGATATTCTGGGATTAGATGACAGTGCCACAACTTTGTGAATCTAATAAAAACCACTTAATTGTGCATTTTAAAAGGTGGAGTTCATGATATGTGAATTATATTTTAGTTATTGTAAAAATAATAAAAAATAAAATGAACTTAGATAAGTGTTACATGATACTGTTAATGTATGAGTCACAACCACATGCAGCAATAAAGAATAATGCTCATATATAATACTGATTAAAATAAAAATAATCATGAAAGAAGGTAATGTAAGTGTGATTATATAAGATAATAAGTAGAAGAAAGTGGAATGCAGTGATAGTGACTCTTTAACTAGAGCATGGTCTTTAACATTCCAAAATACAGATATTTTAAATATATTCAGAAGAGAAATTACTTTTGAGATAATGGCAGCATTTTACTGTTTTGTTCTCCTTGTTCTTTTTTCTAGTTACACAGATCAGATAGCTAACTAGCTAGAGCACTAGTCATAAATGCATCTGTATTGTGATATATTTCACAATATAAGAATGAATGACTAAATGCATGACTGAATAAATATAATAGTTATTGTGTCACATCTTTGTTACCACATGAATTTCATTTGTTCATATATCTTAATATTAAAGATAAGAGCCATGTTATTAGCTTTTTTGTTTTCCCTTAAAACTTCTGACTTGGTTTTGAATATTTATTAAGGAGTGAGGTGCTAGCAAATAATTTACTCTCAGTGTGGTAGAAGAAAATAATCTATAAATGTGTATGTTTCTACAGTATAAATATTCTGGCCATGAATTGATTGTTTATATATGGAATTATTGGAATATATAGGAAATATACAGTGAATATCATTTGTGTATTTTGGATATACAGTATCTTTAGAGGAAGTGAACTGAGTAATCAGTACATTTGGAGTTAGCTTTACCTATGAATTATTTGATCAAAAATTTGAGAAGTTCATATCCCATGCCAAATTTGTTAGATTAGTAGGATATATAGCAAAGCTGAAGAGGAAAATGGTCATGTGTGTGTGTGTGTATGTGTGTGTATATACACACACACACACACTAAGTCAGAATGATTCATTGAAATGCTTGTTTTCTGTCACCAATTACTAGCTGTATTTGGTCAAACAGGAGTAACAAAATATCATAAACTGGGTGACTTAAATTTCTGGAATTTATTTTCTTACAGTTGTAGAACCTAGAAATCCTAGATAAAGGTACTGGCAAATTCAGTTCCTGGTAAGAACTCTTTTCCTGTCCTGAAGAAAACAACTTTCTTCTATATCCTCAAATGGCCTTTCATTTATGTTCACAGAAAAAGAAACTTCTAGTGTCTCTTAATCTTCTTTTAAGGATTTGATTCCAGTCCTATCAGATTAGGAACCCACACTTACAATCTCATTTTGTCTTAATTACCTCCCTGAAAGGACTTTAAGTTTTGACTTCAATATAATGTGAGGGGGGTGGGGAGGATAATTATTCAGAATACTGTATAATGTATTTCCTACAGAAATGATTCTTCTTTCAAATATATCTGTGATTATATGTATTTCTGTGCAAAGTTGATGAGGCCTCAGAGTTCGAGACAGTTAGCTAATGGGCAAAAAGTTTTTTCTCCAATTTTTTAAATAGTCTAAAAGATATTTCTTGCTGAAATATTTTTTCTGTAGAAATTTCAAAATTACTATCTATATATCTATGTATATCTACATATATATACTTATATGTATATATATGTTTGTATATTTGTGTATATATCTATATGTATGTATGTATGTATATACACACACACAACACACACACAAACATATATAACTTTAAGGGTCTTTTACAGAAAATGCAATCCTAGTCAGGCATAGACTAATAAAGTAGAGTGAAAGCTGGCTGAAATTTAAACAGATAAATTGATACATTCATGTAACAAGAAAACAAAACAAAAGAAAAAGCAAAAAAAAAATGGGGCCCTAGTTACATATTCTAGATGATCCAAATAGCAGTATAATAGCCACTTCTGCATTTTCTACAGTGTAATATAAACAAACTAATGTAAAATAGTTTGCAACAGAAGTGAAAGTGGATATTTACAATCATCAGAATAATTTCTAGTGGAGATATACCAATTGAAACAAGAAAACAATATTGCATTGAGTGTGTTTTGTTCACTATAGTACCTCAGCTGCTATAGTTGTATCAAAGAAAGTATTACTCCAGGAATGTGAAATTTTATGTAGAGAATCATCGTCACTAGATCCTCTTTTCTAGTTAGTGTTCCCATTCTACAGCAGTTATACATCTTGACCAAAAATGGATCATATCTGCCACCTTGTTCAAAGAATTACTCTTAACCAAACTGGAACCATTTCCCCCTGGAAGTTAACACTATTTTCCCTTTCCCAAACAATTTAGTAAATGTTTGATTGACAGATAAGATTTACAGCATTTTTTTCAATTTTATATCTAGGAAACCTAAGAAGTTTAGAGAAAACACAAATCATCTATTACGTTTTCTAACCCAAAGCAAAGATTTCACATTGTGAGCAAATCTAGGCATAATTAGTCCACTTACAAGGAAAATAATAGAATTAGACCTCAAATAAGAATATGCAAGACAGATTATAGGCATTTAATTTGAGATACTAAATTCATATAATTACAGTATGACCATCTGAATTACAAAGGGAATCTAGAGATCTGCGTCATTGGTACCTAGGGAGAAGACATAAGACATTTGTGTACTTATAGGCAAACTGAATGAACAGTCAAAGAAGGTATTTTTTTTTTAATGCAGGTAATTAAAGAAGTTTAAAAAATGGGGCATCAATAAACTGAGATATCACAATGGAGACTTATATTTGGTTACTCAGCTCAAAGATAATCAATCCTTAAACTCATAAACTGAAGAGAAATTTGGGTCTTCAGCAAAGAAAATGACCTCTGTTCCAATTTTCCAAGACTATTTGATGGTATACTCAGATAACCATACATTGACTAAAGTCAATGTCCAGACACATCCAAGTTTTGGTTTGTAAACATACTTGTTTACTTTTCATACTATAAGATTTCCCCCCTCGTGAGCAGCCCCATCACACTCCACTCCACTCTCTCAACCGCCTACTGTCCCTGATCTCTGCCTCATTTTCTGCTCTCTTCTCTCCTGCTCTCTCTCCCTTCCTGAGTGCCTCAGACCTGTGGTTTTCTTTCAAATATAAGTCTTATAGCTGTATTTCTTTTATTTTTTGTTTGGTTTCTGGATCATTAGGATATTCTTCAGAGCAGATCACTTTGATCCACGTTGTTGATTGTATGCAAATGAGCCCTAAAAACAAAACATGACATGTTTTCTGATTTCCTTGGTTGGGAAAACACATGTTTTGTGGAGTGGGAAATAAACGTACGTGATTTTAGAACCTACTGTTAACACACAGCCAGCGGTACCCAAGGATCCCAAATTGTTAAGGAGTCCATGTTTCTCACCCTTGTTTCTCCTCCAAGGATCTCTCCATGTATCTCCTCCCCATGTCTCCTATCTACTTCACTCCATTTCCCTTTATATAACTAACTTATTTTTTCCCAGGTTATTTCTCATTCAGGAAACCTGGCTCAAGGCCAGCTAAAAGTTGTATATAACCCAAGGCAAGCCTTTATAAACTCTTTGTAAAGTTGAGTGAGGAGAGAAAAGGGAGAGTGACCATTTAATGTTCTTTTCCCCTTTCACAGAGATGTATTAATGCATCTGAAACACTACCATATCAATAAAGGTTTTTGGGTCCAAAGATATGGATAGTGCCCAAAGAATAAAGTCTATTGTAGTGAACCTTGCAACTTCTGCAACAAAGAAAGTCTACATTTTGGAGGCAGTGCATTTATGCTTAGAAAAAAAAAAAACCTGTTTATTGAATGACATGTATGATTGCCACTTTTGAGTGTCACTAAAGTAAGAAAGAGTATAAAGCAAGTTCAGACTTGTGCAGATAATATGGATAGCCCCATCTGTATTACCCCATGATAGTACAAATATCACTGTTAGAGAAATAGCCAGCTCCTGCCCAGTCTCAGTAGGAAAGCCATGATATAGAACTCAAAAGTTATAGGAAATAGTTAAACTTTGTCATTATCAAAAATTACAGGTCATTAAAAAATTCTAGTACATTATTCAGCTTTTGCATATATAAAACATTTTATAATAGACAGTAAATTACCATAAAGCCAAAACTGTCCTGAATGAGCTGAATACAGTTATATGCACTGTGTTTCAGCAACAATCTGTCCTGAAACTGAAGTGAAAAATCTGTGATGAAGCTGAACAGACCTAGAAAATATCATATGCTGCATAAACATGGGAGGTTCACAGATCCAGTATGTTCTATTCTAATGCATATATATCTCGTCCTCAGCAATGACCAGTGGTCTCATGACAGAATTACCTAAGATTAAGTTAGGAGAGGAAAACATGTGCACATAAAGTGCAGCAGAAGTGTCTGACCACTATGAGGATGCAAAGTGAAAATTGACTGCTTGTTTGGCCTACAGCCATATTCAGGGGTAGCCTAGAAATATAGTGGTGAGTGGAAATCCTCTCAGTGAATATTGTTGGATACCATCTTGGGTCATTCTCTTTATATGGAGGTAAAAGTAGCCCATTGCCTAGAAGTACACTTTACTTTTCTTGGTGGCTGTGTAACCACCTTCAGTGGGTTCATCATCTTGGTTGGTGTCTGGGTTAATTAAATAAAAGACATTATAATCTATTATAGACTGAAGGAAAGGTATTTTTTACCTTTAGCAAGAGGAGGAGACAGTGAAGAAAATGTCCAAGGGGAGGAGACAGTGAAGAAAATGTCCAAAGAAAATGACTCCTAAGAGGATAGTGAAGTTAAATCATATTATTTATCATATTATTTATTGTGTAAAGGTATCTTCAGGAATATCTTTCTTTCCAATGCTAATCTCGAATCTTTGCCGCTGGCCTTGACAAATATTCATATCATCAGTGGGGAGGTCTGCAGAAAAACATACGTTTAGTGAAACATGGAAATTTATAATTTACATAATTCCCATCCCATCTAGGTTATGTTGGTGGACAGAAAGTGTGTGTACAAGCAGACTTATACCCCGTAACCTAGGTTAAAGCAGGGAAGAATGCCATTACTCCTATACTCCTGTGCTCACAGCTATATTCCTCCTCTTTTATATATCACAATCTGTCTCTAACATAGAACAGAAAAGACATGAGTGTTTGCCTTAAAATAAGATACTACTTTTGTTGGGCTTTAGTTATAAAACACATGGTTGATAGCATTTAATAAATGATTACAACTTCTCTCTTGTCCAATTTAAAAATTTCATGATCAATAACATTGATGGTAGCATAAAAAAATTGAGTAAGATTTAATAAAAAATAACATAATTATGGCCCTCCCTTGTGGCACAGTGTGTTAAAGCACTTCACTAAGAAGCTAAAGCCACCTCTGCTTGAGTTCGATTCCTGCCTGCCCCGGAGGTGATCCACATGGCATGGCAGACCTCTCCTGACCCACCCGCTGCTCCCCTCAGCAGTGTACTTCACAATCTGCCTGTTCTGTTCCCCACTCTGTCTCTGGTGAATCCTGCAACTCTGGACTGTACCCCAGTTCTGTATGAACAAATAAATAAATCTTTAAAAAAATCTTAATTATAGCCCGACTATTTAAACAGCCTGATATAAAAAATAAAAATATTATGTTATCTATTCTATCATCTGATATTTAAAGAAAATGCTTCAAAATCATACTTATATTATGAATCTCTATAATTATAAATTAATGTGAAATTTTAAATGAAACCAGTAATTAGTAAGTTTTCAAACTATTATTTTTTTAAAGATTTATTTATTTATGCATACAGAACTGGGGTACAGGGCAGAGGTGCAGGGGTGGTGAGAGGATTCACCAGATACAGACTGGGGAGCAGAACAGACTGACTGATGAAGTACACTGCTGAGGGGAGCAGCGGGCTGGTCAGGAGAGATCTGCAGCGCTATGTGGGTCACCTCCAGGGTGGGTATTGAACTCATGCTGAAGTGGCTTTAGCTTCTTAGTGCTTGTAGCCACTGCACCACCAGGGAGGGCCTCAAACTATTTTTTATAAATGGAGTCCACATTTATATTGAAAAACAATCAAATCCATTTGGCCAGTATCTCCTACTTCCTGATCAAGGTTTCTTTGTAAACTTCCTTTTTAGCAAATGAGCACACATTAAGAAAATATTAAAGTTGAATGGTAAAGTACTTTATAAGGAAATGAGTGACTATGCCAACACCAACACCAATCTAATTTACTAAAATAACATTAGCCAAATATGTTATCTCAGTTCACTCCATAATTAAAAAAAAAAAAAGTACAAGTGGTGAGTTTTTAAACTAGTATACTATTTGCCAAGCATTTTAATCACTCAAGGAGAAAAATATAAATAAAATCATATAAATAAGCCATGTAAGCAGTAAATCTATGCCTTATGATGAAAAAAATACAAAAGTTCACTTGGAAACTGTATTGTTAGTGAAAGCATGCTTTACTCCTGATTTTTGAGTTGGATGAATTAGAAAAAAACATTGAAAAAGTTAAAGGTCTCCAAATAAATGGACTATGACAACTAACCCTATATTTATTTGTGGCTTTTGACATATAATCAAGATCTTATCTTTTCCTATTCCAATAAATATGGATGCTCAAAGTCATCAGTGATTAGCCAGTTGTGTTGTCAAAGATCACAGTAGAAATATTGTCTATTCTCAACATTTTGCTCTTTGGCTACTGACATCAGTATATTACTCAAACTGTACTCTGAAAATCACTGACAACTTTCTAATCAACAAATCCCATAATTCCTGACAATGAGAAAGCCAGCATTTTAGAGTAAAACTGAGTCAAAATCTTTCCTTATATTCACTAGCAATACTATTTGATAAGTATGGAGCAGTCTAGACAATTTTTTTTTCCCAACTGTTAGTAACTTCTGTTGGGAATGAATTATACAGCCAAATGATAACTATAAAGAAGTCCATCATCTTGAGGAGCTAGATATGAAAAATATAATAAAAGTATGCAATTTATCTTAAGGTTGTAAGGGAATTTTATCTCTGCTTTCATTTAAAGATTGGGTATTTGAAATTGTAAGGCATAGCATAGGACTCAAAACAAAGACAAAACTTCAAAATTAAATCAGTAGGTAAATTTGAGATGCCTGAGTATGTGAAAATACCAAAAGTCAGTTATTCCAAAAAAGGGTAATATAGGAGATTAACTCTAAATGAATTCAAAAGTACACAATTCATATTTGGGGGGGGGTGTTGAAAAATATAAATAGCCCAATATAGTTTGTTTGTAGATACTCCTACCCCATGATCTGAAAAGCTCAAATGGAGTTCTCAATTGTATATTAAAACTGATGCCAATGGGTATGCATAGAAGAAATGGGGAATAGAGTGTTCTCTGTGTTTAAAAATAAAATGAGTCTCCTTAACAATTTGTCTCCTCAAGAGCATTTTTATGCAGTAGAGTTTTAAATTTGTTAAATTGTAGACATTTTCTTTCCATATCATAGCTTTAGTAATGAAATATAATGTATTTACAGGCCTCAAAAGTAGGTCAGATAACTATTTGTCCTTATTTATTTGTTTCCAAGATTAGCAGTGGGGTATTTGATGTCCATAGAAACATTTCAAACAGTAAAATTTAAATTGAACACACAAGTTTGTGCTCTTCTCCATTTCTTCATATTTCACCTAGTTCCACTTGGGAGGAAAAAATCCAGTGACACACTTCAGAACCATTAAATCACTCTTGTTATTATTTTTTTTTTTTACAAATTTACTTATTTATGCATATAGAACTGGGGTACAGGCCAGAGGTACAGAGGTGGTAAGGATTCACTAGAAACAGAGTAGGGAACAGAACAGGCTGATTGATGAAGTACACTGCTGACGGGAGCAGCAGCAGGTCAGGCGAGGTCTGCTGTGCCATGTAGATCACCTATGGGGCTGGGGATCAAACTCATATTGAAGTGGCCTTAGCTTTTTAGTGCTGTGCTTTAACCCAGTGTGCCACCGGGGAAGGCCTCTTGTTATTATTTTGTCTCTTAATTTTTCCTCATTCAGTCATGAAGTTCACAAAAGGAAATAGTATAAAAGAAAAAAAAATACTTCAAGTAAAGAGTCTTAATGGAAATATGATTCAATGATGAGTTGTTAAACTATAGAATTAAATTTTGGATAACAAATCACAATTTTTTTAAAATATTCATTCATTTATGCATACAGAACTGGGGTATAGGCCAGAGGAGCAGGGCAATGAGAGGATTCACCAGAGACAGATTGGGGAACAGACAGAATAGGCAGATCAACAAAGTACACTATTGAGGGGAGCTGTGGGCAAGACAGGAGAGGTCCACTGCACCTTATAGATCACCTCCCACCTCCAGGGCTAGGAATCGAATCAGCACTGCAGATGCCCCCAGCTTGCAGTGCTGAGCTTTAACCTGCTGTGCCACAAGGGCAAGGGAGGGCTGAAAGTTTTTTTTTTTTTTTAAAGATTTTATTTATGCATTTAAGAAGAGGGGTACAGGCCAGAGTTGCAAGGGTGAGCGGGTTTACCTGAGACAGAATAAGGAACAGAACAGTTATACTGTCTGAAATATTATACTGCCGAGGGGAGCAGAAGTCAAGACAGGAGAGGTCTGCCAGGCCATGTGTGTCATTTCCCTGGCTGGAGATTGAACTCATGCTTCATGGCACTGCTATTCAATCAGTTACCCCCCACCAAGGAGGTCTTCAAACCACCATTCTAATTTTTTTTTTTAATGAGCATTCACACAAACCACTTTATTCTAATAGATATTTATTGAGTTCAAATATACTAGTAGTTAATCCATCCACTCCATCCACTCATTACATAGAATTATCTGAGATATAGCAATAGTGTGATCACTATATATAAATCCAGTCTGAGCATCTTAGAATCCATTAAAATGGTGTATCCATAAAATCAAGGGCTTTGATGGATTTGCATTACTCCTGTGCACTGGTAGGTATTCAATAACTGTTTATTAAAATAGTTAGTTCCTTTCAAGTTAGTAGGTTAGTAGATTGCAATTTTGTGTTTGCCTCTTTTGTTATTCTCAAAATTGAGGTTAAAAAAAAATACAAAAGGCATTTATTCATAACTGAGGAATGATTCAAAGGGATTCCAAACAGAAATCAGTAAGAACAACCAGCTACTCAGAATACACTAGTAGAGAAGCTGCGTAAAGAAATATCTCCATGTGAATTAAGTGAAACAGCTGGTCGAATCAAAGAATTCAACCTTGATTTTGAAAATCTATAAAAACTTTCATCAGGATAGCATTTGGTGGTTGCTATACAAATTAGCCAAAGATGGCCTCTCTATATTGGCTTGCAGATTGTTTACTTCTTCACAGCATGCAAAGGCTTGTTAGCTTACAGGCCTGCAGGTGACAAATGCAAATTCTACATACCCGATTGTTTTAAATATAGCCCATATAAGCAGATTTTAGTCCTGTAGAGCCTGCCTGTTTTGCATAACCCATGAAACTAATCCCAACATCTGTTAGCTTTAGATAAGATTAACTCCAGAACTATAAAGACCCCAAACCACTCCTTTCCCACTGGATCTCACTGACCCAAATACTTCCCACCATGCACTGAGTGACACAACCTAGACTGGTAAGCCCCCCTCTGACACCTGTCTCCTGACTTCTGAATGGTGACCACCTCCACAGACTCCAGTCACATGTTATGAAGAACATGTCCTGTTTGAAAGTTTGGCAAAGCTGTATCCAAATAAAGCTTATATATATGCTACTGCCACCTTGTGGTCATATCATTGTTCTTCATCAGTCCCTAAATCCCTCAGACCTACAATGGTGTGGTAGGAATAAGAAGGGCTAGAAAAGTAGTTGACTGCCAGTAAATGCACATTCTGTCAGATGATTAGTTTTACCTATGCATACAGTACTTCTTTCAGAATTACTTCCAAGTAATTCTTTTCAGAAAAACAGACTAGGAAGATGTAGTCTAATGATCCATTCATTTTCTTCTCAAAATATAATGAAAGTATATATATATA
>NW_004567104.1:54804327-54830511 GCF_000260355.1 Condylura cristata | reverse complement strand
TTTTTCTATATATATATATATATATATATATATATATGTGTGTGTGTGTGTGTGTTAAATACACACACATATGTATGTGTATATAAATAATCTAGATAGATGGATAAATGGATAGCTAGGCACATGTTGATTCTTCAAAAATGAACACCTGTAACTTCATAATCAAATATTGCTTCAAGCTAAAATGTTATAAAAATAAAAAGGCAAGTATACAAATATGCACATTTTGTAATTCAGTCTTTAAATGATAAAGTAGCACAAAGTTGTTTTCACAGAAAAAGTAATTTTGTGAAATTTCTCTTTAAATAAAAAATTCACTCTTTTACGTTACCTAGCCACATGTTACAATTTAAAATTTTGTAGGTTATAAAGTATTTAATGTATATATTCTATGCTTGAACAGCTCTGAAAGACTTAAAATTCAGAAACTTTAAATTAGCATAGATAACATTTTCTTACATCAATTTCATGTGAAGGTTAAGGGCAGAAATGAAAAGCAAAGAGGGAAATAAAGTGTCTTTGGTCTTGTGAAAAGTGATATTAATAGAGCCATATTAAAATAGAGCAGAAGAGAGCTACTGCTTTACTGTCCTCTTTAAACAGTATCTGACATTGTACTGAACCAAATCACCAATATTCCAAGTAATGAACAGGGGTGAGAATGTCCTGTTTGAATGGACTAATAAAGGAACTTTTATCTTGTGACTTTCCCACTTGATCAGTTTACCTTGTGACTCCTTTATCGGAGGATTACCTCACCTTCCATTACCTCATCTTTTTTTCCCTCTCTTTAAGAATTCTCCAACTTGGTTTCTTCCTAAGGATATATTTTAAGTTTTCATCTAAATTTGTACCTGAAATAACAGCTACTCCCAAGTAAACATATTTAGATTTGCCTACTAAAAACAATTTATAATTATTAGTAAATGAAAAGAATCATCTTCCAGTATTTCCTTTCATAAACTATTTCTTTATATATGTGTGTGTGTGTGTGTGTGTATATAATATGTGTAGTTTATTTGGAACTTTATCACTCCATTGGTAAACATTTTCAAAAAACATTAAATCAGGGTAATTCAGTTTCCTGGCTAGGATCATTGATGTTAACATGGTAGAACTACTTGCCATCTAACCACAAAGCACAAATCCTAGATAAGAGAAAAATCAGTTGAAGAAAGGTGTAAGGGTTGAGATATGGTGGAGGTCATATTTTTGGTACCTGTTGATTTTTCACTAGAATCAGTTCAATTCCATTAAATGTACTATAATTTCCCCTTTTCCTTAAAACAATTTTAACTGTCCTTCTGACTGATACAGAAGTTAATAATAGGAAATCAGTTAGAAAAAAGCTTTAAGGAGTGTAGCTTTTAGGATTGATCATTATGCTGACTTGTTGAAAGGATAAATCACTTTTCATGTTATAGAATAAATTTCTAGATATACATAGGCTACAATGATAAACCAGTACAAATTGGCCTCTTTGTAATTCAAGAACAGTGGAAAATTGTTGGCAACTTTAGGAAAAGAAGTGTGAGAAGAATAGATGTTAGAATAGCCAAACTTATCTAAATTTGAGTCTGATAAGATGAAGTTAAAAGTTAGGAAGAAACTAGAGAACAAAATACTTTCTGCTAAAAAGAAATCAAATGTAATTATTCATGGGTAAGGTCAACATTTCAGACAGCACTTGAAAAGCTAACCAAAAAAAATCAAATTCCTGAATTCTAATAACAGGGATAGCACTTAAGAATTTTTTTTGTGAGCTAGTGAAAAACTAAGACAATGCTGAGAACAAAAATAATTGAAGACCAAATTCTGATATTGACTTTGCAGCTTGGAGAAATTACAGTACTGTTTGATATACAGCATGACCATATTTCTTTATTTGAAAGTGAAGATACTGACCAGAAAAGGTGGATACTACAGATTAATTGAAAGACATACAAAAGAGACAAATCCCCAATTTCCAATTAAGACCATCTGTTTTAGAATAATGCCTTTCCTGATTAAAGATGTCCTGAGGTAAAGAAGAAAGCCACCTCATTCCAAGTGGTGAATATTGAATCACAAACAAAATAAGACCTTGCATTAAGTGGAGATTATGATAAAATTTATAAGAGTAAGAAATAAAAATATAATACACATTTAAAAACAAAGGGTTTTGCCAAATACTCATCATTAAATATCTTCTACATTCCATTTCTACAAATTTGCTACATTTTAATGATGAAGCAGTGTTAACTATGTTTGGAATTCATTGATATCTTCAGTTCATGAGTCAGTGTGCTGATTTTGGGAAGAATATATCATATGGTAGATGTATTGCTGACCCATACTACATGGCACTGAAGAGTAAAAACTCTTAAACTGGAGTTGACAGTCTACATGAGTATATGCAGTTCTTAGTTGTCTGGTCGGATGGTATAATTTCTGGAAACACACAAGCAATTTTGTCACAGGACAGGGTGAGGAGTATCCAAGAGCTGTCAGCCTTGCCCACTCTATAGTTTCTGCCATCTCCAGCATCAATACAAAAAATACTTTAGTGTGTAACACCTTTAATGTAAAGGGGCTTTAATACAATTAGTGAGCAACAAAGGAAAGACAAAAATACACTTTCCAAATCAAGCATCAAAAGTTACCCATATCCTTGTGGGTAAATGCCCAGTCACACAGCAGTGGCTCAAGTAGAGCCTCTGAGGCCTGAAAACCTGATACAAGTCTAAATAAAGCACCTCCATAGAAGAAGGAACGAAGGGTGGAGGGAAGGCAGAAACATCTGGAAGGAAAATAAAATCAAAGTCAAGATAAAGGCTGTCATTGTTAACTTCCCCATGGGATTCTCACCCATGTCTGTTCCAAGTATTGTCTTCTGTGTCCCCAATGTCCCTTGCACAATTCCAAGGCAAAGAAGCAAGCACAACTTCTTCACATGTTCCTCTGCTCCATGTGCTTTATTTACCCAGGTCTCCTTCCTGCCTTCTCCTGTTATTCTCCTCCCTGCTCAACTTCATCCTTCCTGTGTGGGACAGGGAACCTTAACCCTTTGCTTTCCCTGGGGACCACCTTGTTGCAATTTGGCAAACTTTTAACAATTAGTGGGAAGTTGGGTAGAGTATTTTGAAATTGGGTATTTCAGATGGCCAAAGAAGCTGAAAAATTCATCCTACCTAAATTAAAAGAAGCAAATGCTTAGCCATTTATCCCAGATACCTTGAATTTCCTCCATAGTAATGCCAACACATTTGCTATGATTTCATATAAATAAAAACTATGCAAGAATTTAACATTATTTACTCAGTTTTTTTCATTTCACAGTAGAATTGATATTTAAGCAACTAATGCATAAACTAGCATTGCCAGCTTATTTTTTTTCCCTTTATTCTACTTATAATCATGGAGATAGTCTTCTACTACTCCAGCCACATACTCTTGTCTTAGAGTCTGCAGAACCTTACTAAAGAGATTGATGTAAATTCTTCCCCCCAACTGTTCAACTGTTGTACTTCTCATTTCCCAGTAACCTGATAACATGTGCAAAATATTTAGAATGACTTCCCTGACTGTCTAGAAACTGAAGACAAAGTCTTAAATCAACAACGTTCCCTATCCCTAGGCAGGATCAAAACTGTGCTATAACAGGAGATGAACTTGATCAGATGAGAAATTGCTTTGAACTTGATTGCAATTTTTTTAAATCTAAAACTAACAACAACAAAATCCAACATAGCACAGAAAATAATTAGTCGAAACACTCTTTACAACCTGTTCCTTAAAATATGCTCCACTCAGCAACAATAGCATTTAGAAGTCTGTCTAGGATCAGAGGATCTTAGTCTACCCAGAAATGAAAAAGAGATAGACAGAGCAAATGGGTAACAGGGCATCAAGGCCAGAGGCCAAATGGAAAGAAGGGACAGCCACCCAACTGCTCAGGCTGAGCCCCAGAAGTCCAGAAAACAAAGCCAAGGTATATAGCAATACGACACCCACACAATAAGGGCCTGCGGGCTACAGCCTAGCTGAGGACAGTGTCTATTAAGAGGACAGATCACTGTGTATTCTCACCTGCCCACATTGCAGAGACCTCAGGCTCTAGGAACAACAACCATGGGGTTTATTTTTCAAGCCAGGGAAACAAAGAGCTTACGTAGTATCCACAAATAGTGGATGCCTCACCCAGATAGCATCAGTGATGGCTGCCACATGTCACCAGAAATACTGGACAGCACTAGCCAGTAGTACTAGATTGTCATTACTGGTCCCTCAGAGATGCTGTCATAGACACCCAAACTGACAATGGCTGCTCCTTTCTTCAGGGGCTGGCATTATCTCTTTCCTCAGATTCTTCTAACCTTGGCTTATATCCTTTTTCAGGGTGCCCTCTCTCAAGTCTGATTTGGCCATATTTTCAATCTTTCAGCTAATTGGATGCCTAACAATCAACCCATAACACCTGATTGGTCCATTTCACTATCCAGGAAGTGCACTTTCCTTAAAGAGGGCTCTGAGGAGCAACTGCCACAGCTGACTTATGGTGAGAGGCCAGGTCCTGGTAGCAAAAGTCTGATTGGACATTTAGCTCCAATCAGCTCATAGCTCACACCTGAGTGATCCACTCCACATCCAAGAAGTACACTGTTACACAAAAGGTCTCTGAGGAACAACTGCCACCAACTGACAAAAAAGGCAATTACTGAGCTCTGAGGAACAAATCCCACAACTGACTTGTGGTAGAGCAGCAGGTTGAAAGAACATCACTGTTTCTGTCAGCTCCCACCACTGAAGGAGCTAGGTTCCAGTAACAATTAGCATGGCTAGCCAGCCCCTTTATCCCTTTATGGTTGCTAACATCGGAGTCAGAATATTCCTTTAAAAAAAAAAAAAAAAAACTTTCAAGATGGCAGGGCAGCAAGGAAGAGGAAAAGTGATTTTTTTTTTTTTTTTGGTCATACAAATTCTTGTTTCTGGGTAATTCACTAACCTGAGATCATGTACAAACTATTTCTAATAATTTACTTGACTATTAAGAACTGGAGAAAAAAGAAAAAAATCTTAAGGGATCATTGGAATAAGTCAATAAGGTACTTTTTTTTTTTTTTGAGTGACTAGTCAGACCATTTGTAGTCACCAAGAGTTTTTATTTTTTGCACATACCTACTTAAATTTTAATAAGAAAAGTATCCTACATAGCTATCAAGACCAATTCACATGAATAATCTCTTTCTCTCTCATTCTCTCTCTACATATATTCATGTATACATGTATGCACACACATGCATGCATATATAGACAGATTGATAAAATTATGTGTGTGTGTGATTTTGATGCATGCATGAAAGCATATTCTTATTTGAATGATCAATTCATTACCAGCATCCTATAGCTTTTCCTCATTCTTTACGTAGTTAACACTTAAATATTTTATAAGTAAATATAAGTAAAAGTTTTATCAAGAAGTAGAATAGAGAAAAAATACAATTTTGGAAAAAATAATAATACAGCTGAATAGATTAAGGGGGAATGAATAGTTTTCTCAGATAAAAGAATGAAAGAAACAACTATAGGTAGCTCTTGGCTGATCCAAAACAATGGGAGTAGACAAGCCTTGACTGATTAAGGCAGGCAATTTAGTGGTTTGGGATTTTGAGCTTTGACATTTCAGTGCCAATCATAACTAGGGAGTATGTACCCCAACAGCTGGGATCCTTATAATACCTTCAGGGAACAAACTTTTTTTTTTCCCTGCAAGAACTTAATCCCTACTCAACTACTTTCTGGGCCAAAGGTTTCTCTAAGGCTTTACAGAAAAACTCATACCTAAAAAAAAGGCATTTAACTGCCTTACCCATCCACCCCTTTTCAATTCCCTGTGACCTTTAAAAAGTTGGTTGCACATTCACTTATTTTATAAGTCACAGTAGGTTCAAATTAATCTTAGTGATAGACTGTTTTATAACTAGTTTAAGGAACAGCAGAGAATTTAAAAAGCCTTGTCACTATCTCTGTCATCACAAAATGTTATGTTCTGTACCTTACTATATTTACTTTATTTCTATAAGTTGATCTTATAAGTTACAGAAATTTTGTAAGTACACAAATGAAAAAGAAAACTTTTGCAATGTATAAGTAAAATCTAAGTGTAGGTTATTAAAAATAAACATGCAAAGTAAATTTTGCTGTCTATAATTGTACTTAAATAAGTAGAATCAAGCACATTTTATTTATATATTTTTTAAGATTTATTTATAAATACAAAACTGGGGTACAGGCCAAAGATTCAGGAGATACACCTGAGACAAAGTGGGGAGCAGAACAGTCCCACTGATGAAGTACATTGTTGAGGGGAGCAGTAGGCAGGTCAAGAGAGGTCTGCCAGGCCATGTTAATCACCTCCGGGGCTGAGGATTGAACTCTCACTAAAGTGGCTGAGGCTAGCTTGCAGTGCTGTGTCCTAATCTGTTGTACCACCACAGAGGGCCCAATCAATCCTATAAAGTAATTACTGTGAACGTTTTGCTTCAAAGGTAATGAATGATTGTTTATCCAAGTGTATTACCATTTCAAATTTCCTTTCAATGCTTACCTGGATATAAGTATTAGAGTGTCTTATCAATCTGCACTGTCCAGTGTTCTGCGGGTTTTCTTGTTTGTTTCACTTTTTTTTTGTAAAGGATTCCAAATATCCAAGTGAGTAAAAGAAACCTTTCTCCACCGATTGTTTTCAATCTTATGCATTTATTATGCATAGAGAAAATATAACTTAGGATATTTACTTTACCCAGTGTGTCTATCAGATCATCATGTTTCAAATTCAAATAAAATAATAATATGCATAAGTTTACCTAGATAAGTGAGTCAATATCTAAATAATTTATGTGTCTAAATTTAAATGTAGTATTACTAAAGCAATGTGTTATTTCAGTTAGGAGGTATATGGATAGCTAAAATACTTGATCCTGTACAAAGGCTTGGCTGATTCGTCCTCATTGAACTATACACTTTAGTTTTTAGTCTATAATCTGCAATATATTTGACTTTTCTATTTCCAGTATGTACACTTCATGATTCACATTGGGGATTTGTAAATAGACTGAGAGAGGAGGCATCTTCGTTCATAGAGCCAGAAAGTTTTAAAAGGTGAAACAATAAGGTAGATACCTTAACCTCAGGAGATAGACAAAAGTCACTTGAATATCTTTGACAAATATAAATGGATCCATCTGCCAATAAATAGGCAGCCTTAACTAGTAATTAAAGAAAACATTTCCTACATGCTCAGCTCAGTTTCTTTGGAGAATTTTTAATAACTACTTGGTCAGCCACAGGTAACTAAAAGTGTCAGTCATATAGCAGTTATATCAAATAATGCATGCTTTAATGTTGTTTTAAAAATCACTTATTTTGTTATCTAAATTGAAGTCAATTTCAATATTCCCATAAGAACTTATAATGAACAGCAATGACCATATGATAAAAGCAAAAAAAGTATAATTTAAAACATATAGACTGCTTCAATGGAAGTAATTGATAAATAAATTGGTTTTTGTGTACAATATAAATTGAACATATTGACTATAAACTACTTAATTTCATAAAATAGGAACATAAAGGCCTTGAAGAAGCAACTGAATGTAGACTTTGAAGAAAACTTGAATCTATTTTCAATCTCTCAAGAAAAATACAAGGGAGTTTCTAAAGTGACTTTCCATAAAGGGATACCCTTATGTATACATAGAAAAATCAGTCATTTTGTACTAAATTGAACAAAGATCTCTTTGTTTCTAAGTAAATGAGAACAAAATAGAAACTATTTTTAGTTTACAATTTGTCTCTATACAGAGAGTACAAGGAGAGAACAAATGAATAGACCATTCCAGATTGGCAGGTGGTACTTATGTTTTATTTGTTTTTATTGAAGTAACATTGTAAGTTTTTATTGACGTGTGCATCATTATAAATCTGCATATGTATAAACTACTTTAAGTGCACAGCTACAATTGATATGTATATATATATAAATTGTATATAAATTATATATATATGTATATATGGATGTAAAAATAAACTATATATATAAATATAAATAAACTATATATATATAGTTAATATATAAATAAACTATATATATATAGTTTGTTTTTACATCATTTTGTGTATTTTTCCATCTCATTTGCAATCCCCTTGGGCTTCCCATCGCCAAATTACCCATGTGTCATTACCGTAGTCCAGAGCATTTCCCTCCCCCCACTGTTTTTTATCCCATTCCCCACTCCAGCCCCACAAAATGTCTCTGGTGTATAGCTGTTCATCATTATTATTATTTCTCACCTGTTGCATTATACTCCTGCTATGAGAGACACCACCCGGTATTTTTCCCTTTCTTTCTGGCTTATTTCACTAAGCATGATCTTTTCAGTTCCATCCATGTTGCTGCAAGTGATATGTGTTTCTGTTTTTTTGGTTGCTGAGTAGTATTCCTCTGTGTATATGTACTACATCTTTTTAATCCAGTCATCCATTTTTGGGCATTTGGGCTGTTTACATGTCTTTCCAAAGCAGCAATAAACATGGGAATGCAGGTATCTTTTTGAATCAGTGTTTTTGTGTCTTTTGGGTAGATACCTAGAAGTGGTATTGCTGGGTCATAGGGAAGCTCCATATTTAGCAGTGGCGATAGTGGACACCCTTGTCTTGTTCCTGATCTCAAGGAAAAGGCTTTCAGCTTTTCTCCATTGAGGATGATATTGGCTGTGGGTTTGTCATATATGGCTTTTATCATGGTGAGGTATGTTCCTTTTGTTCTGAGTATTTTGAGGGGCTTAAACATAAATGGCTGTTGAACTTTGTCAAATGCCTTCTCCACATCTATTGATATGATCATATGGTGTTTATTTTTCTGTCGGTTGATGTGATAGATTACATTAATTGATTTTCTGATCCTTGTACTTCTGGGATCAAGCCCAGTTGGTCATGGTGTATTATTCTTTTAATGCATTGTTGGATTTTATTGGCCAAGATTTTGTTGAAGGTTTTTGCATCAGTGTTCATTAGGGAAATTGGTCTGAAGTTTTCTTGTGTGTGTGTGTTTTATTAGTTTTTGGTATTAGTGTGATGTTGGCTTCATAGAAAGGATGTGGTAGTTTTCCTTCTTTTTCAATTTTTTGGATGAGTCTGTGTAGAATAGGAACTAGTTTTTTTCTGGATGTTGGATAAAATTCATTTGTAAATCCATCTGATCCTGGGCTTTTATTTTGGGGGAAGGTTTTGATTATTTCTTCAATTTCCTTGCTTGTAATTGGTCTGTTTAGCTGTTCTATTTCTTCTTTATCTTTGGATGGTTGTAGAGTTGTAGGAATTTGTCCATTTCTGTTAAATTGTCCAACATGTTTACATATAGTTGCTCATAGTATTCTATCATTATCCTTTTGATTTCTGCTAGATCTGCTGTGATTTCTCCTCTTTCATTTATGATTCTGTTTATTTGTGTTTTCTCTTGTTTTTTCTTTGTGAGCCTGGCTAGTGGCCTGTCTATCTTGTTTATTTTTTCAAAGAACCAACTTTTGGTTTCATTGATTTTTTGGACTGTTTTCCTAACTTCCATTTCATTTATTTCTGATTTGACCTTTATTATTATTTGTCTTCTGCTGGCTTTTGGGTCATTTTGTTGTTCTTTTTCCAGTTTTTTAAGGTGGGGCATTAGGTTGTTTCTTTGAGTTATCTCTTGTTGCTTTATGTGGACCTGTAATTCTATATATTTTCGTATTATAACTGCTTTTAATGTGTCCCATAAGTTTTGGAGATTTGTGTCATCCTTGTCATTCTTCTCCAGGTATTTTTTTATTTCTTTTTTTATCTCCTCCTTGATCCAACGGTCCTCCAGTAGTGTGGGTTTCAGTCACCACGTGGCAGGTGGGTTTCTTGTCTTCCTCATATGGCTTATTTCTAGTTTGATTCCTTCATGGTCAGAGAAAATAGTTGATATGATTTCGATCTTAGTGTATCTATTGATATTTATCTTGTGACCCAATATGTGGTCAATCCTAGAGAATGATCCACGTGGGTTTGAGAAAAATGTGTACTCAGATGTTTTGGGTGCAGTATTCTATAGATGTCTGTTAGACCCATGTTGTCCAGGTCCTTGTTCAGAGCTTTAGTATATTTGCTTATTTTTTGTCTTGTTCTGTCCATTGTGGTGAGTGGTATGTTGAAGTCTCCTACTATGTTTGTATTTTCTCTGATAAATGTTTTCATAGATGACAGAAGTTTCCTGATATATTTTAGTGCGCCTTCATTTGGTGCATATATGCTGATGATTGTTATGTCTTCTTGTTGTATTGTCCCCTTAATCATAATCTAGTGGCCTTCTGTGTTTCTTTTAACCTTTTTTAGTTTGAAGTCTCTTTTATCTGATATAAGTATAGCTGTTCTTGCCTTCTGTTTTGTTCCATTTGTTTGTAGAATTGTTTTCCATCCTTTTATTTTCAATCTGTTTTTATATTTTACAGTTACATGTGTTTCCTGCAGACAGCAGAACATTGGGTTCTGTTTTTTAATCCATCCTACAACTCTGTGTCTTTTTTATTGATGAGTTTAAGCTATTTGCATTTAGAGATAATATTGATATACTGGCACCTACACTTGCCATTTTGGTCCTTTTGTATTTTTATTCCTTGGTTTGAACTGTTCTTGTTCATTCTTCTGTTAAATTTGGTTTGAGGGCTTCTTGTACTATTTTTTGGAGTGGGGGTTTAGTCATGACGAAATTGAAGAATTTCTGTTTGTCTGAAAATGTCTTTATTCTTTCTTCATAGAGGAAGGAGAGCTTCATAGGATAGAGTATTCTTGGTTGGCATTTAATGCTTTGGAGTTTGTTGAGAATGTCCCTCCACTCTCTTCTTGCCCTTAGTGTTTCTTTGGAGAAGTCTGATGTCAGGTTATTTGTGTCTTCCCTCTTGTCATTCTCATTATCTTTTCCTTGTCTTGTATTCTTGTGTCATCATGGTAGCTTGGTGTTCTTCTTGCTTCTTGGATGTCTACTTTCATATTCTTCTTCATATTAGGGAAGTTCTCTTCTATTATCTCTGTAACTATTTTCTGAATTCCTTGGTCTTTCTCTTCACCTTCTGGGGTACCTATAACTCTGGTATTTCCTTTCCTAGTGGTGTCAGATAGCTCTTGAAGTGTTTTTTTTTTTTTTCATTTCTTTTCCTTTTTCTTTCTTTTTTCTGTTTTAATTATCTTTATTTCTGTATCTTCGAGGGAGCTGATTTGTTCTTCCATTTCATCTATTCTGTTTTCATTATTTTCCCCAGCATTCATTATCTCCTCTAGTGGCCTTTTCATCTCCTGCATTTCTTCTATTTCTTTTTTTAATGTCTCACTTTCTTTCTTCAGTTCATTGATTGCTTGTCTCATACAATTTTTTTTTCTTTTTCATTTCTTTCATTTATTTCCTTGTTTGCATTCTTCATCTCCTTGATGGCTTGCCTCATTTCATTTTTTTGCCTTCTCCTCTTCTTTTTGTTTGTTTATCATGATGATTCTGAATTCTGTATCTGGTAGGCTGAGTAGTTCTTCTATTTCTTTGGTGGTTTCTGCTGATTGCTCTTTTTGTGGTGAATTTTCCCCCTGTGGACTTGCTTGAATATTTGTTTATCTTCTTTTCCCTGTCATGTATTTTCTAATACTTTCTATTTGTTGAGACACGGTGTTACTATTATTGACCGGCATTCTGTCTGGATGTTCTTTCTGAGATGGCAGAGGGGCTTCCAGACACTTCATTTGTGGAGGGTATTCTGAGCCTTTTTTTGTTTCAATATCTCCTGTTTTTCCAGCCCCTAAGGTGTAGAATTATGTCTGTCGCTTCTGCCAGTGACAATCAGGGATCTCTTATGGTGTTCAGCTTCTTCTGGTAACTCATTGAGTCCTTGTCTCTGGGAGGTGCCTGTTGACCTTTATAGCCTTCTGATGCCCCAGAATTCCTCTATGCTTGGATGCAGCCGTGGGAGGTGGAGTTCATTAGGAGTGTTGTAGCTGGGTCTGTGGTTGAGCCAGTCACTGGTTTTGTTGATTTTCTGAGCACTGTGAGCCTTGCAAAGCAGTGCCTTACTGGCTCACAATCTTCCACCCATTGCTGTTCAATAACACCTTGAGTCCTAATTCTGTGCACCCCCCCCCCCCCTTATGCAGGCTGCCAGTCCTCCCTCAAGGCCTCCAGGGCTGTTTGTACCCACTTAGCACAGTCTCTCCCTGAGCAGTCTTTCCCTACCACTTTTGGGAATGTTAATGGGCCTGTTTTTGATTCAGTCTGCCCCCCCCCCTTCATCTCATGGGCTTTGTGAACTTGCTGGCCCCTCCTTATTGACTAATGCCAGGAACAAGCCTTCAGGCCTATGCTGTGGGAGTGGGTGAAAGGGTAGCAAGCCTTGCAACTGCCCCAGTCAAGGGATTATCAGATTTTCCTCCCCACCTCCTGGGCTCTATATGTCCACTTGCACAGTCTTTTCCCACAGCTTGGGGTCCACTCACTGGAATGAGCAGGAAGCCACGGTCTAGGCTCTGGAGCCTGGGTGCTCACCTGGATCTGATTTACAGGGTTCCACTTATCCTGTTTGTGGTGCTTGCGGATAGGAGTTCCCTTATCGGAACTCCCCAATAGCCAATTCTCCCTCAGTTGTCTTCCTTATAGTGAGTACAGGGTGTTCATTTGGGTTGAAACTCATAGCACATAAGTCTATAGTCCGTTTTTATATATTCCCATGCACCAGCAGCTTTTGGTGTTTTTACTCTGCTGCCAGTTCCTGAACTGAGCCGTCAGTGGCTTTGCCTAGCGCCTAGGTGCTCCGGTGGTGGATTGGAGGATCATATCTGCAGTCTTTCCTCAGCCTGGGTTCCACTCACCAAGCTGAGGCATCCCCCTTCACCACAGGGTCTTTAGCAAAGGGCAAAGTAGCTGCTGCAGACCGCCACACTTCCTAGAGCCCACACATTCCCAGGACAATGCTACAATTTTAATTATATTCTTCACTCTACAATTGACCACTTGTACCTGATCCCCCCAACTCCTTCCCCCTTGTATTCTGGTAATACTAAATTGTTCTTATAGCCTGAAAGTTTATTTTTATTTTGTTTCATTTAGTGCTTCAGTTTATTTGGTTTCTTTACATATCACGTATGGGTGAAATCCTACTGTATTTGTCTCTTTAACTTATTTCATTGAACATAATACCATCTCAGTTCTTTCATGTCATCACAAATGGCAAAATTTCATCTTAGTTTTCACGGCTGAGTAATATTCCATTGTGTATGTTTACCATATCTTCTGTTTCCATTCATCTTTCAACAGGCATTTAGGTTATTTAGAGCTATTGGAATTATATATGTTATTATCAATATATAAAATGTTGCAATGACTGCATAATGCACATATCTCTTTGAATTAGATTTTTTTTTTTAAAAAAATAACAAGCTGGGATAACTAAATCAAATGGGATTTCTAATTGCCTGGGTCTAGTTCTTGAGTTAACCTTTGTCATAGCCTCTTGATGAACTCCTCCAATAAGTATTATTACTATTTTGACTTTTAACAGAATAAATTATCACATGCTTATGATTTTACTAATATATCTAAAAATTCTTTGTAAAATATCTCCATTTTCTTTTAAGACTTTTATTATTTATCTTTTTATATTTAGATATTTGACATATGTTGGATTGATATTTGTATATAATGGGAGGTAAAGGTATAAAAGTTCAATTTTTTTTTTCACATGTGGCAAAAATTGTGTATTCTAGCACAATTTGATGAGAAGACGGTTCCTTACCTTTTGAATTCATGTTATTAATGCCCTAGAGATGTAATAAAATGTCACAAACTGAAAGATAGTTATTGAAGCATATCAGATGGAGATTGATTTAGGTGCTTAAAAGTTTATGACATATTAAAAATTTTATTATACTTCTGTACAAAGAAATAATAAATATGTAGACATAGAGAAGCATATGTAAAGAACTTTTCTGAAATTCAGATTAAATCATCTTAACAAAATGAGAATTAGTGATAATCCTCTCTCCACTTACATTTAGTTTAAAATAGAAAGACAAAGGATACAATTTTAAAATTTAAAAAAATAATAATTCTCTACACATGTAATCAAGATAGAATTTATGAGTACTTATTTTACTTAGTAATTTATCATTTATATATTTTCCAAATTCTTAGTAGGGTTATTCTCCCTAGCTGGTTTAAAATCAAAAGCCATAGGGTAACTGTTAATACAATATATATTTTTCAAATTATGTGTAGTATAAAATATAATTTTTTCAATATACAAATGTGTATTTATAGATAAAATTAAACTAAATGAAAAATCAGTAAAGAAAATAATGATATACTGTATTATGTGTTCACTTGCTCCATGTTTTTTCCCTGCTTTCATACTCCATTTAATTAGGTCTTGGCCATGTTATCCACCTTGTCAGTCAAAGTTAAGGGTAAATTGTCACATTCAGATATTTTCACATTCAGATATTCTCACACTGGAGCAGAAGCTTTGGATGTTATTGTATATTTTGATAGGGGTCTACTTGCTCAACTCCCCAATATTGAGAACTCCAAATTCTAGAGAGTGATTATGCCTGCAATGTGGATTTTAAAATGAGTAGTCACACAGAAATGAACCCAACAGAGTCAGAGTAAAATCACAAACTTATACATCAGGAATAAGAAATAAGTATATTTTGTTAGAAAACACTGAGATATGGAGTAATTATCACAGTAAGGACTATCAGACAAACTAAAACTGTAAGTTCAAAGTAAATATAGTCAGCTAACACAATAGAATATGCTCATCTTTACTCATTAAATAGAACTTAGAATAGCAAATGTGTTCTATACATAATATTTAGATTATCAGATTAGTTAGGATTTATAAACGATGTTGACAAAGCTCTCACAAAATCAAGTATTCTCAAATATTTGATTTCCTATGGAAGTTCTAAAGTACAGTCTGTAGGTGCTAACAATTCTACGTATTTTACGTATATAAATTCAAAAATACAAAAAAAAAATGGTTGAAGTGATACCATTGAATATTT
Organism: Condylura cristata; assembly: GCF_000260355.1. Lineage (NCBI taxonomy): Eukaryota > Metazoa > Chordata > Mammalia > Eulipotyphla > Talpidae > Condylura > Condylura cristata. Next base: position 54,815,412 of record NW_004567104.1, on the reverse strand, counting down.
AAAATATTTTTCAAAAAATAAGCAGAATTAATTGAAGAAATAAAATTAAATAATAGTTTGGTTATTTAATAATAACCAGAGTAGGCAATCATACCATTGAAAAAGAGGTAGTTACTTCATATGTGAAAGAATATGTAAGTATATGCAGTTAATTTTAAAAATCATTGTATAACAGTTTTCCAAAAACATTTATTTTACTCTAAGAATTTCTGGTGTGCAGAATCCTATAAACTATGTGAAAATACCTTAGAAATAATGAAATGTTACTATATTTGGGAAATATTCCTGTGATGCTGCTAGTGCCACAGTTAAAGTTTACTTATTACTATTTGCTATTATATATGAATATTTATGCCATATTATGTATTATTTGCATGATTAGAAAACCTAGTCTAAAAGTAAAATTAAATTAAAATCTTTAAACAAAGTTTGAGCTAACTTGATCAATTTGGATCTCACATCAGCGTGCTCACTATCCTGGACCCATGAGACTCTGCCGCCACCTGTGGCAGAAAACATAAATTGAAGATAAAAACAGTAAGAAGATGAACATTAACAGAGACAGATTCTGAAACTGAAAATATGTAGTTGCTATTTCAGCAAGTTGCCTAGAATCACGTGGTAACTAGACTTTACATTGAATACGAATAAATATTTTTACTGTTTTTTTTTTTTTGCATTTCAAACACTACATGCCCCTCAAGTCAGATAGCATATTGTAACTCACAACTGACCTTTCATTAATAGCTTCACAATTTTTTTAGACTAGAAATCTTGCTGCATTATTGATTTTAAGTAATAATAATAAATCCTTAGGACTTTTTGCTTTTTGCTTCTGGGTTTTGATTTCACATGCAAATAAATTTCATGTTTGAACTGGTCAGATATAGTCAGTTAAGAAGAGACATTTAAGCAGGTGTTTGCCTATAGGCAGTTGGCATCTCTCGCCTTATTTCTTTTATCCCTCAAGGCTAGAATCCCCAGGCCCTGTTGAGTCAGATTAAGTTACCTTAGAAAAATTTCAATTTTGTGTACCCTTCACTGACAGAAACATGAGTAATGAATAAAAGGAACCACAGGGAGTAGTTTCAAGCTTCAGTGTCTGTCGTGGGAAGAATTAATCACAAATTATTAGATACAGGAACATAATTTTTAAAACTATGATTTAAAAAGGGCACAATCAGCTAATTGAAACCAAGAAGATAAATGCTCAATGTGTAAAGTGAAAATCATAGCAGAAACTGTTCATTACAGATTTTTTCTCCTGTGACTTGAAATATTCCCAGGAAGTAATAATGCAGGAAAACAAGAATAAAGGTAAAACTGATGAAGAACAAATGAAGAAAAGAAATCTCAAATAGAAAATAATAATAATAATGAACAACTATATACCAGAGGCATATTACAGGGGGTGGAATGGGGTATGGGATAAAAAATGTTGGGAGGAGGGAAGTGCACTGGACTATGGTGACGGCACAGGGGTGATTTGGTGATGGGAAGCCCACGGAGATTACAACTGAGATGGAAGAAGGCACACAATGATGTAAACATAAACTATTATAGTATTTTTTTTAAATTCTCAAATATCAAAAAACAGAAATGATGTATCTGAGTAGAAGAATTATAGAAAACACATTTATTATGTAATCCATATCATGAATTTATGAAGGGCAATATGAAATTGTGCATAGAATCTAAGCATATTTCTATGTACCTCTCTCCTAGAGAGAAGATCAGAACCCAAATTTGAATCAAACTTCTACTTTTAGAAATGTATTTTGGGATGCTAATTTTTGCTCCCCAGGATTTCAACTTGAGTGTTCAGGATAAATAATATTGACAGTGCTATACTGGCAATATCTTTGTTATAACTGAAAAGAAACAATATAATGCTTAGTTGAAAGTAACAAAAGTTGAAAGTAACAAAAGTAAAAAAAGAAACAATATAATGCTTAGTTGAAAGTAACCTATAGTACCACCTTAGCATAAATCTTAGTAGCTTAAAAATATATACTTATGTTTTCTGTGGACTAGAAATCTGGGCAGTCCTAACAGTTCTTATAATTTAAGGTCACTCAAAGGGCTACAATTAAAGTGTGATCCCCAGCTAGGTAGTCTTCATTAGTCTCCACTGGGGAAAGATCTACTTTCAACCTCACTTAAGTGATTATTGGTATGATTTAGTTCTTCAAAAGATGTTGAGTGGAGGATGTCAGTACCTCGATAGCTGCTGGACAACTGCCCTCATTGTATCACCACATATGCTTCTCCAACAGAGCAATTTGTCAAACTCACTAAGATTGTCTTCTAGCATATGGAAGTTACAATCTTCGTTAGCAATCATGGAAGTGACATTGTGTCACTTTTGCTATATTTTATCATGGAAGTGACATTATGGCACTTCCATGGACAGGGTAATTACAAAATGGCTTGAGATCTAAGCAGTAAAGATCATTGTAGATTATTTTAAAAGTCTGTGTACCACAGAATTTTTCATAATAAAAGTGACTTTTGTTATTCTTAAAAAATATGTAGTACCCAACCAATCCATTAGTGGTTGTCCTCAATAAATTTACTAAAGAAAATATATATTGGCAATTTTGATTTCATTAAGAAAAATATGTCATTGATAATAAAATATATTTTGGGGGCAGAGGAACAAATCTGTCTTTGTTAGTCTTTTTTTAAGATTTATTTATGCATACAGAACTGGGGTACAGGCCAGAGGTGCAGGGGAGGTGAGAGAATTCAACAGAAACAGAGTGGAAAACAGAACAGGCAGATTGGTGAAATACACTGCTGAGGAGAGCAGCAGGCGTGAGACAGGAGAGGTCTGCTGCACCATGTGGGCCACCTCTGCGGGCTGGGAATTGAATTCTAACTGAAGTTAGATTGCTTACAGTGCTGGGCTTTAACCCATTGTGCCACTAGGGAGGGCCTAGTTAGTCTTATTTTCCTGAAAATTTCTTTGAGACATTTTTTTTATGTCTCTGTTGTAATTAGTTGTTATGAAACGTTCTTTTACCAATAAAATAAAATTGTCAGTGGTAAATGATAAAATTATATTTTGAATTTATTACAGCACCGAAACTCCCTCTCAGTACTTTTGTGAAAATAAGAAAAAAAAATGGGGCTTATCAAAATATTTGAAATTGTTTTCATCTCATGTTGCTAATCCTGATTAAAATACTTAACCTCAAATTTCAATAAAATAATAAAAAAATAGAAAAAAAATGTTTAAATATGTCCACATTTTTAAACCTCACAATGAACTTCTTTTTCCCACACCTTTGATCATTTTAGTTATTTACAAATCCAAATGACAACTAATGTTATTAATGAAAAGGGGTAAGGCTGTCTAACATTTGTTCTTTAGAAACATTTTTTGTCTTTTCTTTGTCTGTGATAACAATAGCTAGACAGACAGCTACAACTCTTGTAGAATTTGCTACTAAATGTAGGATTTTAACTCCTAGTGTAATGTTTTAGTTACTTATGAATCTTCTGAAACCTAAGATTACAAAGCAGGAAGAAGTAAATGAAAGTTGCAATCTGTTGCATAACAGCACCCAAATAACTCCAATGGATCCCACATAAGAACATTTTGTGAAAACAAACCTTAGTAACATGACATCACCACCTATGATGAGAAGGACAAAATATATACACATTTAGTTTCCTGGGCTACCATTTTACCTAAGGAGATCTAATTAGATCAAAAATGGAAGAAAAATTCCTATGGATATGAAAATCTGTAATTTCAAAACCAATGCAGATGGAAGGGCAATTAAAATATATTGAATGAAATGGAAACAAACAAAAAGTATACCATAAATTCAAGATGTGTGTTTTAGAGCAATCAGGCAAGAGAAAGCTGTAAAACAAATTCAGATTGAAAAAGAAGAACTAAGGTTATAGTTATTTGCAGAAAATCCCCCCCAAAAAAAAATCAAGGGGAAAAAAATATCAAAGTGGCAGGATACAGAAAAAAAGCCATACATTTTAGCTGCCTTCCAGTATACACACAATCAACTTAGAAAAAGAAGAAATTAATAAAGCTATCCCATTTACAATCTCACATTATAAAAATAATTAGATAGGCCCTCCTTGGTGGCACAATGCTTTAGGATGTAGCACTGCAAGCTGGCAGCAGCTGCTTCAGTCAAAGTTTGATCCCCAGCACTGGAGGTGATCCACATGGCACAGCAGGCCTCTCCTGACCAGCCAGCTCCTCCCATCACAGTATACTTTGTCAGTCTACCTGGTCTTCTCCCCACTCTGTCTCTGGTGAATCCTCTGCACCTGTGGCTTTTACCCCAGTTCTGTATGCATAAGTAATACATAAATCTTTTTAAAAATAGAAAAAAAAAAAAGAAATGGAAAGATGTCCATTGTTCATGGATAACAATCATCATTGTCCGAAGAAATTTATTTAGTGGAATCCCTAAAATTTCCAGTGAAATTTTAAGAAATAGAACAAAGACTGCTGAAATTCATGTGAAACCACAAACAGCTAAAGCTCTCCTGACTAAAAGGGGAAAAACGGGGGTTTCAAACTATATTATGTCATAATCGTAAAGACAACATGGTAATGGAACAGAAACAGGAACACAGGACAATGTAGTAGAATTGAGAGCCCAAAAATAAAGCTATATACTTACAGACAACTAATCTGTAACAAACTAGTATATACACTGGAAGAAGAGCCTCTTCAGTAAATAATGTAAATTGGACTGCAACAAAAAAACAAATGGAACTAGACCAGTATTTAATGTCATCCAAGAAATCAACTAAAAATGGATAAAATATTTGAATTTAAAGGCTGAAACCATAAAATACATTAAAAAATATTCTGTGGTATAAAATTCAGAAACATCTTTGCATACTTATCTCCAGAAAGAGGGAATGCAGAGGATATAAGTAACCAGACTACATCAAACTCAAAAGTGTTCTGTATAGCAAAGAGATACCCTACTGAATAGTGTAAAATATTTGCAAGGGACTAATATAAATGATCTTATGAAGGGCACATGCAACTCAACAAAAATAAAACAAGGAACCTGATCAAAAATATAGGCAGAAGAGCTATATAGGCACTTCTCCAAAGAAGACATTCTGATGGCCAACAGACATACGGGGTTAAAAAAAAAAAAATGTTCGGCCCTCCATGGTGGCGCAGCGGGTTAAAGCACTGAACTGAGAAGCTAAAGCCACGTCCGCATGAGTTCGATTTCCGCCTGCCCCGGAGGTGACCACATGGTGTGGCAGACCACTCCTGACCCGCCCACTGCTCCCCTCAGCAGTATACTTCGTCGATCTGCCTGTTCTGCTCCCCAATCTGTCTCTGATGAAGCCTCTCACCGCCCCGAGTCTCTGGCCTGTACCCCAGTTCTGTATGCATAAATAAATAAATCTTTAAAAAAAATGTTCATCTTCACTTAAAATCAGTAAAATACAAATCAAAACTGCAATGAGATACCATTTCACACCTGTGAGGAGAGCCTCTATAAAAATAATAATAATAATAAAATACTGGAAAGACAGGCATTGCCAGGGTGTGGAGGAAAAAAATCCTGTTACTCAGTGGAAATGTGAAATGGTCCAGCCCCTGTGGAAAGAAGTGTTCAGATACCGAAAAAAATAAAAATGGATTCACAATATGACCCAGTAACTCCACTTCTAAAAGTGCCCTCAGCCAACATAAAAACACTGCACTTCGAAGTATCATAGCAGCACTGTTTACAATAGCCAAAATATATAAACAACCTAAATATCCTAGAACAGAAGAATGGATCAAGAAAATATAAGAAATAGATAGACAGACAGACAGACAGATAGATAGATAGATAGATAGATAGATAGATAGATAGATAGATAGATAGATAGATAGATAGATAGATAGACAGACAGATACAGATTTATCTAGGTAGCTGTCAATCTATACAGCAATTGGAAAAAGATCAGTTCATGCCATTTGTGGCAACCTGTATGGAATTGGAAAAGATTATCCTAAGTGCTGTGAGCCAGGACAAATAAAGTACACACTGTATGGTTTAATTTATATGTGGATTTAGAAAAACAAAGAATCAAAGACAGACTTCAAAACTAGCCATTGGTTTCTGACCATAACTATCAGAAAACACAGTGGACTATGATTTTGGTGGTTGGGAAAACTATGGTAACCATGCTTGAACAAAGAAATTCTATATAGTGGAAAATCTATCTGTCTATCTATCTATCTATCTATCTATCTAGCTATCTATCTATCTATCTATCTATCTATCTATCTATCTATCTATCTGATGTAAAATGATGGCAACTCATTAATTAAAAAAGAAGAAAAAAAGTCAGTGATAGTGGCAATTTGTTGCCATTTCATATACTGCATATAATCAAATACCCTACATGTTAAAAGCAAGATTTTATAGGTTTATAGGTTAAAGCACAGCTCTAAGAAGCTAAAGCCACTTCAGCATGAGTTTGATCCCTCCCAGGAGGCGATCCACATAGTACCGCAGACCTCACCTCACCCTCCCAACTGCTCCCCTCAGCAGTGAACTTCATCAGTTGGCTTGTTCTGCTCCCCACTCTATCTCTGGTGAATCCTCTCACCGCCCCTACACCATTGGCCTGTACCCCGGTTCTGTATGCATAATAAATAAGTATTTTTTAAAATAATTATGGGCAAATATTTTATAAGGCTAATTGAAGGAAATAATTTACTATATATTCTAATCAGCTTATTTTTCTTCACAAAATATCATAGACTGAATGGCTTACACAAGTGAAAATTTATTTTCCTACAGTCTGGAGGCTAGAAATCCAGCCAATTTGATTTCTGTTGAAACCTCTCTTCCTGGCTTGCAGATGGCTGCTGTGTCCTCACAAGGCCTTTTCTCTGAGCATATGGGTGTTAAGGGAAAGGGGGAGAGAGAGAGAGAGAGAGAGAGAGAGAGAGAGAGAGAGAGAGAGAGAGAGAGAGACTGCTTATAAAGCTACTAGTCCTATCAGAATAAAATCATATATGTTAATCCCCCTCCAAATTCATATGTTGAAATTTCAACTCTGAATGTGACTGTATTTGGAGAAAGGGTCTTTACATTTTAAGGTTAAATATGGTCTTAAGTCTGGGACCCTAATCTGAAAAAATAAGTATCCATATAAGAAAGAGATATCAGAGCATACCCAAGAGGCTATGTGAGTACACATGGAGGTGAAGGTGAAGGTTAAGGTTACCTACAAGTCAAAAAAAGAGGTCTCAGAATGAAACCTACATTGTCAGCAACTTGATCTTAGACATTCCAGTTTCATAGCTCTAAGGAAAAAGCTCTTGCTGTTTAAGTCACCCAGTTTGTAATATTTTGTTAAAATAGCTAGAAAAGATTAATCAACATCCTTATGACCTCATTTAACTTCATAACTTTGTACCTACAAATACAATAGATGTAACTTTTATGGGGCTGCAGTTCATTCCTTAGCACTATACAAACTGCAAAATGCATGAAGCAAAATTAGAAGATTGATTCATATTGTATCAAATGAAATCATCTGAGAAATATTCTATAAACAAAATGATATTACTACCTATAAACTTAGAAGATATTTTTTGAATAGTTTAGTAAATAAAAAGCACTGAGAAATTATACATAACTGCTACAAATCAATATTAAAAGACCAATGGCTTAAATGGTAAAAAAAAAAAAAAAAAGGTTCAAAAGATATAAACAAGAATTACTAAGCAAGGAAACACAAAGGCCAATAAACGTATGAAAAGACGGCCATTTTGTATTACTATAGGGAAATGCAAATTTTGAAAACACTGACATTCTTTTCATATACAGGTGGTTAACAAAATAAAAATGAATCTGGCATTATCTAGTATCTGTAGCTGTTAAGGAGAAATTGACCTCATACTTCTTTTGTTGAAGAATATATTGGTAAAACTATAGACTAGAATTTCCAGTTTTTTAGGGTGATGGAACATATGCATATTCTGTCATCTTTCCTTTACACTTTTTTTTTAAAGTTTTATTTATGCCTAAACAACCGGGGTACAAGCCAGAAGAATGGTGAAAGGATTCACCAGAGACAGAGTGGGGAGCAGAACAGGCCCACTGTGGAAGTGAACTGCTGAGGGGAGCACTGGGTGGGTCAGGAAGAGGTCTGCCATAATATGTGGATCACCTTTGGGGTGAGAATAGACACATGCTGAGGTGGCTTTAGCTTTTTAAGTGCTGTGCTTTAGCCCACTGCACCACCAGGGAGGGCCCCCTTCCATTACGCTGTTATTATATAGTCACTGAAATTTTCTTACCTATAGATTGTGTTACAGGGTACACCAGTGTAAATTGGGTTGCCTGTCTGTGGGTATTCACACACACACTTTCGATTCAATCGTATTATGGACACACTTAAAAGGTTAAATAATGGATTTAATTATAAGGAGAAAGGTAAAGTAATAACCCAGGGAAAGAGGGAGAGAAACACAGGTTAACTAGGATGTCCTACCAGTTCTGCTGACTTGGACTCCACCGGCATGCTGAAAACCAATTGAGAGCAAAAATGATCAGCTGTGAACCACCAGGTCAAGTCCCCCCAGAGCCCACATGTCTGGTTTTATCCCAACCTGGCTGCTCAACTCTGCCCTCATGTCCTGGCATGGTACTGATGGGATTTGGAGTTCCAGCATCTGGAGTGGGGGCGGAGTCCATGAAACCTGTACCTGTTACAATAGCATTCCAAAATTACCCTGAAATACTGTTTGTAGGAGTGAAAATTGGGTCTAAGTGAAGTATCTCCACCAGTAATGAAATAATGAATTTATTTAAATTGTGGTTTATTTTTGCAATGGAATGCCAATAGAATTTAAAAGGGTGAATTAAATTGATATAAAACAATATATACTTTTAAGAAGAATAGTGAAGATAAAAACACAGTAAAATAACAATACAATTCACAGGAAGTGAGCCTGAATAAGATAAACTTTACATAAATTTCTGTGAAAGCATAAGATATAAAGATTTTGGGACCTAATAGTGTGAGTTTATCTATTCCTACCTTCCGACGCAAACTTGAAGGGTTATATTTTATTTTTTTAGGCTAAAAGATTTTTGCACCAGTACAATAGGGTGAATAGAAGTGAGGATAATATCTGTGCTGGATTCAGATTAGCTTTTCATTTGACTGACTGGAATTTACTAGCAGCACAAATACTTAATAGGAGGGTCCAGGCAGCCAGCTCCTGTCCTTGGGACTAATGGAGTTCAGAAAGCAAAGGTGATTGGTGGATACTGCCCTTGGTTTCTCCAGATGAATGCTTGATCATATTCAAGATGTTGCCTTAGCTATGCTGTAATGGTCTGATCTTTCCAAATGGATCATTTCTTATTTATGTTTGACCCTGATGATTTAATGAATTATTTTTGCATATAAAATATGTTCAGAGATACTGATTCTTCAGAGTCCTAAAATATTCTTATATACTTGAAATGAAGACTAGGATTGATGGGCTTTTGGCTGGCCAAGTGGATGAGCAAGAGAGCTAGGTTACTACTTCAGGTTTGTGCCGACAGCTGCTGGCGGCTGGAGAAGATCTTCGGCAGAAGATCTGGCTATTTGAAGGGAGTTTCTGGGCTTCCTGGAGAGGCTAGTTACACTTTATTTATTTATTTTATTTTTGTTTGTTTATGCTTTTAAGAGGTGGGGTTTAGGCCAGTGGTGTAGGGGGATTGAGATGATAGAGTATTCACAAGAAACAGAATGTGAAACAGAACAGGTAGATTTACTGGAGTCTAAACTATTTTGCCCCTACCAGGAATTCAGTGAACAGGACAATCTGAAGTGGTCATTCAGAAAGAGATGAGTATTTCCATTATCAGTATTAATATAATTTAAGTTACAGGCCTGATTCCAGGACATGCTACTTCAAATTACTCTTCTTATGCTAAAAGTTTTATCATTGTCACCTGTATAACTAAAACACTTCTGCAATTTCTCATTTTAAACCTAGCATTCTGCTTACCACCTGGTGGCATAACTCATTTTTAGCCTGCCACTAACTTCCTGAATCTGTTTATCAACCTTGATTCCTCTTATAGCAGTGATAAGAACACATTATGCAGATGTCTTGAATTACTTGAAGTTCTAATTGACAGAACACTTGAACTTGACTGAGAAGATAAACATTAAATAAATTGTATTTATACCTTTGCTTATCTGCTATTTGCATTTTTGTAAATGTTTACAAAAGAAAAATCTCAACTATTGAATAGCTTTTTATGTAAATTATGGAGCCTACTTGTTATCGAATTTCAAATATGAGTTTGAAAACTTTTTGCACCAAAAATTTCAAACTTTCATAGGCACCTGACTGTATTTATTTTTCTTTTCATTTGAATATGTTTGTAACTACCTTTTTAACCATATATTATATACTTAAAAAATTAACAAGAACAGAGTTGAAATATTTTACCTCTATATTAAAGACAAATTTTGTATTGTTTAAGTTGTCACATGCACATGCTTGTTCATGATTTTAGATTCCTATCAAATCTTGCTGTAATAATTTCAACAAAAAATTTTTAGGAAATTTAACAAATAAATCATATTTTTTCTGAAGATAATTATGAGTAAATAAATATTATTTCATCTATGTGTTATTGAGTAAATATATAAATTGAGTAAATATATAAATTGATATCAACTTTAATGTATATCCCTGAAGATATTTCCCAAATATTTGAAGCAACTTTTGTTTTTGTTGATTTTTATATTTACCAATCAAGTATTTTTATTAACCATTATTATTGTTTTCAACATTTATAAGCATGATGTTTAATCTTTAATTTATGTAAAGATTGCCTGCCTTAATTCCTAAAATTAATATAATGAAAAAATCAGTCAATCAGTGAATTAATCACAGCATTACCCTACCACCATTTTATCAGGTCTATCTTCTTTGTTTTAATAATTTTTTTTTAAAGATTTTTATTATTGGGCCCTCCCTGGTGGCGCAGCGGGTTAAAGCACTGCACTGAGAATCTAAAGCCACTTCAGCATGAGTTCGATTCCCGCCTGCCCCGGAGG
>NW_004567104.1:54796894-54802771 GCF_000260355.1 Condylura cristata | reverse complement strand
GCATTACTATTATTTTCAATATTAATTAAGGATTGTTTTTTTTAATTTTTTTTATTACAAAGTTTATTTTTACATCATTTTGCACATTTTTTTTTTCATCTCTATTGTAATCCCCGCGGGTTTCCAATCACCAAACCACCCCTGTGCCACCACCATAGTCCCGTGCATTTCCCTCCCAATTAAGGATTATTTTTTATACTGAACATCATAATAGTTCTTACAAATCCCTCTGTTATGTTTTTGTTTGTTTGTTTGTTTGTTTTAAATATTTATTTTTATTTATTTGTGCATACAGAACTGGGGTACAGGAAAGAGGCTCAGAGGCGGTGAGACACTTCACCAGAGACAGAGTGGGGAACAGAACAGGCACATCAATGAAGTATACTGCTGAGGGGAGCAGCGGGCAGGTCAGGAGAGGTCTGTCACGCCATGTTGTCACCTCCGGGGCAGGCGGGAATCGAACTCATGCGGAAGTGGCTTTAGATTCTTAGTGCTGTGCTTTAACCCGCTGCACCACCAGGGAGGGCCTGTTATGGTTTAATAATGTATACACTGTGGCTAATTCTGCAGGACTTCAAGTGTACCTATCCACCCTGACTAATGTTGTGCATGGGTGAGCACACTCCCCAGTAAGGCCAACAAACAAGTCAGCAGAGCACAGTGCACTCTGTCCTGCAAATAGCTGCAGCCCACTACTTTGTTTCAAGTAGAAGCTACAAGAAGCCCCAGGTCTGGTACAAACATGCACACCACCCTTTGTATCTCACACATTTCTTGGGCACATTCCCTGTTTTTCCCTGCACCTACAGACCCTATATATACACCCAAGGGCAGTCCTAATAAACTGACTTCAGACTCCATACCCCAGGGTCCTGCTTCATTCTCTCGAGTCTCCTACATTCAGGCGAACATAATAAAGAGAATATTAAAACTTAATTAAATCAAATAAGCATAGTTGATTTTAAGATTTTAAGATACGTGGTTGAAAGATTGGTTTAAAGGCAAAAAATTACATTAGGGAGCACTAGAAGGTAAAACCTAGATAGGTATGTTAGTTAAAAAAAAATGAAAGCTTGTCTCAGGCATTTCTACCTGTGCCATCTAATAGAATCAATGCATAAGTATGAAACAGCATTATTGAGGAATTTGAAGGAAAATAATGAATACACAAAATCACTTGAAAACTGTAGCCATTAGAAGTGTTAAAAGAGTTAGCCAGTTGGGACTGAAATTAGAGTGAATGTACTAGGGACTAAAAATGATTACTACATTACTACTCTCTCTGTTTTGTACCTGGGAAATTATTTCCAATATTTTTAGAAATAGTTAATTTGTTATGAAATGTTAATAAATAAATGTTTAGGCTATTGCTAGTTGTTATATTAAACAAATATTTTAGTATCCATAGAGCATTGACTATTGTTTTATACTCAAATATCCTCTCAGATGCTGTTATTTGAATGAGTGTCTTCCACAGTGTAATTCAGGTTTTTATTTTTATATCTACTATCTCTTAATCTTGGATCTCTAAAGTCATTCCGCAGAAAGATAAAGAAAATGTGGAAAAGACATCATTTCTGTATAAACTGCATTTCAGAAGTAATGTAAATTGCTTCCAATTATAATATTACTAGAATGCATCCTACCTGCTAGGAAATGGTAAGTATAGTCAGTAGTCACTTATTCCTCAGCAACAATTCTACGTATGGAGGAGGAATTATACATTTTGGTTTGTAGCAAGTTATCACTACTGTAGAACTGTTGAGCTTTATTCTCATTTTTCCTTTATAATTTCTAGGCTCAGGAAGAATAGTCAAATATACTTTGACTATAATATAAAGTTATACCATACATGAACATTACCAATACTTTAAAAGTATTAACTCTATGGTAATTTGTATAGTTTCTTGAAACAGATGATGTGTGTGAATATCTTGTTGAGATAGTATAAAAATCACATATAAGATGAATGACTATTTTACTTGACCATAGTAAGTTGTATGTATCAAAATTGTTACTATAAATTTGTCCTAGACTACAACTTTTAATACACTTTTTTTAATTAATAGCAAAACATTTATATTTAAAATCAGGCAGAGTTTTTATAGATTAATAAATTACACTGACATGACTCCATGGTGATAAATACTTTTTTTTATTGTCTCTATGTCTTGTTTTTTTCTTTTTTTTTTTTTAAGATTTATTTACAGAACTGGGGTACAGGCCAGAGGTGCAGGGGTGGTGAGAGGATTCACCAGTGACAGAGTGGGGAGCAGAACAGGCAGATCTAAGAAGTACACTGCTGAGGGGAGCAGCGGGCAGGCCAGGAGAGGTCTGCCACGCCATGTGGATCACCTCCAGGGCAGGCAGGGATCAAACTCATGTGGAAGTGGCTTTTGATCTTAGTGCTGTGCTTTAACCCACTGTGCCACCAGAGAGGGCCCCTTTTTTATATATATTTCAAACTAATAATATTATCACTGCTTTATTGATTAATTTATTCAACAAGAGTTTATTGAGTACATATTATAAGCTAGGTCTGAGAATATATAAGAACAAAACTCAGACTAACTACCTAGGTTTTTAAAGATTAAATTATGGATAATATACCTGATAATGTTAAGTTATATGTAGAAAGATGAAAAAGATGAAGTACAGTAAAGGAAGAGTGCTTGGAAGGTTAATATTTTAAATAAGGTGGTCATGAAAGGCCTCTTTGGTAAATTAGTGTGTGAGAATAAATCAAAAAAGATTAAGAGAAGTGAGCTATCAGAAAATTACTCCAGACAGAGTGTCTAGCATATACAAATACTTTGAAACAGAAGTATGTTTAAAAAATAGGGGGCTGCTAGTTTCTAAGACTTAAGACTTAAATTTCTAAGACTTAGGTTATGAGAATAATTACTAATCAAGAAGGACTTATTCCCCTCAGCTTAACTAAACTTTGGGTATGCTTCATACTGTCTCTGGATCCCTGCCTTTACTTGATTTTTCACACTTTTAAAAAGTAAATTATTTCCTGTCTTTTTTAAAAGTATGTCATTTTTGGGCCCTCCCTGATGGCGCAGTGGGTTAAAGCACAGCACTGAGAATCTAAAGCCGCTTCCGCATGAGTTCGATTCCCGCCTGCCCCGGAGGTGACCACATGGTGTGACAGACCTCTCCTGACCAGCCCGCTGCTCCCCTCAGCAGTGTACTTTATCGATCTGCCTATTCTGTTACCCGCTCTGTCTCTGGTGACGCCTCTCACCGCCCCTGAGCCTCTGACCTGTACCCTAGTTCTGTATGCACAAATAAATAAATCTTTAAAAAAAAAAAAAAAAAGTATGTCATTTTTTTCCAACCTTTTGTCAGCTTTACATCTCAGAAAGTTTCTTTCTCAAGGAAATGAAGACCATCTCTTTGAAATGTAGTATCACATGAGTTAGCAACCCTATCTCCCATTCCTTCTGGGGGAGGATAGGAATCTAATTATGGTGGGAAATTGCTACAACTTGTAAAAAGATGCTCACCAAGCATGATAATAGGTGGCAGTTGACTTTGTTTCTTTCAGGAAGGCCAAATGTCTTCCTTACCTTAATAATCTTGATAGTGTTAAGGGGAAGGATGTCCTAAAGGAACTCTGCAGAGTCTTATGGACTCCACCCCCTACTCCAGCTTTCTGTACCCTACCCCCTACACCAGTGATTGGAAACTACAACTACCAGCAGTACCAAGGAAATAACTGCAAGGACCCAAGGGCGGAGCTAGCAGGATAAACAGGGCACAATTGGATCTCTTGCTCTCTTGCTTGGGAAAGAGCTCTCTTCACCACATGACTCCGGTGTGTTTATTCAGCCTAGCCTTAAGGTATTCCAGATTCTTTGTATCCCACTCTGTTTCCCTGGGTTGTTTCCTATTCCTTTCCCCTTTTGTAAATAAACCTGTTTTGACCCTTTTGTGTGTGTCTGTAGTATAACTAAATTGTGAGCGCATGGGTGAAGCCCCACAGACAGGCGCCCTGTTCACTCTGGGCTACCCTGTAACAATAGTACTAGAAAACCCATTCATGGAGTAAAGGCAAGGCCAAAGCACAAGTGGTCTTTGAGTCAGAATTTTTGCCTTTCATTTGAGTTAGTAAGAATTTCTCTAAAGGTTAGGAGAGAACCGTTGTGATGGCCTAATGCCTTAAAGGAATTACTCTATCATTTGGATGGTAGAATTTTTAGGTCAAAACAGAAAAACAAACAAACAAAAACCAAAAAAAAACTAGTGTTATAATTTAGTCAGTGAGACTGTATAAGGGGATTTTCTAAGTGAATTAAAATCATTGGACAACACCTCACTTTTCATTTTATGTGACATATAAAAAGACAATCCAAAGTAACTGTTTATGAAAACTAACTAATAATAATTTCAGATCATGTGATATTTGGATGTTGGAGATTGGAAGATTGGAAGGTTTCTGAGAAAGTGGAATTTGTTTTTGTCCTCTCAGGAAAGTGACAGAATGTGAAGATCTCTTGGTTTACTAAAGCGTAAGGAGTAAATTTGATCCGTTCCATTGATCAAAACAGATAATTCAGGTCCACTCATCTCCTTTCTTTAACCCTAGCTAGGTTTAGTGATTTCCTGATTTTTTTCTTTTTAAAGATTTATTTATTTGTACATACAGAACTGGGGTACAGGCCAGAGGCTCAAAGGGGCAAGAGGCTTCACCAGAGACAGAGTGGGAAGCAGAACAGGCAGATCAACGAAGTACACTGCTGAGGGGAGCAGTGGGCAGGTCAGGAGAGGTCTGCCGCGCCATGTGGTCACTTCTGGGGCGGGCAGGGATCGAACTCAGCTGAGGTGGCTTTAGCTTCTCAGTGCAGTGTTTTAACTCGCTGAGCCACCAGGGAGGGCCCTATTTCCTGAATTTTAATGATCCTTGCTTACTTCACTACCCCTCCAATTTATTTGGTTTCAGCAATTCTAGCATTGTAATAGTTCTTTTATTTTATTACTTTTCTTGAAATTTAATGAACTATTGATGTACTGGTTGATTTGTTAAATCCCTGGCTATTCATTAACTAACAGAATTTAATTTTTTTCTACTTTATGTTATTAAGCATCATTCTTAAGGATACAGTAGTAATTCATTTATCAGTTTATTGTAGAAAGAAAAGAAATAGTTTCTATGTTTGCTTTTTCTTTAGTTAAATTTTGTTGTGTTGAAGAAATTGTATTTAATATTTTATTTGAGCCTTTCATATTATGGAGTCAGGCTTGGTTAAATGATTCTTCTTTCTCTGAACCAAATGTATATCTGACTTTATGTGTATATAGAAAAAGATATAAGAAGTGAGCATGAGCACTTCTAACTTTATTACATAATTTACTGGGTAGATACCATCAAATATATAATATTTTTCAGAAATCCAATCCTCATAAAGATTTCTTTCATATCACTCCCCAAACAATGTCTATCTTGAGTAATGAAAAAAATGCCACAGAGGTACACAGCAATACAGGAGATGAAACCCCACAATAGCTATGGGGTTTCTTAAGAGCTCTATTGAAGTATGAAGGAAAATAAGAGTTCAGTTTCTATCTTACAGTTCCCTCATTTGTAGAATCTGAATAATACTACCTATCTGTCTCTTTCGGGTGCTGTAACATTAATTAGAATGCTATAACTCTTAGAGCCATGACTGAAAGTGACTACACATGAAAAAAAAAAATTTGATAGCCTTCCATAATGCTAACAGTAAAAAATAAATAAATACTAACAGTAATGAATAAATAAATAAATAAATAAATAAATAAATAAATAAATTTAGTTTTTCCTGTTTAGTTAGTAATTTGTAATTTTTTTTTTATTAAAAAGTTTATTTTTACATCATTTTTCACATTTTT
>NW_004567104.1:54774083-54795653 GCF_000260355.1 Condylura cristata | reverse complement strand
AAATAAATAAATTTATTTAGTTTTTCCTGTTTAGTTAGTAATTTGTAATTTTAAAATACTATGAAAAAATTTACGAAGTACAATGTAAAATATGCAAGGACAGGAATTTTCTTTTGGCTGTTCCCTGCTATATGCTGAATATATAGATAGGAATATACCTGACACTGCTCAGTGCATATTTGAATAATGGATATGTATAAAAGGAATTTTGTTAATACATGTACATTCAACTGTATTAAAAAACTCACCCACAAGGTACCAAATTTAGTTTTTATCGACATCAAAACCCATATTATTCACATACCCATCCACCACCATACATTTTTCTAAGTTGATAATTACAATATCTAACCTAATATTTGCTACATATGTAGTTATTTTTAAATGGAAAAAATGATTAAAAATAAACTATTTTTATGAAATCAAAAAGATCTAGATAAGATATTTATTTTTTTTATGTAAGAAAACTTCATCTTTTTTTTTTTTTTTAAATACGTCCCTCTCCTTTTAGGCAGGTATTTTACTTATTTCCCTTTCAGTGAGCAGTGTCCACTTCCATTCTACAGAAGCACTCCATCAATCAGCAACTGTTTTCCTTTAATTATGTCCTGAAGTTCAATCTTGCCCCACATAATATCCATGGACAAATTGCACTTTCTGTAAATATTCATTACTAGAAATTTTGAGATCTTCCAATTTTAAAATATACAGTGTGAAAGTTCCCTCCACTATGAAAAGTAGAACATTCCCATAAAAACTTACTTAAGTTAAATGGCAATAATTAAGGAAGTAATTATCTGGAAAAAAATTTGAGCATCCCCAGACCTAAAAATATCTTACTAGTTCATACCAAGTAATATATAAAACATATAATAACACTAACATATAGTACAAGCAGATCCATTATGACAAATACACAGCCTATTTATAAGGCAGTTTCCAGGAAGGTACTCATTTTGAATCTCTTGCTCCTCAGTGTATGTGCTGTCTCAGTAACAGCTCACTGAAAACAAACAAACAAGCAAACAGAAAGCAAAATAAACAACAACCAAAAAAAAAAAAAAAACTGTCTTTTCACTTTTATCATAAAAGCAAAAGTACCCCAATGGATTCCCTTGAGTTAGTGAAAACAGTCACCAATACAAGTCTTTTGTAAATGCAAATTAATGTAATATGAATGTTTAAAAAGTGGAGGATATATATATTTAATGTCTAATCATAGTTGGATATTTATTGTAAAAGTGCATTGTCAGGCCTTCCCTAGTGGCACAATGGGTTAGGACACAGCACTGCAAGCTAGCAACAGCTGTTTCAGTGCAAGTTCAATCCCCAGCTCTGAAGGTGACCCACATGGTGTGACAGGCCTCTCCTGACCTGCCCGCTGCCACCCCTCAGCAGTGTACTTCACCCATCTGCCTGTTCTGCTCCCCACTCTGTCTCTGGTGATCCTCTTATCATCCCTGAAACTCTGACTTGTGCCCCAGTTCTGTATGAATAAATAAATCTTTAAAAAAATGCATTATCACTGTAAACAGTATAATGAATTGTGTCTACAGTAGCAAGCCAACAGTAAAACCTTTTGAATAATACTTTTGGATATGAAGTGTCAAACAAAGCATTGTTTACTATGGCAAATGTAGTTGTTTCTAAGTTGGTGTAACTAATTTCTGAGGCTAGCATGACTTAGATGTAAAGAACTATTAAACAGAGCTAAAGTAAGTATTTTTTTTTTAATCTATCTGTTACAAAAACCAGCAGCCACCTCTCAAACCTGATACAATTGCTGTCAGTTGGTTTATATATATTAAAAATATTTTAATTCCTTAAGTTTCCTTGAAATTTTGCTTGGAATTACTAGTAAAACTTTCACTTGTACTTTCAGAATATATACTACAAAGTATGTTTTATCTTGAATTAGCCTACCTGCTGTTTTCTTTCTTTTCTGTTATCTCTGATACCTTGACTTAATACATTATTGTTATTCATTTTTAAAGTTCCAAACCTGCCAGACATGCCAAGACTATTGCTTCTTCAGTTGATGTTACTTATTTTGGAGGTTTGGCTCATCACCATAAGCAACCCCAGCATGCCACATCTGTTGATACTGATATTATTCAGTGAGCTAAAGGAAGACTTTGCAGTTAAACAAATGGTAGAATGTGTGGAATGAAACAAAGATGTAGGGTAATGAAGTGGAGTCAAAATAAACTCCGGGAATAAATATTACCAAATATTTTTCCTGTTTATGTCCTACCTACTTTCATCAGAAACATTGCCTATGTATGCATTGACTTAAAATCTTTTAAAATCTAACATGTGTCATAAATAGACATAGAAACACAAATACAGAGTTCAAAGACTAAAGATAGAAGACATATATTTGTAGATACAGTGCTACTATATTTGTTTCAAGAGATGCTTCTTTAAGCTAAAAGTTTAGGTTTTATTTATTTATTTTTAAAGATTTATTGATTTGTTCATACAGAACTGGTGTACAGGCCAGAGTTGCAAGGGCGGTGAGAGGCCTTACCAGAGACAAAATGGGGAGCAGAACAGGCAAATTGAGGAAGTACACTCCTGAGGGGCGCAGTGGGAGGCTCAGGAGAGGTCTGCTGCACCATATGGATCACCTCCGGGGCAAGGAGAGATTGAACTGCTGAAGTGGCTTTAGCTTCCTAGTGCAGTGCTTTTACCCTCTGTGCCACCAGGGAGGGCCCCAAAAGTTTTGGTTTTAAATCAATTTGTTTTTTATGGGTTTGGACTTACACTTTCATTTTCACTGCTGCATTACAATCTTTATATGACTATTCAGTGTAATACAATACAGTATAATAATGCAAATTATTATTTTATTCGTGAATGTTGTGGATATTTTATGTTGCTACAGGTAACCTTATATAAAGCATTTTTTTATAGATCTATACTGCTGTACACATTTACAAGAATTTGACTAGTATTGATAACAAGAAGTAGAATTGTTAGTCATAGGAAACTGTATAATTGCTAGTGTGTGTGTCTTCCTTAAGTTATGCAGTACTGATTTCTAAAAGGGTTTTAGCAATTAAATTACTCATCAGTCAATGTTCTTGTCAAACCATGGTGTTACCTGACTTTGTCCATCTGCTGAGTGTGAAATTATCTACCTCTATGGTTTTAATTTCCATTTTCCCTTTTATTAAATAATTTAACAATTTTATAAATGTTATAGCACATTTGTACTACTTTTTCAGTGAAATTTCTGATCTATGGTGTTCATTTTTATTGTTTTGTGTTTTTATTGATTCATAGGCATTTAGTATGACGTAAAGTTTTTCTGCATTTGTTAATTCATATTCATATTTTGTGTGTTTTGATGGCTGAAAATTGCACTAGGGGTATTTTTTGTGTATTTTTATTGTATGAAAATATCTCATTTTTCCAGGAATTCTTGTTACCCTCTAACCTATTTTATCTCTTCTGAATGCAAGAAATGTTAAGGAAACATTCCTGTTTTCTATGACTTTAAACTCAAGTATAATAAAAACTGAATCATTGAGATCAAATAGTTTATATGAAACTTTCTGGGTGCAGGTACAATTATATCCTTAGTTTTATTTGTTGAGATAAGCATAATAAGATTTTCTGTTTGTTTGTTTCTTCCATTCTTTAAGCTATTAAATTGATAAATTTGACTAGGTATAACTAGATTGAGATCCTGATAGAAAAAATGTAGAATTGGGAGTTTTGGTGACCTGAATTGAACTCTTGTTTGTACTCTGTCACTTTGTGTTCTTGAAAAAAAAAGCCAGAAAACTCTTTAGGTATCTTAGTATTATCTGGAATTAGCAATATCAAAACACTTATTCAAGGAACTTTTTTCATTGGTTTTGATAATCTGCAGCATTAATTTCAGATTATATTTGATGTATTATAGTACTTAATATTTATGCTAACTTTTTGTCATATTAATTTCAGATAACATCAAATAATACCCTTCTATAGTTTCTATCACTCTGTTGTTTAGTATCACGTAAGAATATTTTAGGCAGGTGAAAAATACTGGCTTCAGAGTTATTCTTTACAACTTCAGAAGGTCTTCATTTTATCAATTAGAGTTAAGAATAGAAGATGGACAATGAAAAAATACGAGTTTTTCTCATTGATAATTACCAAGAGGCATATCATTTTTTATTTCACTCTTCTTTCAGACCTTACAAAGGGGCACTATGGTAAATAAACCTGTTCATCATTTTAATTAGTTATGATGCACTTGTATACTCACTCAGTATTTCTGGAGTTTGTAGACTTTCTAGTGGCATAAATTAGAAACTGAGGATTATTAAAATGCATTCCAGGAAGTAAAGAAGAGGCAATAGCAGCTTTTTTTTTAGTAATATTTTTGAATAAAAACTATTTTTCAAGAGATAAAATGAAACAATATCTCATTTAGTTGCAAGTTACCATGTCTTTTTATTTAATAAATTTATTAATATCAAAGTTATTCAGCCAATTGTTCTTAAGCAGAATTCTGGAAATGTTAACTAATGAAAATAACAGAAATTTTCTCATATGAGAAACTTTTGATCAATTGCTATAAAGTATAGAAAATAGAACAAGAAATGGAAAAGCTGAATTTGCAATTTAAAGCTATCAGGCAGGTGTGTAATGTCACATGTCTGCAAAAGCCTATTTATAAATGCACATTTTAATACCAACTTATTGGTCCTATTCATTAAGGGGAAAAGTGCTGATTAGAAACAATTTTCATTTTTTTCAGTGCACCCCAAGAGTTCTTTCTAAAAAAAAAAATTCTTTCTAATTAGATAGTTTAGACTCATATTTAATGAATTCACAACTTTCTGAATTTTAAGTATTTTTGCTTAAACAATATATATATATACATGTACATATTTATATAATATATCAATTATTTATAACACATATGTGTTTGAGGTTGACCAGAAACATATTTTATTTAGAGAGAAAATAAAAATGAACAATAAATGCATTTTATATTATATATCTACTATAGCTTAAAAATATACATTTAAAATTTTGTAGCCTATAAAGTCTAACATTGCATTACAAATTAATAATAATGCTTCTCCATATGCATCTTCTATTTTTCTGTGGAAGCACCATGGTGTTTCTCTTATGCTTCCTTTTCAAATAACATGTTGCTGTTGGAATTCTTATTCATCCAAACCCCATGCCATATTAATGAGTATTTAATTCTGTAATTGGGATTCTAAAGACTGGGATGCTATTTTATTTATGTTTTAGAAACACATTTATAGCATGGCTGGAGATCAACATATTTTTGAGTGAATCATGCAAACCAGGGAAATTAGTTAGGAGACTATCATTATAGACCAAAAAAAGGATTATAAGCCTACTAAACAAGAGAGATAACTGTGACAATAAAAAGTAGAAGAAAGAACTCAAGGATATTCAGGAAAGGAATTAACAGGATGTGCTGACTGATTGAATGTTAGAGATGAGATAAATGGATAAGTTGGGGATCATAATGAGGTTTCTTAACTTGGGTGACTCACTGAATAATGATTGCATTAACTGAAAGGAAAAATAAAGAGCACGGGACAGCTATGGATAAGAAGAAAACAACTTTGACCTAAAATTTGTTGAAACTAAAGCTTTTTGTGAGGCATCTCATGAAATATGTCTAATAAGCCATTTTAGAATACAGGTCTAAATCACATGATAAGGAGGTATTACAAATAAAGATTTAGAAATCGTTGAAATAAAGAATAGATCAATAATGGCACACTTATTTGGAAATCTATATCCAGTAAAGGGTTAATATCCAAAATATACAAAAATAACTCAAAGCAAAAATCAATCCAATTTAATAATGGTCAGAGAAGATCTGAATACTTTTCCAGAGAAGACATCGCCTATGCCAGCAGGCACACTGAAAGATGCTTAGCATTACTAATCATTAGGGGAATACAAATCAAATTACGAAATATAATCTCAGATCTGTTAGAAAGACTGTTATGAAAAGGATAAAATATAAGCAGTGTTTAGTAGGTTTATGGTGAAATGAAAACCCTCAGACACATTTGCTAAGAATGTAAATTAAAGCAGCCACTATAGAAAACAGTATGATTTTTTTCTCAATAAATTAATAATATTTCTGGGTATTTATCAGCAGAAAATGAAAATAACTAAATCTTCATTTTATGGATGAATGGAAAATATATATGCAAAAATACACACATACATGCATTCACACATATATATGAACTAGCACTCTGCCATAAAACATAATTAAAACTTATCATTTGAAACCTTAATATAATATGTTAAGTGAAATACATCAAACAAAATGATTTCACTTGTGTAGAATCTAAAAAGAAGTAAAACAAATGAACAAACAAAAACAAAATTCAGAAACAGAAAAGAATGTACTGCTTTTGAAAACGAGTAAAAATGGTGGAGGTGTTCAAGAAGATAAACTTCCAGTTATAAGACAAGTAATTTATGGAGATTTAATTTAATTCATGGAGATAACATCGTGAGTCTAGTCAGTAATATTATAGTGCATAACTTGAATATTTCAGAAGAATAAATCCTTAAAGTTAACTTTGTATAGGAGGCATGCTAACTATATTTATCCTGTTGCTTACATGTATACAAATAGCAATCATTATGTTGAATAATTGAAACCAATATGCTAAATGTCAGTGAGGCCTCAATAAAAAGTAATTTATGTATAGACAGATAATGTGAGAAAGGCAAGGTCATCATGATTTTTTTTTATGTGACTTTGCAGATACATGAAAGAGATACTGATTTTAAATTGTAATCAATAAAAATCCAGAAATTGCTATACCTAAAAAAAGCAACCTAGCAAGTTTAGAAGACAACAAAGTGAATAAAACAAACCAAAATCTAGTTTAAACTTCAGTTATATTTAATGTGACAAAACTGGACAAATGAATGTGTAGGATAGTCTTTATGTTTGTTATTAGGCAGTATATTTATCTCATCTGCAAGACTGATCTTATGTCTAAAAATAACTACTCAACAATTAAATAGAGGGCCCCATATTTTGCATAGCAGGCCCCATATTTTACACAGTATCTTACCTACATTTTCATGATAGGTATGGAACTAACTTCTGTTTAAAAAAAAAAAAAACTTGTATTTGACAATAATTATGCCTCTCTTAAATCTATTGTTTATTTTTAAGTTCAGATTTACTTAACAGCCATTAAATTCTCAGCATTTGCATTTGCCTGTAGTGAGATTCTTCTGTATGCTTCACTGTGGTTCACAGCAGGCAGTCAAGCCTAATAATAATGACATGTTAATATTAGAAGTTTCCAAATTGTCAGAGCAACTGAAATATGAAATGATGTTTAAGATTAATCTTTATTTTGGGTATGGATTTTTATAATTTCATATGTGTAAACAGGTTGATTATCATTAGTTTTGTATTTTTATGATGCTTGATGGAGGCAATGATAGTTGAAATCAAATTCAGTCTCCGTTTAAATAGCAAGTGAGCAGAGACAAACTAGAGAAAGATAAAATACAATGTAAGAACCTGGGCTGTGTGTTCCAACAGATATGTTTTCAGATCTAAGCTAAACGTTAACATAAAATAATTTATTTTTTAAAAACACACTCAGCATCAAATTAGCTCCATGGTTTGTAAATAAAACACTCCAAAAATGAAATTAAGGAAAGTTAAGCATACATGTTTAGGATTGTAAAAAAGAACCACAAAAGAGTGTGTATTTCTTATATTAATTAGCAATAATAATAATAATAATAATAAAGCAAGCTTTAGTAAATGAAAATCCAGTTAATGTGTGAGATAGTACATTTAAAGTGTACTGAAAATATTACCCCATAGCCCTGCCCATACAACAAATAAGCAAGACATAAAGAATAGTTGGCATGTGGAGACATTATAGAGTCACTGTTGAATAATAGCATATATATATATATATATATATATATATATATATATATATATGCATGTGTATAGATTCCCTAATAATCTAGCACAGAATTAGTTTTAACAGAGCAGTGCCTTCTCAATTTAGAGAAACTTCATAAACTCAAGGAGAATTGGAGGAGCAAGGTAGAACTCAGACTTGCTGCCTAAAAGTTGTTCATCCTAGATGTGGAGTGAGGGAGACAGGATGAGGACAGTTGTCATTTCAACTGCATGTAAAAAGTCACTTTAAACATCTATATGCTGATCAATTGCAAAGTGTTAAGATACACTTCACCAAAACCAAAACAAAAACAAACAAATGAATGTGAAAGGTGAGTCTGGGTTTAAATACAGGGTCAAATTAAACCTGTTTTTCCAGATGAGGGGAAAAAATCAGTAACACTTGATGAAAAGCCTAAAATCTAAACTTACATCAAACTCATCATTCTTCTGTAAGTATCTATATTTTCAATAGTCAGTGTGGAAGGAATTATATATTTACTTGATACAATATTCCTGAATTGATTAATAAACAGCTGGGGTTTTTTTTGTATTTGATTTTTATGTAAAGGTGTTATGATACAAGTGTCCCTTTGATTTCTTTTTTCAATTAAAAACATTATCTCCAAAGTGCCTTTATAGGCAGATATTTGTGCTAAATAGGAGCCATCAGATTATTTCAGTCAATATCTATTGCTGGAGATGATCAGATCACACATCTTTAAGGAAGAAATTCTTCAGAAATGTACTTATTTTTAAATCAGGCAGTGCTTTGTACATACAAAAATTTAATTGTTTCTAGTGTCTCCTAAAAATTAGTACCCCAGCCCTCATTCTTTTAATATTATAGAGATTTTAGCATTTTATAATTATTACTTACATTCCTGTCTTGTATTTTTTTCCTACTAAGTTAAAACCAGAATAATTTTACTTTGTGTAGATCCAAAGATTATTTTTTTTTGTAAGTATTGACTGTTATCTCTTACGGAAAAGTAAAATATTGGCATTTTACTACATATACTACAACAGTTTACAGGACTACATTTAAAAAAAAAAGGTGAGGAATTTGGAAAATGTGCTATTTATCCATTTCATTTACTATAGAGTGAAAGGGATTTACAATTTAAAAAAAAAAAGAAAAATGAAAATAATAAAAGGTCAAAGGAAGTAACCAAGATAGAATGCAGAATAGGTAAATGTACCCCTCTGGGTGAAAACAAAACAAAACAAAAAACAGAAAACGCATAAAAATAATGGCACATATCTCAGTGTAGATGTTAAAAATTAGATGCTGTATTTGCTCTTTAAGATATGTGTTAAGTAATTTGAATATAATTTTTTTTGTGAATAAGTATTTCAGCATCTCTATCTTAGGTGTTTCATTGATTGCTGAGCCTAATAATGGCAGTATCTAAATTGTGTTTGCCTGGCACAGTGGTCATATTACAAGCCTTTAAGATTCTGCCAGAGTTACTTATGCCTATGTCAGTGGAAACAGTTTTCTTTAGAACTGGTTAAGAGTGCAGAGAGAAAAAAGTGAATTCATCGCAGGGAACAATGCTTTATCTCACAGTTGGAACTCAGCAAGGATAGCAAAAAGCGTGGACAAAGAAAAAC
This sequence comes from Condylura cristata, assembly GCF_000260355.1. NCBI lineage: Eukaryota > Metazoa > Chordata > Mammalia > Eulipotyphla > Talpidae > Condylura > Condylura cristata. The sequence goes on along the minus strand of NW_004567104.1, from coordinate 54,786,085 downwards.
CTTTTAAATTTATGGAATTCATAATTTTCTATTTGCTCTATTGAAAGTGAGAGCAATCCTTCAACTAATATGTACTATATGTTGTTTTATATTAATTGGTGTTTCCCCAACTCATCTGTTTACTCTTCCTAGATGTTCTTTATCCTACAAAGGTAGAGATGAGCTCTATAATTATCATTACAAAATAGCTTAATATCAATACATGCAAAACCCTTTTGCTGCTCAAAATCACTAATGTTTCTCTTAACATGTGTCTGCTACTAGGGACTCAGTTTTTCTTTTTATCTACTTATGCAAGTTTCACTCATGTTAAATTGGAAAGCTAATATGAGTACGTTTTTGGACTATGCAGTAAATAAACATAGTTTGTTAAATATATTTATGGTGCATAAATCTTTCCAGTTTATGGTATGCTAGTCTAAGCATATGATGATAGTAAATCTTATAAATAACTTCTGAAGTCATATCTTCAACTAATGTTGATAATAAAAATTAATAAACTTGCATTCACCCACTTTTATATTTTGAAGGTACTTTTATGCTCAGTACTTTATTTTGCTTTTTCTTATCACAGTGATATATATGAGCAGTTAACACAAATATGTACATGCTCACTTAGAAACAGGAAAGTTGGGCTTCCTTGCAGTGACAAGTTGGGGACCAAGATGCTTACATTTCAAAGCTATGATGACTCCCATGTCTTGAAAATACTTTCCTGGATCTTAAAACTGACAAAAGGCTAACTGACAAATGCCCTATTTGGAAGGCAAAAAATTTATGTGCATTTCAAAGAGATGAGAAAATACAATTTAAAAATGTTCTAAGTTAGATGCTCTAAAAGAAGAGAGATTTCCCTCCTTCCAGGGAAGGAGAATAGCCTTTTTTTTTTTTTTTTTTTTTTAGAAAAAGAATACTCTTATTTGTCTTTACCTGCCTGGCTGACTTACAACTAGAGGTATATAATCAGCCAAGACTCCTTGCTGCTATTCATAGTCTTCCCATGATTCTCCCAAACCATCCCCTCCATTGACTGTCACCAAGTGAGGATTCTAAAGCAATCTGAAAGAAAAGTTCCTTTGGTAGCTGATACTGACATAGGATTTTTGACCTTTTTCCTAAACTTCCTTTCACATCTTGGCCCACTAGGACACATCTACTTAACCCTTTCCGTTCTCTATCTCTCTGAGGTTAAGACTTGTATCACTGTCCAGAGACTTTCTCAGCCTTACCTGATTCACTCTGTGTATTTACCCAAATGAAATTCTTCCATTTTTAGTAAATCTTGACATTTGTTTCTTGGAAGGCCTAAATTGATACACTGTGGTCAAACAGTATAGTATACTCACTGTAGAGTGATACTATTCAAAATTATTAATGAATAGCCTTTACCCTTTGTTCAGGTAATTTTGCCTCTAGGAATTTATCCTCCAGATATGTTTGTCCATACCCAAAATGATGTATGTGTAAAAATTATACATTATATCAGTGTTGTTAGTAGCACAAGGTAGGGAACAAAACAAAGGGACAAATTCAATGGAATATTATTGTTCACTTAATGATTTTCTTTATATCTTCATGTTAGAGGTAGTTATGTTTATAGCTGCATAATAAATAGAGGTAATTCTATTTATTAAGGACTTTTTTTTTAAGAGAGGACATTAAGGACTTTTTTTAAAGAGAGAACATTAAGAGGGAAATAAGTATTTATAGTATATATGATGTAGTTCTTTGAATTCGGGGTTCTTGGGTTCACTCTGGGAAAGGTTTCACCAGAGCTCCCCTTTCAGCAGCACACAGCGAGATTCTTCATGAGACAGAGACTCAGGTATATTTAAAGAGTAAGTTTATTAGAAAGAGACAGAAAAGGGAAAGACACTTGCATAAGTGCAAGTGTGCAGGAAGGGACAGGCTTGCAGAGGGAGAGGCCTGCATGGTTGCAGGCAGATGGCCTAATGAGAAAGCGGCCTCCACTGGGGGGGGGTCAATGCAGAGAAGTCCCGTCATGGTCACGGGCAGGCAAGGAGGCCACTGCCCACAGAGGGAAGAGAGTAGGTGGAAAGAAGCACCTGCATAGTCACAGGTTGGCAGTGGAAGAGCTGCCCCGTGCTGGTGGAGAGACTGCCCTGATATTGGCAGTTTCTACTTGGGAGGAGCGCACTCTTGTGAGCCTAGGTAGAACTTGGAGGACTGGAGATTTCCTGATGAGCTTCATCTCCATGTCCTTATCTTCTTTCTTTTGGGTCTGAACTTCAGGCACAGCCCCCATCACTCTGTTATTTGCTGGGGCCTCTTGGAGACATGCAGGCATCCTGGGCATCCTGGACATTGGGCTTTGGTGCCTGAGGACCTTGATGCTATTATGGCTGTGTCAGTTGCTGCACTAGCCCCTTCTATCTGTCCCCTTTGTGCGATTCAGTCTTGTGATGCCTCCCCTGCATTCCTTCCTCCATCATATATAACTTTTCATGTAATTAAGGGAAATTAAATGTAATAAAAATATATCTTCATATTTCAGATTACTTGTACTTTTTGAGGATTCAATACACGGGAAGTACATTAAACTACAGAGATATTACTGTGAATTTCTGTGCTAGAGAAGTTTACTTGGAAAGAAGAAGAATATTTTTAAAATCACTTTAATCAGATTCAAAGTAGGCCTTATCAAATATTTATTTATTAAGCTATTATCTAAAGAGTTTGGCCTGTATTTTTAATAAGGTCATAAAAATATATTTTCAGAACTTATAAAACATAAAGTAGTTTTCAAGTAAACCTAATAAATAAACCTAACAAGTCAGAACATTCTTTAGTAGTCAATATAGTTAAATTGATATTTTGCATGATAAAAATATATGACTTTTAATTGCATTTTATGATAATTCATATAAAATTTCTTGAATACTGATTCATATTAATTTTCAGTTAGAATTTTTATTAATTGAACTTTTATTATTTATTAAAATTATATATATATATATGAATTACTTATTTCAATTATTTTCCTCAATTCACAAGTATCTGTCATTCATTTTTATGACCTTGCAGTATTTTAAATTATTTCAAATTCCACACTAGTTCTTGTTGTTCTTACTGGCCATTTTCACTAGTTCTTACTGGCCATTTTCACATGTGAGAGGTGGTATTTCTTTGTGGTTTTGATTTGCAGTTTCCTGATGATATGAGAATTTTTCACGTGTCTGTTGGTTTTCTGTATGACTTCTTTGGACAAGTATTTTCTACCCTTTTTTGACCGGATGTTACCTTTATGTTGAGTTGTATAAATTCTTTGTAGACCTTGGATATCAGCCTCTTGTCAGATATGTGTTATGCAAATAATGTATACTATTTATTGGAGTATCTTTTTGTATTAGTGGTGTGAAAACAATGTTTGCTATGAACAAAATTTTTAGTTTGATGTAGTCCCAAAAGCTCTTATTCTCTTTTGTGTTTCTGTTGTTGGAGATGAATGCACAAAGATGACATTGAAGTTTATTTGTAGAAAAATATACAAAAAAAGTATATTTTCTTTTATAGATTTCCTTGATCTTATATCTACACTTGTTGTAACATGTCAATCAATTTTTTGTTTATGGTGTGAGATAGTGATCTAATTTCATTATTTTTTGCATATTCCTGTCCAGTTTTGATTTGTATGGACCTTATAGTAAGCTATAATGAGTATTTTTTTCATGAGTATGTTGGTCATCTAAATGCTGCTCATTTTTTTAATTGTCATTTTTTCAAAATATTTTTTTATGTTGCTGTTGTTCTTTGTAGAATTTTTAACCATTTAGGTTATTATTATTATTAATTACATTCATTTAAATTATTTTAGTAGAACATATATAGTATAGCATATCCTCAAAATGTTGTTTCATTCAGTGTTTCTTAATAATATGGGTCACCAAAAAAAAAACTTTGAACTAAACCAGTGCTGTCCATGGAACTACTTTCAATACAAGTCATTTTGCTAAATATTGCACTTTTCAAGAACCTATCAACTATGTTATATGACTAATTATTGTACCAAGTAATCATAATAATCACATTCACATACAAGTTAGTATGTTTAAAAGAAAAAAAAAATTGTGCCCTTACTTTCCCTACCCCTTTCCTTTTGTCTGCAAGACTAACCTCTAATCTGAACTTTGAAGTTAATTTTTATTTACATTAGAAAGATGTTATCACTACTTTTGAGTATTTAAATAATTCATCCTTTATCTCTCATGTTCTTAACTGTAAAAAGCATAAATAAATGGTGTATAATTACTTGAGATTTATTTTTTTTTAGTTCAACTTTAGGTCTTTGAACTTTAAGTTTTACCCTGTATATCATTATATGTAGTTGAGGTTCATCAACCTATATTGCTACATGATATTACACTGCATAGATATACAATTTATCAACCCTATTGTTGATGAACATTTTGCCTTCTACATATAGACATTTTGAAATGGAATGCAGAAGTTGTTCCAGATAAATATTGAAGATGAGTATTTCTAGTTATGGGGCATACATGTTGTCAATGTATTTTGATTATGCTAACTAATTTCCAAAGTGTTTGCACTAATTTGCATTCCCTCCTGCTAGTATATGCAAAAGTTCTGTCTTCTCACATCATCACCAGTATTTGATATTTGAAGTGTATGAAAGTATTTAACAGTGTAATTACTTGAAAATAGTACTGCATTATGATTTTAGTTTGTATTTTGACATTGCTAACACATTTTAATTGTTTCAATGATCATGGTTTCAACTGTCAAGTGAAGTTTGAGGCTGTTCTTTGTTTTGGAATTTTTTGGTATTTTTCTTTTTCTGTGGAGTTTTTATTACACTCTCTAAGTAATCTTCACCTGTCATTTTAATGTCTTGAGAATAATTTTTCTCAGTTGGATATTTTTTTCACTTTTTATTCTTTTGCTAAGCAAATTTTAATTTATGCTGTCTTGTTACATAGTCAATTTTCTTGTTTGTTCTTGTATTTTTTGAGTCAATTGTATGCTCCCTCAGTTCATATATATGTTCCCCCTTAAATTAAATTTAAATGTTTCATAAGATTTTCTTTTAAATATATCTCTATTCCTACCAAAATTGAGTTTTTCTTGTGTGTGGGTGTGGTGGGTACCATGTGATTTACTTTTTCTCCTTTAAATACCAGTTTGAGTGTTTTCACAGTGATTTGGGTTAATTTTGTTGCAAGCTTGCCTTGGAGGGACAAGCCAATTGCCAATATTCACCTGCCACAGGGTCTCCAGTCTGCAGTTAGGTTTAAGTAACAAGTACTTGCTATGGCACCTAAGGAATTCTCACATCTATCCCTGGCTTAACAACTATGTTAATCATTCTATCCCATCTCCAGTTTCTGATCTCATCTTGCCTCCATCACTGAACAACATAGCACAAAATAACACTATATGATTAACTTCTTTTCTTATATTTCCTTTTGTTTACAGTCACAGTTTCCAGGGTCCTATTGATGATAGCAAGTGATAGTTTACTGTGCTAATAGATACTGAATAATCACATATTTTCCTAGATTTTCTTGTCCAGGTATTTCAATGGTTCATTAATGTAATTGCAATTATGTAATTATACAATTATTATGCTACAGAATACAATGATCATCTGGATACAGACTGCTGGACTTATATCCCAGCTGAACTGTAACTATCTCTACAGCTGAACAGGTGTTATTCTGTGCTATCCCTATTTATTTCTGTATACACTGGGAATACTTAAAATACCTACCTAATAGAGTCATGGACAAATAAGCTAACATCAAAATAACATATAGATTAAACTATGATACAGTGTTAACATACATAATCTCTACTTTCTCACCTAGATACCAATAAATTGAGTTTCTCATTCATTTCTGAATATTCCAGAGCCTTAAAGACTGTGACATAACATTAGCAACAGTAACAATGATGATAATAGGCAAAATTTATTAATGTCTTATTATATGCCATTCACTGTGATTTTATATTTATTATTTCATTCACCCATTACAGTAGAGCTAGTGATATTGTACCCATCTTACACATGAAGAAGATGATGATTAAAGAAGTTTATTAAATTGTTTAATATTAAATAACCAAAAGTAATTAAATCAAAACTCCAATTTGGACTAACTTCTGAAATACTATTTAAATACCCCTGTGCTATGCTACTTAAAAGGTGTAACAATTTAATAAATCATGCATTGAATATATGATAGGACACATTAACTTTCAATAAAAGCATCGATCATCACAATAAATGTACCTTATTGAGATGAGTAGTGACGATAAAGACTTCACATTCATTTTAGCATTTGGAAAAGTGTTTTTTTTTTTTTTCTTTGTCTTTTAAGGCATTAGAACGCAATGGTTTCCAAAAGGCAAAATAAAATGTGGTGCCCTGGAATCTGTTTCTTTAATTGAGCTTTTAAAATATATATCATTTGAATGAAATTATAATGATCTCATTAACCTATTTTGCCCTTCCTCAAATATGATGACTATAAATATGATAGGGAATTAAAATTCTCTACTGCTAGAGAAAAGCAATCAAGCTAGATTGACCAATATGCTTATATGCTTGTCTGGAAACTTTCTCCCCTTAGGTGGCAAAGCTGAACAAGAGGATTATTATAAATATCTATTTGTCTATCTATGAATAAATTAAATCATGGAAAATCAGTCTTAGAATTTCAATGGCTTAATTTTACAGGAAGAAATCTCAAAATTTTACTTCTTAAGTACATTCAATTTAATAGCAATAAAATACTTTGCTTTATTTTGTTATATGCAGGACAATAGATATAAATTCAGCATTTTTTTATGGCAAACTCAAAATGATTTCTCACATAACAAATATTTTTTATATGAAATGATCTTAAAACCTGGGGCGGGGAAAAGGCTATTAAGCACACCCAGATATGTAGATTCATTTTCCTGGATGCTGTACAAAAGTCAGAGGTTATAGGACCTATGACGACTTGCAGATCTAGACATTTTTCCATCTTTAAAAATGAAGCAGTTATGGTAAATCTATATGTTGGCATATAGGTAGCACAGGGGAAAGGGAAGTAACATAATACTGATAAGTGTAAATAAAACAACAATCAAGTATGGACAGATGTGCACTGCATTTCACTGTACAAATATATACATCAAAAAGCTGTCACCTTCTCTTTAATTTTTTTGTCCCCCTAAGGAGAGCACTTATTAAACTTTGTGGCTTTTTTTTTTTTAAGATTATTCATACATACAAAACTAGGGTACAGGCTAGCCGTGTGGGGGCAGTGAGAAGATTCTACTCTTAGAGAGCAGAACAGGCAGACCAACGAAGGACACTACTGGGGAGTCATGGGCGGGCCAGAAAAGCTCTGCCTCTCCATGTCGATCTCCTCCAGGGCTGAGGATCGAACTCTCACTGAAGCGGCTGTGGCTTGTTTGCAGTGCTGCGTCCTAACATGTTGCGCCTCTAGGAAGGGCCCTGTTTATTTATTTTAACATCCTCTTTCACATACACAAACATACAGATGCACCATCATGAACATTTGTTTCTAAAACTGGCACATTTGTTGGTGCAGTGTTTAGAAATAAGTATTACAGGGATTAACAAATCACAAAATGAAAGTCATTCTTTCAAAACGACATTGAAATTTTATTACCTTCTACAATGCCTGAGTATTTAATTCACTATAAAGGACATCTTCTCAGAAGTTACTTTTGCCTGTCTCCAGTATTATTCACTCATTTTTTACATATTTTAGAAAAGCATTCACCTTAAGAAATCATTGTTAGAAAATCAAAATCAGTTAATTTTTGTGTTGAAGGAATTTAGGCTTGTTTGCAACTAAGTCTACATATTTGTGTGAGCATGATTTGAGTATGGCTCAATCACTCTTCTTTTTATTATTAAAGATTTATTTATGCATACCTAATTAGGGGTACAGGCTAGAAGTATAGGGGGAGGATTCACCAGAGACAGCGTGGGGGGCAGAACAGGCAGATGTGCTGAGATACACTGCTGAGAGGAGCTGTGGGCTGGTCGGGCGAGGTTGCCACACCATGTGGGTCACCTCCCTGGCTGAGGATCAAACTTATGTTGTAGTGCTTGCAATAGCTTCATAGTGCTGTGCTTTAACTGGTTGTACCACCAGGGAGAGCCCCACTCCTCTTATTCAAATGATCCATTATTTTATTAATGGCTGGCAAAAAAAAAAAATAAGGCTCTTTGTTTTTTTCCAGCAGTATTGATGATAATTATACTCTGAACTACTTTAGTGCTTTCCTTTTCAAACTACAGATTTAATATCAGGACACAAAAGTTTTTGGGTGAAGTGATATCTTGACATCTGAATGTTGGATCATTTTTCTTTTATTCTTTTTCTGTCTTCTGTGGTACTATGCCCCCATATCATATTTAGTATGTATTATATTGCAATTAATAGTTTGCTGCAAGACAAGATTGAAAAATAATGCTTTAGTCACTTACTTTTTTTTTTCCTGAAACATCGTTAATAAATAAAACTGCTGTTTATAAATAACAGGAACAACAAATATTTTTCTGTTGGTATGATGTTGAAAAATGTTATTTTCTAGACCATTTGTTAAAAAGGATAGTTAGAAAAGGAGTCTCTATCATATAAATTATAAAAATGAAGGTCATATAAATGACCTTATAGTAAAATTAATATGATAAGTATAATAAATTGAATTTTGAGCTCCTGTCCAGAACCTCAGAGAGGATGTGAGGATACTCAATTCTATTCATAGTCTACCATAGCAGTAACTTTACTCATAGTTCTGAAAAAGACATATTCACTGTAGCAACAAAAACTCTAAATTACAATTCCCTTAGCAAATATTGGTGCTTCCCTTACCTATGTCCAAATTACTTCCTCAGGTCCTTATTTTTGAATTTAGGGAGAAGATTGTGGATGTTTTCTATGTAATACACATTTCACAGAATTACTAACTTAGAATCAGTTTCTCCTTTTTGACAAAGCAAAACAGTAAACATAATTTGTATTAACAGCATTGCAATCAATATATGGTTGATTAATGTTCAGACCCATTTTGTTTATTTGTATTGGAAAGTCAGGTACATGCTAGCCAATTTAAATTTTTACTTGATAAATATTCTAAACATTGCTCTGTGTTGCTAGAAATGATATGCAGGTATAGGAATTATTTTTCCTTACCTAGTTTCCTCCAGATTCATGGAGATTAGAAACCTATTCACACTATTGTTTCCATTACAACAGTTATTGTTGCAAGGATTTCCGTAATAATCCCTTTCCTGATAGCTCCTTAGTAGCCACAAACCCTCCATCCATGACCTTGCCAAATCCTAAGATTTTTCTAACAGCCATCTTCCTAGTTTATTGGTAGCTGCTAGATGCCCTGTTAGCTCCATTCCTAGCCTATCTTTCTAGAATTATCTTATCAGCCATTTAACTGCATAAAAATCTTGGGACATGAAATTAGTGAGACTCAGAGCCCACTGCCTGTCAAAAAGAGGTGTATCTATGTACTACATAGAGAGAAAAAGATGATAGAAATTTTGCCAATAGAAATATGTGTGAAAATATAATTAGGCATTTTATTTTTATTTATTTTTTTAAAGATTCATTTATTTATTCATACAGAACTGGGGTACAGGCCAGAGATGCCAAGAGTGAGAGGATTCACCAGAGACAGAATGGGGAGCAGGACAGGCAGATCAACGAAGTACACTGCTGAGGGGAGCAGCGGATGGGTCAGGAGAGGTCTACTTAGCCATGTGGATTTCCTCCAGGGCAGGCCGGGACCGAACTCATGTGGAAGTGGCTTAAGCTTCTTAGTACAGTGCTTTAACCCACTGCACCACCAGAGGCATTTTATTTTTACCCTTTATTCTTTTTTTTTTTTTCCTTCAAGAAATAATAATATAAGGCTATGCATAATAAGTAATCAGAAAAGAAAATTTTCAAACTTTCTGTAGTACAATTTATTGGCATAAACAGCAATAAAAACTAGAAGCCTTCTAATGGTGCAAAATGCTAAATCAAATAGACTTTTAGGAATTCATCAGAAGAAATATTTATAATAAATGCATGTCTACCTCAGGTATATATATTTTTTTAAAGATTTATTTATTTGTGCATACAGAACTGGGGTACAGGCCAGAGGCTCAGGGGCGACGAAAGACTTCACCAGAGACAGAGTGGGGAACAGAACAGGCAGATCAACGAAGTACACTGCTGAGGGGAGCAGCGGGCGGGCCAGGAGAGGTCTGCCACGCCATGTGGTCACCTCCGGGGCAGGCGGGAATCGAACTCATGCGGAAGCGGCTTTTTAGATTCTCAGTGCTGTGCTTTAACCCGCTGCGCCACCAGGGAGGGCCTACCTCAGGTATATTTAATACAAAATTTCGTAATAGTGTAATGTCAGCAGTGTTGTGACAACTCAACAGAGAGATGACCAAGTTATTTCAACACATGCATTAAAATAAAATTATGGAAGACTATTGAATGATTAACAATCATACATGATCTATAGACTGACAAAGAATATTCAATTGTATATCTAACAAGATTGTGTGTCTATATACACACATTTGTATGTATACTTATAATTTGTTTTTCTTGCACCCTATTAACTGGAATGAAAAACAGAAGCATAACATAATTTTCTGTGAGGTAGTGTAGATTTTATTCTACATATTTGATCTGAAATATAATAGATAATATCTATAAGTAAATGTAATATTACTAATTTTATAAATTAGTTGTTGATTGAATAGGTTAATAAGAAAGAGTGAAATAATATAGTGAAAATAAATGCATCAATTAGCTATGATCAAATATCTTGATCTCTGCATAATCTCCTCCCCTTTATTCACAACTTACTAGACGGTGATTTTATTACTTTTTGCTTTTTCAGATGTGTGCCATAATGAAAGGAAGGTGTAAAATAGAATGGATGCATGTCAGTAATGTAATTTGGACTTCACTCTGAATTAAGAAGCTGTGTGCATATTATGCTTATATTTTCCTATATTTCTACCAACAAACACATTTAAAAGCAATGTTTATTGGAAATAGCACTTTTCAGGTTTCCCCTTAATATTTTTCTAATTATGATTTTTTTTTTTTTGTAATGTATTTTTATCTCTAGCTAATTCTCTTCCTGATTGGATCTTCTACCAAAGTATTTTTCAAACCAGTGTGTTTAAGACAAGGTTTATTTCTAAATTTACTTTCTAGATCAGTAATTCTGTAAACTACAATAAGAATTAAACACTGTAAAAATCAAAATATTAAAAAGACAAGTGTGACGCACTCTCTGCCAACAGAAAGACGCCACAATATATCTTCTTCTAGATCCTTTATTCTTCTCCCTCCCGTGCCCACCTCCTGCTTGCTTCTCTCTCTCCTCCTGCTTGCTCCTCCTCTAAGGGGAAGCGCATCGCTTAAATAGCATTAATAGCATTCATTGACCAATCAGAGCACTGCTAATGTGTACATTGGCCAATCAGAGCACTGCTCACATGTACAACAACCATATTTGGACAGGACACACAACGAGCATACATTGATCACACAGAAGCATATCCAATAAGATTTAACTTCCTTATACAGGTGGGTGTTGGCGTATTTTGTTTTTCACTGGCTAAAGGCCAGACACCATCTTGGCTGCTGAATCATGGGCTGGGGTCCCTAGCACCCTGACAACAAGTACAAATCTGTACTTTCACTATACATTTAACAGACATAAATATCAGATGTAAGAAAAAAGAATATGGTTAAAAACTATCAACTTTGTCCAAACATGGGTCTAGTGGACATCTATAGAATACTGCACCCCAGAAAATCTGAGTACACATTTTTCTCAAATCCACATGGATCATTCTCTAGGATTGGCCACATACTGGGTCACAAGATAAATATCAATAGATACACTAAGATAGAAATCATACCAACTATATTCTCCGACCACGAAGGAATCAAACTAGAAATAAACCA